>NW_005871105.1:4159506-4491289 GCF_000147115.1 Myotis lucifugus
GAGAGGAAGGGAGAGGAAGAGAGAGCTAGAAACATCAATGATTAGAGCGAATCATTGATTGGCTGCCTCCTGCACGCCCCACATTAGGGATTGAGCCCACAACCCAGGCATGTGCCCTGAGCGGGAATTGGATCATGACCTCCTGGTTTATAAGTCCATGCTCAACCACCAAGCCACACCGGCTGGGCAGATATACTTTTATTTATTCTCAAGAAAATATATCATTCAAAATAGAAGGGTATGTTTTTGGATACTGTATTAGCCAAGGGAGGCTAGGGTTTGCAGGATAACATAAAGGTTTGTTTGTCCCTCACCACTGCATATCCGATATAGGTCAATAGGAGGCCAGGATGGGGAGATTCTGTTTCATGCAGTCACCCAGCTGACCACACCTCACCGCTTGTAGCTACATCATCTGGAACAGGTGACATGAGGTGTCAGCAGAAGGAGAAAAGAGACTGTGAAGAACTCATACAAAATTAAATGTCTAGGATTGGAAATGACGTATATTACTTAAGCTCCCAGCCCACTGCCCAGAATTAGTCTGAGATAAAAATTTGTGTAATAGTAAGTTTATTGGGAATGCTCTCAGAAACACCTGGAGAGAGGGAGAGCTTAAACTCTGCTGCAGTTGCAACAGAGAATGGAAATGATGTTTTCGGGAGGTCTGGAGCTGAGATAGCCCTTCAGAGTTGTCTTGAATTAAGACAAGGTGGCCAGGCCTTTTTATCTAGCATCCAGTCATTGGATACAGGCTGCCTTTAGCTTCAAGTTTAACAGGGATGTACTTTGTCCATTGATGGACTGCTACCTACAAAGCCCACTGAGGTTGAATCATATTAATCTTAATATATCAGATTAATCTAATTTAATTTAAGATGGTTATTTGCCTTTTCATTTAGTGAAAAATTTGGAAATGATAATCATATTTGCTTTAAGCCACTAAGAAAGTATAGGACAAAATTCTTTATTAAAATTTTACCATTACATATATTGCAAAAGAGACCTTTTATCTTTATGATCATTAAGCTTTTAGATAATAGTCTCATCCTCTTAGAGAAAGATGAATGGCTCATTTATTCCAAATCTTAGAAATTCCCAATTTGACAGAAGACTACTAGTCTTAAAGCAACAGAGCAATCATATCAAATAATATAATATCCAGTATTTGTTTTTTTATTTTTATTCCTGTGATATTAGTTTTGAGAAGTATATCATCATACCAGAGAATCACTGTTCGGCTGCCTGCTGCACGCCCCCCACTGGGGATCAAGCCTGCAACCTGGGCATGTGCCCTTGCCCTGGGACTCTTCAGTCGGCAGGTTGATGCTCTATCCACTGAGGCAAACCAGCTAGGGCCATTTTTTTCTATTTTTTCACCAATCCATCTTATTTTATGATGCATTTCAGAGTAGGTAGCAGACGTCATTCCATGTCCCTCCAGATATTTCAGCAAGTAGAAGCTTTAGTTTTAGACTCCATTAAAAACTAAAAATCCCTTTAGCCATAATCCTGCTTCTTAAATTTATTGTGTTAGTGTACAGAGGCATAAAGAGAGTAAATATATCAAATCGTGTTTAATAAATCTTCTGAGTAAAAGGAACATTTAATCTCTGTTGACATTAAAGCACAGATCTAGATTACTCAACAAATATTTGGAAACCTTATAACATTAAATACTGATTGGAAAAAACATTTCTACCTTCTCCTGAGCAAGTGGCAGAAGGTCCAGGCTATATTCCATGCCAATTGTGTGACCACGGCGGTCACGTAACCTCTTTAAGCCTTTTGGAGATAATGCTTATCTAACAAGATTATACACATAAATGAAATACTGTGTGTAACTGACTTAGTGATTTTTTGGCACATACTAACTTTTAAAAGTCAGCTTGACTGGCGATAAATATAAACTATTTGGAGTATTTTGTCTGGCAGGTGGATCCGGGGATCCCTTGGCAGTGTAGAAATATCTCCAAAAAGAAAAATGAACATTCATATAGATGGCTCATCATTTTCAGATCTATTCAGAAAGGCACATATTAAGTAATACCCTCAAAAGAAACGAACATTTGCTTTCTCCTGCTTTTACTTATAAATATTTTATAGAAATATCCTAGAGTTTCGGTCAACATTTACCAGATTGAACCTCCTAAACGGTTTGGACTTGTGCCTTTGCTGGGTTTGGAGACTTGAGGAGAAAAATGTGTTTATGCAGTTGGTGGTGATTCACTAACGGATCATGTACTGGTGGAAAGGCCAGCACAGTCAAGGAACTGATAGAAAAATAGGAGATTTGGCTGCGCTGTTTTCTACTTTCTGTGGTTAGCTATATAGTCAAACAACATTACATATCCTTTAGGGTTTCTATTATATTGAACATCTTTTACTTTTATCAAAGTAACACATGCACAGGATTTTAGGAAGGCTTAAACAACGCCAGGGGTCCCCTTCTTCAATAGTTTTCTTACCCTCATCACTACTCCTTAAAGGCCACCATTTTAAACTTTTAAACATTGCGTGGTTTTTGCTTACGTATTCCTAACTCTGTCAAAGTATTGATCACTTTTGGTTTATTCAATTTAGATATTGTATATTTGAGTTCTTTTTACATTCCCCTTATCATTCCCATGTCTGCTCAATATAGTTGTAATTAATTTTAAAAATCCATAGTTAGAATTATGACTATAAAACTTTTTAAAATTATTTTGGGTTTATTTTGATAAATGATATGATAAATTATTTTCTTACACTTTAAAATTTTTCCTGGAGTTAGTCATTGCTTTATAATCTTTTATTTATTTGGTTTCTTTGAACCAGGAGCCAAGTTTTCTACAGCTTCCAATTGATCTCCAAAATGTTTTTCAATAGCATTTCTATAATTTAAACTTGTCAAATAATCTTTCATTTACTTTTTTTTGGGGGGGGCAACTTTTGTCCTGGAATAGAGGTCATTTTTTAGGGGAGGAGGGGGAAGGGTTGAAAAAATAAAGTGAAACTGAATAACAGAAGGCCAATATTCTTCTGTATGTGACAGGATAGGAGAGACATGACTCAGAGGAAAATCATAAAATGTAAACATGGGGTCATCTTGACTATAATTTAAATTAGTGCTTACTCTGTACAGGAACCTCGGCTAAGTACTTCACAAACAAACATCCAATTCCGCATCTCCTCTTAACCTGCACTACTGCTGACTTCCAATCTACTTTTGCTCCCATAAATTATTCTTTATACAAAAGCCAAAGCGGGTCTTTTAAAAATTCAAATCATGCCAGTAGCATATTCCACTCACGCCCTTGCATGGCTTCTAGTGCCAGGAGGTAAGTCCTGTGTGTTCTGGACCCTGCCTCGCTCTTCAACCTCACCTCTTCCTTTGTTGTGGCATATTACTTTGGAGTTATTGTAAATAGATCTGTTTTTACTTCATTTAAGGTTTCTAACAAGTTTATACAGGAATATAGAAAAGCTATTGATTTTTCTTTCAGACAGCCTGCAGTAGGTCATATTTCAAAACATTAGTTAGGTTAAAACTTTTTACAACACACATATAGAAGGAACACACTAAAACAAACCAACTCCCCCACACCCCCACTCCCAAACAATGAATTCCTTAGTCATAGAGCCTTAAATCTTATTTTGGTTTCAGTAAGAAAAAGAAACCTCCATAGTGTTATATTCTCATTGCTGCATAGGAATAGGAGAAACCAATGTATAGCAATGAGAATTATGGAAAAATGCCAACATCTGGTTTCCCACCTCCCCCTTATTTAAACCTCTCCATTAAAAAAAAAGTTTTTATTTTTTATAGAGAGAAGAAGAGAGAGAGAGGGGGGGAGAGAGAAACATCTATAGGCTGCCTCCTACATGCCTGCTACTGGGGATCGAGCCCACAACCCGGGCATGTGCCCTGACTGGGAATTGAACCAGTGACCTCTTGGTGCATGGGACAATGCACAACCAACTGAACCACACCGGCTAGGCGCTCTCAACCTGAGTGAATATACAGTATATTGGGCATAATATCAAGTTAAATTTTCTGTTATTGGTCATAGTGGTACTTTTCGTACCACAACTTTTAGCCTTATTCCATATTTAAATGAACTTGTAAATTTAGGGTAGTTTTACTAAGCCATTAACATTTTCTGTGGGGATAAAACATGTCTTTTGAGGTTTAGCATAAAATTTTTTTCCTTTTATTTCTTTCTTTCCTTTTTCTTTTTTAAACTAAGTTGAAAAGAACTTGCCTGAATATCCTTAAGTCTTATGATGACCAAAAATAGATAAAGAAGTTGATAAAGACATTGGTTTGATTTCAGTGGTTCTTTATTCTAGCAACTGAAAACTGAAAAGCAAAACTGAAAACACTTCCTATTAAATGTTTTGAGAGAAAGAGCATTAGAATGATCATTTAATATTTCAGTGTGATCTGTAATTTAAACTGATACTAGTTATTTTGAAAGTTTTGCAATGGGTCAATAAATTTCCAATTTGCATATTTATTTGTTTGTTTATTTATTTATTGTTTAAAGTATTACATATGTCTTCTTTTCCCCCCATCGACCCCTCCTAAGCCACTCCCACCCCACAGGTATTTATTTTTTATAAATCCTCACCTGAGGACATTTTCCCATGATTTTTAGAGAGGGTGACGGGGGAGAGACACAGAGAGAGAAGCATCGATGTGAGAGAGACACATCGATTGGTTGCTTCTTGCATGCCCCTGGTCGGGGCCTGGGATCTAGTCTGCAACCAACGTACATGCCCTTGACCGGAATTGAACCTGGGACCCTTCAGTCCATGGGCCAATACTCTATCCACTGACCCAAACTGGCTAAGGCCCAATTTACATATTTTAAAAGGAATGTTAGAAAATATCAGGGTAATTAAATAATAAAGTATCTCAAATTAATGTATTTGAAACAGTATGTATATTTCTGTGATTTATGAGCTGCTGTTCATTTTTATAAAAGTTTTTAAGAACTTCTCTCACTAGCAGTCCCTTAAAATACCCCTTGAAATGCAACACTTATGTAGTAATTGGCAAGGAAATAAATACCACTCACAAAAAAACAGAAAATAAAATAAATCTTAATTCAACATAGTTAATAGCTTTCTTCTACTTTCACTATATATGTATAAATTGATTTTGGCTTTGTTATGAAGTATTTGAATCCAAGTATATAATTTGTTCTAACCAATCAATTCCTACTCTGCCTTAATAGCTTTCATGACCTCTACAATTGATGTACTTACCTTACTAATTTTTTTTTTTAATCCTCACCTGAGGATATGTTGTTACTGATTTTAGAGAGAGAGGAAGTGAGAGAGAAATATCAATGGATTAGGGCAAGAACCGGATGGAGGGGGGCAATGGAGGGGAAAAAGAGGGACATCTGTAATACTCTCAACAATAAAGATTTAAAAAATAAAAAAACTAAACTGTGAAATCGTGTATATACTATATAATCTGATTCAATTAATATTCAAATTAAAACACAAGAGTTTAAATTTATATCTCAGTGAGGAACAAAAGCCAATATACTGTAGTCCTCATTACTTACATGAGTGGAAGCATCTTTTTTATCTTTTCTTTCTTTCCAGTCCTTGAATTCATAGCACTGAAAAACAAACAAACAAACAATATATATGTATATAAATATTGCTGTCTATATACTTATGTGTTTGATTTTTTTTTTATAATGAACATATAACCATGCATACTTTTAAAATAAAGTAGAAAGGACAAATCATTTTAAAAAAGAAGACATGAGTTATAAATACTGACATTGAAATAGATATATATATTCAAATACACATTTTATATAATATAAAGCAAGTTACAGAATAACATGGTGTACCCTATTTTTTTAAAGAAAAAGGAATGCAAACTGTGTTGAGAGTAATGTTGAAAAGAGATTTTCACTTCTCTCCTGTGGTGAAGTTTATCCATAAGTCTCTATTTATATACTTTATGTGTTACTTATGAAAAATGATTTTTTTTTGCTTAGAATTACCTGCTTGTTTTCTTTCTACTAAAGGTTGACTCATAAAGAATGTTTTAAGGAAGGGTTTAATACAAAGCCAATGATTAAATAAGAAAAACATGTTTTTCTTTGTGTAGGAATTTCAATATTAATCAATGGAGTCATTTGTGAACTTCCCTGAAATAATTTTTGATATACTTTTAATCACCCTTAAGAAATCAAGTCCTTTATTTCAATATTATAATTTTTATGCTTAATATCTCTAATGAGATCTTCTTAACTACTTGATGTTACAATATTATTTCTTTCTTTTTTAAAATATTTTATTGTTTTTTTACAGAGAGAAAGGGAGAGGGATAGAGACTTAGAAACATCGATGAGAGAGAAACATCGATCAGCTGCCTCCTGCACACCCCCCACTGGGGATGTACCTGCAACCAAGGTACATGCCCTTGACCGGAATCGAACCTGGTACCCTTCAGTCCACAGGCCAACGCTCCGTCCACTGAGCCAAACCGGTCAGGGCTACAATATGATTTCTTTATGCTTACAAGATCTGGTGCATTCAGTATGGTATGATCATAGAATATCTCTTTATTCTTTTAAAAATATATTTTTATTGATTTCAGAGAGGAGGGTGAGGGAGAGAGAGATAGAAACATCAATGATGAGAGAGAATCATTGATTGGCTGCCTCCTGCATGCCTGCAACCTGGGCATGTACCCTGATCAGGAATCCAACCATGATCTCCTGGTTCATAGGTCAACCCTCACCCACTGAACCACACCAGCCTGGCTCTCTTTATTCCTGATCAGGATGTTTTGTGACTTTTATTTGGTGTATTAACTGTTCTTGCCCAGGGAAAGGCTGCGTCTTTCTTGCATAGAGCTGGCACTTGTACTCCTCAGATGTCTGTTGATTTTTTCCCGTGTGTTCATATTTGTGGAACTGCCATCATTCTTGCTGGTGATGTGCGTCTGAAGGAGTAGCTGATGTTCTTCTTGGTGAAATGAGGTGTGTGCTAAGGGGTGGCCACAAGAGAGAAGAGGTATTGCATTTTGTAATCTGCCCCCATCAATCTGCACCAAGTGCTGCTTTTTTTCTGGGGGCTTCCTCTCCCTCTTGCAGTTATTCAATAGGGGCTTGGTGATGGGAAGCTATGTAGTCCTTTTGCATTAGGCGATTACTCTATTCTTCATACCCACACCCAGAGGCCAGTGATGCACAGATGGACTGCCACTTGTGGCAGGCACTAGACGGGAGCTTCTGTTTTCTGCCTACTCCTTGAACCCAGGATGGCAGAGCAGGCCCTGAACTGGCCAGTAAACTCTGAAAAGAGAAAAGTGTAGAACTAGAAAGCTTTCTCCCTGGTTCTGTGGGACCTGACCTACCTTCTGGCTCCCCAAGGGCTTTACACAGTGTTTGATTTAGATTCTAGAGTCCATCAAATTCCTTTTTAACTTTGTGGCCTCTCTAGGTTTCGGTCCAGGGGAAGGATTGAACAGTCCATGCTTGTTCACACTCTGATCCTGACCGCTGTACCAAACTTCAGCTTGGAACGTATCCACCCTCAAAATCTCCTCCCTTACATCGGGCTTTGTCTTTCTGATACTTTAGTTCCCAGCTATGCTTTATCCTTCTCATACTTTAGTTCCCAGGTATGTCATTTCCTCAGGGAAGTCTAACTCACAGATTCATATATATTTTCTAGTATGTTTCTATATGACCTGACAATTGGAATTCAATAAGTTTTTTTTTTTCTCATAACTGGCCATCTCTTTAGATGTTAAGGTCTTTGAGCGCAAGGGATATGTCTGTTTTTCTTGGTACAGCTTTATCTATGATATCCATCCTAGTGCTTAGACAATAGGTGAGACTTCATGAATGTCTTTTTTCAAAGAAAAAGTAAGGGAATAAAGAACAAAGAAAAGAGAAATAGATCTATTTTTGTTAAAGTGAAACATAATGTGTATTTACTCAAAAGTAATCTACCTCTGATTTATTCACATCTGTGATATATAAAAAGCATGGAGCCACAGACTGGCTTTATCCTGGATGTTATATAACATTTGGCCTTCTCATTTTATTAATATCTTTATGTAGACCAAAAAAGAGATGGATTTCCTAGAAAAGAAACATAAGTTACAGAATCAAATGAGAATAAATTTTGTATTACCTATTGGGAATGAGTAATAAAGTGTTAACTGTGTATATACCTATTATGAATAAGAAACGATGGAATTTCCAGGATATAAAGAATTTCTTACTTAAAAGTCTGAAAATCTAAGTGAAATATTTAGCAAAAATTAAACTTTCTTTACTGAAAAACAACAACAACAAAAAACACACACCACAGAAAACCAGTGAAGATCAAATAAGAATAGAGCAATAAAGAAAAAGAAAAAGGAAATGATAGGCACACTTTCAAGATCTTCCTTCTAAATACTTTAACAATTAATTAATTTCTCCTCTATATTTTCTAATATATAAGTGAATTACTCAGATCATTGTCTACATGTTTCCTAAACCAGATAGTATATTTCTAGGCACATTACTCAATTTCTCAGATGCTATATCAGGAGATAAAATAAAGTTATAACTTCAGATTATTATTATTTTTTTCTGGGGTATCAAGCAATGGTAGAAGCACTTGGTCCTTGCATGTTATTCTCTTGTTTAATTTAATTCTTATATTTATAAAAACATGTTTTTATTGATTTCAGAGAGAAAGGGAGAGAGAGAAAAAAAACATTAATGATGAGAGAGAATCTTTGATCAGTTGCCTCTTGCAGGCCCCCTACTGGGGATCTAGCTGGCATTTAGGCATGTGCCGGGAATCGAACCCTGACCTCCTGGCTCATAGGTCGACATTCAACCTCTGAGCCACGGTGGCCGGGCCAGTTCTTTTTTTCTGGTATAATACTTTAATCTGACAGATACATGTATGTATGGATACATGAATGGACAAGACTTCTCCCTGAAATCTATCCCTCCCATATCTATCAAGTTCTCCAGGGTTGTCATCTTCATTTGTGATCTAGAATGAGAGAGTGAAGTCAATGACTTTACAATGAAGGAAATAAGAAACTATTTATCTACAAAACCCCTGCTTTCCTCAGTATTCATGTCTTTTACAACACAGTTTCTACTCAGTGCCAATGTGTTTTCTTTCTGCTTGCCGTTGAGCCAACTTTCACTCCTCCATGCACGTAAAATGCACACTGTGGAAGTTATCAACTACCAATTAAGGTTGTTTCAAGTTTTAGGAAGGAAAATAAAACAAAGCTCTCAGCAGGCAAGGCTTATACTGATAACTGGAAAACACCAAATTAAGACTAATTCACATAACTTTAGAGCATGACTCAGAGCCCCAGATCATGAGTCATGGACTTTCATTGAGATAGGGCTGGCAATACACACGGAGGACGTCAGTGTAGGCAAACACAGGCTGAAAAATGCACAAATCCATCATGAATAGGTTGGTGTGTTGCAAAGATGTGTATTATGACTGGGACTGTCATAGAAATAAAGGTTAATAGCCCTGTAAAGAAATAAGTGTTTCAAGTGACTCAGAACAGAGCGCATTGTGAAAATAGAGGCTCTGTTTATATTGAGCATGTCACTGCAGCTATGAATTTCCAGTATGAGGAGTTTTGGTAGTACTTTATGGAACAAATAAGCCATAGCCTCTTGAAGACATGTCATAAGAAGAAAAGTAAAATCAGGACAGCCCATGCCAAGTCATTTGTGCCCGTTGCCTCATTCTCACTGGCTTTTCTACCATTTGATTGGTCCAAGTCTATGGTAACCAGACTCACTCCTTGTCCCGACTTTGCATAACTTGCCAGCCTTTTGGCATACAACTCTATTTTTGAACTCCTCTCTTTGTCATGTTATAGATTATATTGCTTTTTTTCCCACTCTTGGATCCATTTTCTACCAACACTGCTAAAGATTTACTAGAAATATAACTTACTCTGCAGTTTTATCTCCAGCTTGGTTTGTTGCTTACCTACCACTTCCTCCACTCCACCCATATGCAGGTACACAAAGATTCTTCACTCTATTTTCTGACAATATGATGCATGTTAACCTCTCAGCCATTGTTAGTGGTGATTTTGTTAGAGATCTTACAGACAGAGACCACTGGGTAGAGGAAATAGACTGAAGGACATCCAATCTAGGTGAGGGGAAATAAAATATATATTTCCTAGTTTGACTATCCTATATAATAAAAGGCTAATATGCAAATTGTCCCCATGGGTGGGAGTTCGACCGACAAGGAGTTAGACATGTGTTTGCCACCAGGGGGCGGCATGGAACATGGCAGGCGTCGGCAACACAGCGCTGGCAGCAGGCAGCAGTGTAGGCACTGCCGACCCTGACCACCCTGCCGATTGCCCCACAGATCAGCCCTGATCGCCGGCCAGGCCTAGGGACCCTACCTGTGCACAAATTTTGTGCACCGGGCCTCTAGTATTGGATAAGAGGAAGAAGTTAGACTTATAAATATTGGAAGGAACAGATAAATTTACCAATATTTGTACATATTTGATTGTCTACTTGGAGAACTCAAGAGAATTACTAATAAAAAAATTCACCAAACTTTAAAAACAATAAGGAAATTCAGTAAGCTTTCAGTAACAAGATCAATAGTTATTCAGGCAACAACCAGTTAAAAAACATATATATATATATGTGTATATATATATATATATATATATATATATATATATATATGCTTAAATGACCAGAATGCCAGAAAGACCAGAACGACTGGAACGACCGGTTGCTATGATGCATACTGACCAGCAGGGGGCAGACGCTCAATGCAGGAGCTGCTCCTCTGGTGTCAGTGTGGTCCCACAGTCAACCTCCTGCAGCCAGCCAACCTCCTGCGGTCCCTCCCCCCAATCTGGGAGGAAGGCCGCAGCTGGCAGCCAAAAGGAAGGGCCCTGTTGGCAGCTGGATGGCCCCAATTGGCCCTGATAGCCAGCAGGGCCTAGGGATTCCACCTGTGCACAAATTTTGTGCTCCAGGCCTCTAGTATACCATATAAAAGACTAAATACCTGAGAATAAACTTTGCATGAAACAGATCAATATGAAGAAAACTTTAACATTGAGGGACCCCCAAAAAAGGCATTAACAAATAAAAAAAATATTGTGTACATATATAATAAAACACACTATCAAATACTAAATTATAATACATCAATTTAATTATTTTTAAATTATTCAAATGAAAACTCAAAGTTTTAATTTTTTAATATCTATAAAGTATCTAAATTAATTTAAAAGCCAACAACATGCTGATAGAAACATATTTGAAGAGTAGGAACACATGGTTTACAGAAAACAAAGATACAAAGAAGCTACCTATGTGTGTGTATAAAGACTCAACTCATTTATTACAAGTGAAACAAAAACTAAAATGACATTGAGATCTCATTTTACTTACCAAATTCCAAATATAAAATGTTTCATGATATACTCTATAACAGCTGTGGGCAAACTACGGCCCGCGGGCCAGATCCGGCCCGTTTGAAATGAATAAAACTAAAAAAAAAAAAGACCATACCCTTTTATGTAATGATGTTTACTTTGAATTTATATTAGTTCACACAAACACTCCATCCATGCTTTTGTTCCGGCCCTCCGGTCCAGTTTAAGAACCCATTGTGGCCCTCGAGTCAAAAAGTTTGCCCACCCCTGCTCTATAAGCTTAAGTGTGAGGATAAGGAAACGTTACAAATGTGCCTATTCTTTGACTCAACAATTCCACTTCTGGGACTTTACTCTAAAACTATACTGTGCAAATGATTTAAATAAAAATTTATTAATTGAAGTATTTTCTGTAATTATAAAAGATGGAAACAAACTAAGTAACTATTAATAGGGTACTGGTTAAATAAATCATTGTACATCCATACAATGCACTATCATGCAGCTGTGAAAGAGGATGGGTAATCTATGTACTGATAGGATTTCTAAGATTGCTAATTAAGCATAAAATGCTGGGCTTTGTACAGTGTGAGTAATATACACTCATTTTCATTAAAATATGCATATATTTTTTACATTTATTTAATATTATACATATATGTATATTATAAATATATTTCATATTTATACCAGGAATACCCCAGAAAAAATGAATAGGAAACTGGGAGCCTTGGTGCTGTCAGGGTGGGAAATCTATATATATAAAAGCCTAATATGCAAATTGTCCCCGTGGGGGTTTGACCGGGAGACTGATTGCTCGCTATGATGTGTGCTGACTACCAGGGGGTGGTGCAGAACAAAGGAAGGGAGGCCCTGGCCAGCAGCTGAAAGGAAGGCCCTGGTCGGCAACCGGAAGGCTCTGATCAGCCCTGATTGCTGGCCAGACCTAGGGACCCTACCCATGCACGAATTTCGTGCACTGGGCCTCTAGTGGATTATAAGGGTCAGAATGGGATAAGACTTTTCACTTTTGTCTTTATGTTTTTACTTTGACAATATTAACCACAAAAAAATAAAAGTATATAAAAGATTGTCTACCAACACAATTTATAATATACTCATCCTAATTGAACATCTTTATTTTAAAGAAGGAGAAAACAAGACCCAGAAGGAGAAAACAAGACCCAGAAGGTTACTCAGCTTTCTGCAGACAGGACCAGAGCTAGATCTCAGATTTTCCACCTCCCAGTTCAGGGCAAAATCTACAGCACCAGATAAAAGCAAATTTATATAACTGGGAATCAATTAAAGTAACAAAGACAAAATTGATAGTATATTTTAATTTCAGATTATGCTTTTGGTCTGATACTAAATATTCTGAAAACATTGCCATCTGTCATCCATGAAGATGTTATTTCTCCAACTTACTATTTTTTAAAATTTATTTATTGATTAAGGTATTACATATGTGTCCTTATCCCCCCATTACCTCCCCCCCCCACCCCACCCCCAACTCATACCCTCATTTCTCCAATTTATGGCATGTTGAAGCAGCTTTCTTCAACAGTGGAGGCAGAAATTAAGCCTTCTTTATTTCTCACAGGTTTTCCTCTGCAATCAAGATCTTATATTTGTGAGGTAACTGCCTAAGGTCAGAAAAGATTATCTGTATCTGTGGAACAAAGATTTTATCTGTGCCACACTGACACCATTTCCTTTATGACATCAATCTTCAAACACATTAACTCTCCTTGCCTTTCCTGAATTATTTCCTCTGTGATTGTGCCTTAATCCTGTCACTTCAACTCTTAAAACTATAATTTATGCAATGTACAAACATTTTAATGAAGCTCCAACCATGTTCCCAAAGCCATGTTAGAAACTTAGGATAGCCCTAGCTGGTTTGGCTCAGTGGATAGAGTGACGGCCTGTGGACCAGAGTCCAGGCATCATTCTGGTCAAGGACACATACCTCAGTTGCAGGCTCTGCCTAGGCCCGGGCTCTGGGCAGGGCTTGTGCAGGAGGCAACAAATCAATGTGTTTCTCTCACATCGATATTTCTCTCTGTCTTTTCCTCTCTCTTCCAATATCTCTAAAAAGCAATGGAAAAATATCCTAGGGTGAGGATTAAAAAAAATAAACTTAGGATACAAAGGTGAATAAAACAAAGCTTCTACTTTTAAGAAACTCAGTTAAATCAGGGATACAGATTCTTCCATTTAAAAATAATTTATTGAGCCCTAACCAGTTTGGCTCAGTGGATAGAGTGTCAGCCTGCGGACAGAAAGGTCCCAGGTTCGATTCCAGTCAAGGGCTTGTACCTTGGTCGCGGGCATATCCCCAGTAGGAGGTGTGCAGGAGGCAGCTGATCGATGTTTCTCTCTCATCGATGTTTCTAACTCTCTATCCCTCTCCCTTCCTCTCTGTAAAATGTCAATAAAATATATTTAAAAAAATAAATTAAAAAAAATTTATTGAGAGCTTACTATGTATCAGCACTGTTCAGGTTGCTGTGGATACAACAGTGAAGATAACATAAAAATCCTAACTATTGTTAATTAGGGAATTTGTAAATGGATATTAGCTGATATAAGGGGATTATTATTAACTTTCCTGGTATAATAATTGTGGCTATATAAAGACCTAGTCTAAAATATACATACAGACATCTTTAGAGGAGAAATGTCAAGGTGTATTCAACTTACTAGCAAATGATTTAGGAAAAAATAAAATTATCCCCTGAGGTATTATAACCTTCTTCAACAGTAGAAACACATTCAAACTGACCCTTTTAATATCTCTTATGGGTCCTCCTTTGTGACCAACCAGTGTATGTGTGAGATCATTACTTATAATTAGAAGGTATTATCTGTATCTGATTTATAAAAATTTAAAGTATATATCTAAATCTATTTCTAGGTAGATAAAACAAATAGTGGAAGCATGTTAACAATCATGGAGTCTAGGTGGTGAGTATAAGAGGGTTCATTGTATAAGTCTTTAAAGTTTTTTATTTAATAAAGATTTGGAAAAATCTCTGTCCACTGGAGCATATATTCTAGTGGAGGCAGGGGAGAGACAGATAAAGAAAGAAATAAGCAAAATACATAATATGTGAGATGATAAATGCTATTGGGAATCAAAACAAGAAGGGCTATGAGAGAGATAGTTTTAACATAAGTAATTTATAAATCTATTCACTTGATATTTACTTTTACATAGAATTCTAACACTAAAAATATTTAAATAATATTTAAAGTGTCATAGACACAATGACTAAAAATTGTTTCTTCTCTGAGGGTGTCCAGGAAAGACCTTGATGAAATTATTGGAGATCTTAAAAAATAAATGGAAATTTGCTAAAAAGACAAGTAGTTTGGGGGACCTGGGAGAGTATTCCAGGACAGATTATCAGTGAGAATGAATGATTCCCTGACTCCTCTAAAAAGATTTTGGTTCAGGGGTCCTGCAGTTTGCATTTCTATAAAGTCCCACAGATAATTCTAATGTGGTCCAAAAGTTGAGATTCTGTATCATGGAAACAGGTACAGTTTATGAGAAAAGAGAAAACGGGAAAGTGGTTGGGAATATAGGTTGTTGCTAGGCAAGAACGAGACTTTACAACAAAATAACGATTTTTAAGTTTATTCTGCAGGCACATGGGAGCTGCCAAAGGTTTTTAACCATGGGAGTTACATGAGTAACCATATTTGAATTTTAGAAAAATAAGTCAGATGATGTGTTTAGGTCGGTAGGAGAGGGGAGCTACTAGAGGCGGGAGACCAGCTGGGCTGCTACTCCATTCATTTAAGTGAAAGTTGAGGAAATCTGTTCTAGATCCCTGGAACTTGCAATAGAGAAATATTTGGAGGGAGACCGGACAGACCTTATGATATGATGTGAGTAAGAAGGATTTCAAATATCCCGATTTTGTGAGCCACTACCAGACTTAGGGAAAAAAGAAGAAAGAGTTTGGAAGGGATGGAGAATATATATCAGCTTGCAGTGCTTGAAGGGTTAGTGGGACACATGCATGGATCTATTCAAAAGGTAAAGAAAGCATAATCTTGAAGCTTGAGTGAGGGCTAAGGACAAAAAAAGAGAGATTTGGACATATTACCTGATGTGTGGTATCTTGGAGGTCTGGGTCCTGAACTTGGTGGGAGAGGATATCGATGCTTATGGAAGATGCTGAGCCAAAAAGAAGAAAATGCGAGCAGCATTTAAGAAATAGTCAGAGGAGCCTGGCTGGTGTGGGTCAGCGGTTGAACATCGACCCAGGAACGAAGAGGTCACCAATTCGTTCCCAGTCAGGACACATGCCGGGGATGTGGGCTTGATCCCCCATAGGGCTATGCAAGAGACAGCCAATCAATGACTCCTCTTTCACCCATGTTTCTATCTCTCTCATCTATGTTTCTAGCCCTTTTCCTTCCTCTCGCTCTAAAAATCAATAAAAATATATTAAAAAGAAAAAGAAATGGTCAGAGGAGAAAAAACAATGAAAGTTATTGTAAAGAGTTTAGAAATTCCTTTAAGACAGCATAGTACCAACTTTGTACCCAATTTTCAAGGCATTAGTGCAGTGCATACAACAGGCATTTAATAATTGCTTGCTAAGTTAATGACCGAATGATATGCATAAGAATCAACCCTTTGCCTATTAGCAGTATCTCCGAAGTTTAGATGAAGGACTTAGAGCTTAGTATAAAATATCAATATTATTATTAATGAATCAAAGAAAAAAAGAAATATTAAAATGGATCTTCTTGAGTCATTGTTTAAAATTTTTAATTTAAAATATAGTTAATTTTAAAAAAGACTTTAGACATAAACTACTCAGACATTTTTAAGTGGATTAAGGATTATATGTTAACATTTCTATAGATATTTTACTCTTTTTTGTCTAACATTTTGGGCTTTTTTTTTTCTCACACTAGAACATTAGTCCTAATAATTTTAAACACTTAAAAAACATTTGGCTCCTGTAAATACTATCATTTGTATATGGCTCTTGCCAACTATGTACTGACACTTCACAAGTTATCCATAAATCACTTAGTACCCTTCCGGTAAAGGTTGTCTTCTGACTACAATGACTCTTGTAGCTACTTGTAGCGTATCTAAGCAGCCAGGCTAATTGAATGAAAGTCAACATTCCTAAATTATAAGTAGTGTGATCATCGCCTTATCAGATCATATAGTAAACCAGAGCAAACAAAAGACCAGAATTCCACATGGATTATTAATTAAATTTTAAAAAGGACAACTAAAACCAATCATAGGAAAGATTAGCAATGGTTACTCATACAGGGTGGGGCAAAAGGAGGTTTTCAGTTATCCATATGGAAAATAATGCAATAATTAATGAATAATAATAGAAGAATAAACTGTGTTTCACTCATTCCCAACTGTAAGCCTACGTTTGCCCCACCCTGTATGGCAGCTGGATGACCTTCAAACCAAGAAGACTGTGCAGATGTGTTGAAAGAGATGGAAGAAGAAAACATAATATTTATTGGACCCCCATGGCATCTTACAGGATTCAGACTCATAATTTCCTAAATGACTCAGCAGCATTGCGCAATCGATGCTTTGAAAAATCCAGTTCCTTAAGACAACTCCAAAGTACTAAATGGTGCTTTGCTGACCTACGTTATTAAAATTCTCTCCAAAATGCACTTCAGCATGGTGTGTGTACCTGCTGGCCTAATTTCTGATTCATTAAAAATATCTGAAGAGCCCAACCACACACATTGATTTAGTTCATTTTCTTCCGTAAGTGTAAATAACTCAGAGCCATTTACTCTTCAGGATTTCCTGTGTTATTCTGAGCTTCTTCAAAAGATTTTTTTTAGTCATGTGCTGAAAATAAAATTCAGCCAAATAATTATTCTTCATTCAGGAAGAGGCTTAAAGTATGGAAATGTAAAAAATAAAGGGAAAAAATTAGAGCAAAGCTGTTGTAATCCTTAAAAACAAAAACTCCAATCCAGAAAAGTAGATGCCTTTTCAATTTACAGCACACAAACAACCTTGAGAAAATAAACATCATGGCTTACACAAGTTTCCATCAGTAAGCATTGTTCTTCACTAAGAAAATAAAACCACAAGTATGTTTAACAAGTGATAGGGGACAAGTTATTTGATCAAGTTCATTGGTTTTTGTTTGCTGTTACATAAATAATTTCATCAGGAACTAGGAAAAAGGAAGTTAATGACTTTAAGTTCACAATTGAAAGTTTAATGTTTCTCACTTCCAAGAATTTAGCACTAGGTAAATCTCTGCGCTGATAATGAATAACTTACAGTAAAAAGTACAAATCATATTCTGTCATGAGCTTAGCTTCCCTGGGAAATAGGCTTGCTGACAAGCACTGTGTCTGTTTACTTGTTTATCATAGCTGTCTTAATAACATTTAGGATGTTGTCAATAGAAGCAAGTGTTTAGTTTGCTCACATTCCTTTAGGAAATATTCTATGTTTAGACAGACTTTTAAAACAATCAGCATCCGGGACCTAACATCTGATAAAGTGTAAAGCAGGAATAGGTGCTTTAATTTTAGAGTAGTGATGACTTATTTCCTCTCATGGCAGGTCAGCGGCTTTTTTCTAGTATTGGTGTTAAGTGGGAGGCATTGCAACTGGGTTTTGAACAGACCAGGGAAAATCTTTGGTAACACTTCTACTTAGAGTCACAGCCTCACTGATTCTCCAGGCTTGTTGACCCCAAACTCTTTTCTAATTAGGTTGAGATTTGCTGAAGGAGTTAACAAAAGTATGTTCTAGGAAAAACTACTCACATTTAAGTCAGTATAGGGAATATGAGAAAGTCTGTGCATCTAGTAAGGTGGTGTTTGGAGATCCTTCTGAAATTTGTATTAGAAAGACATTTTCAAAGACATTTACATTCCTCTCCCTTTCTCTTTGTTCGTCACCTAAAGGAACGTGGTTTTCTATCAGTAGGCTGGAAGAAAATGAAGAACAACAAAATTAGGTCATTGTGCCTCCTGTTGGTTTTGTTTTTGCATTCCCTTTAACTCTCCACCAAAAGCTCTTACATGCTGTAAATGTTAATTTATGACACAACAGCTACTGTATTTGTCTACATCTAACAATCAAATGATTGTGTAAAAACTCTAGCCTCTTGTTCCTTTATGGGGAAAGTCTTTGAAAACCAAAAAGTGTTTTCAAAGACTTTTTGAAAAGGTGCGATGGCCAATTGTTTGAACTCCTGTGAAAGAAGTCTCCCATTTATTCAAAGAACACAGTGTTGTGACGTTAGAAACTCAGATGCTTTCCCCACAGGATGTTAGTGCGTGTCCCGTGTCTGCTGCTGTGGTGTGGGAAGTGCAATACTCCAGGTTCATAAGCAGCTGTAAACAGGAAGCTCAGTAACAGCTATGGACACAGCGCCTCTCTCTCCTTGGAGGGAGGAGGTTGGAAGGTATTAATTCAATTTTAATTGAATATTAAAAACATATTCAATTTCTTTTCAAAATATCTTTCCTATGTTCTATATATGTCCCAAACACAAACTCCTGTTTTAGGCAATAGGCAATAAAATTGTAGAGCATTCTTTAAGCATTCCAAGCAATGCACACATATAAGTTGTGTGTGCATTTTTTTTCTTTTGAAGAAGAAGGACTTCATTTTATGATGATAAAAAATAAAACAAAAGAGATTTGATCCTGTTATTCCTGACTACTCTTCAGATCAAAGATAAGAACAGTTTATAATTCTATGCCATATATTGAAACAGCTTTTTGATTGATTTATATGCAAAGTCTCTCTGTATATTAATTTTACAGATAATTATATCATTATAGCAGTGTATAAGCATTTACTATTTAGGAGGATCTATATTGCTGTAATCATTGTTATAACTATTGAACTTCCCATCACTTTTGGAAAGATAGAAGCTAAACAACATATTAATTATTGCCTTTGGTGGGCAGGCTGCCCAGGAAAGCCAATGGAAGATATTTTAGACAATACACATATTTATTATTGATTGCCCATGATATCCTTATTCATAATCAATAATCAGTTGTGGTCTCTCTTAATTCTTTTAAAAGGCAGAATCAGTGTGATGATGAACATAGTAAGGAAACCAACTTCCTTTTTTTTTTTTTTAGGAAAACAACTTTCTAAAGAAATGCTTCCACATATCCAATCCCCCAAATCATTATGATTATCTTAGGCTTTCTCTTTCCCTTCTCTGTATTTTATTCAGCAAACTTCCCTGAGCCCTTGCAGTGAAACTGGAATCAGTAAGAAGCACAACTCCACTCCAGTCCAATCTTACCTGTCTCTATTCAATTTTCGATGGATTCTAGTCCTTTTGATCCATTTTCTTTTAGTTCTTGCTCCATGTATTTGCTTCTTGTTCAAATGCATCTTTAACATATATTCAACATTCTCTGAGTTTAAAAGAAAAAGCCTAGTAGCAGCCACTTCTATTTTGCATGCTCCATTTACCCAACTCTCTCTTCATCTTTTAATAGCCAAACTCCTCAAGTCAAACTCATTGTTTCTACTTCCTTACTGCCCATTCTCCATTCAGTGCATTGGAATCTGGCTTTAGTCCTTATATCTGCCCTTTACTTTGGTTCAGTTGTAATTGAGGTAAACTGTATAGTACCAATCATTAAAATCCACATTTTTTTTCAGTCTGGGTGTTACCAGATATTTCTAATGCATTTAAAACTGTTCATCATTCTTTCCTCAAAAAATTTAAGTCCTTTGGCTTTAGTGATAGCTTACTTTTGGGTCTCTTCTTCCCCTTCCTTAGATTTATTTTTTCTAATATATTTTTATTGATTTCAGAGAGGAAGGGAGAGGAAGAGAGAGATAGAAATGTCAATGATTGGCTGCCTCCTGCACAATCCCTACTGAGGATTGAGCCCACAACCTGGGCATGTGCCCTGACCTGGAATTGAACTGTGACCTCCTGGTTCATAGGTCAATGTTCAATCACTGAGCCACCGAGGCTGGGCTCCTTAAAGTTATTTTCAATCTCTTTATGGATTCCCTGTTTCCAACACTTCTAAATACCGACTGCCCTAAGATATCTTTCCTGTAGGCCCACTCCTCAGACTCTTCCTGGATGATCTCAATAACCAACTATATGTGGGCATCTCTTATGAGCTGACCTGAACACAAGGTAGGTCCTTTTTGGTGTATAATGATTGCCACAGAAAAATGTTGAGGACAGTAGGAGCTAGCTACACCCCACTATCACTACCAACTAATAATGAAAACAAGTCTTAGAAAAAATTTAGCTACACATATAAACCATTTATCTAAATATTTATTATAAAGTAATCAAACACACACACACACACACACACACACACACACACACACACACACCAATTTCTACAATCTATTCTGAAAGCCCGAGGAAATACCAAGATTCCAGAGTAGTGGTTTCATTGCCTCTGTCATCAGCATCTGACAATCAGATCCTTCCAAGTTCATAATTGACACTCACCTATGGCATCAATAAGAGTGCCGCTTAATGAGTGGTCTTGCTGGTTTCCTATTCTGTGTTCATGCATGTGTATGGATGAGTAGGGAATATTTCTGAAATATTTCATCCAATTCACATATTGTTAATACCTTGATTTTCCCTGAAAGTTCATTTCATTAGAATAATTTAAATATTTCACCAATAGAAACCTATTTCTAACTATTACTATGCTAATTAGCAAAGCTTTGGTTTTGATGGAGATCCAGATGACAGAAATACTTATACTGGTAGAGATGCCTCTGGAGTATGGGGTTCTTCCTCTCCTCCAAAACCCCCCACTTTTGGAGATATAATTGACAAAATTGAATATATTTAATGCATGCAAGATGATGATTCGATATACATATACATTGTAAAATTATTATCACAATCAAGGTCATTAACACATCCATAATCCTGCATGATTACCAGATTGTGTATGTGTTGTATGTGAGAACACTTAAGATCTACTCTTGCCCTGCTGGTGTGGCTCAGTGATTGAGTGTCAACCTATAAATCACTAGATCACGGTTCGATTCCTGGTCAGGGCACATACCCAGGTTGTGGGCTCAATTCCAGTCAGGAGGCAGCTGATCAATAATTCTCTCTCATCATTGATGTTTCTATCTCTTTCTCCCTCTCTCTTCCTCTCTGAAATCAATAAAAAATATATTTTTAAAAAAAGATCTATTTTTTTTTAGCAAATTTCAAGTTCACAATACAGCATTATTAACTATAATCTATGCTGTACATTAGAGCCCCAGAACTTACTCATTTTACAACTGAAATTTTGTGTACTTTGACTAATATCGCTCCATTTCCTCCAGCTCCCAGCCCCTGAAAAACCACCATTCTACTCCCTGGTCCTATGAGTTTAATTTTTCTAGATTGTACATATTGTATTTATCTTTGATTTATTCCCCTAAGAATAATGTGGTTCTTGAGTGGAAGATCAGCTATTCTTCTTGGACTGCGCATGCTTGATCAGAGATGAGTGGAACCTGGCTTATAATGTAACCTGAGTATCCTTTATAATATAGCACACTGTATATATAGCAATGCTTTACAGTCAATTATAGACATGATAGCAACTCCAATTTTAGGTCTTTATCTTTATCTTCATCTCAGAACTTTTATCCCAATTCTAGGCTCATATGCAAATTATTCCATCAGAAACCCAACCTGCCAAAACTGAACTTGTTTTTACTCCTTCTAAAATCCCAAAATGTTCCTCATTTGTGTTTTTCACTTCTTTGATCAGATATTTCCTTTCTTAGACTCTTACACACATGTAATCACTCAACAAATCCTGTCAGTGTTGGAGCCAAATTCTTCAAATCCCAACTCTATCATCTACTAGCTATGTGACCTCATGCAAGTTTCTTAACCTCTCTGAACCTCAATTCCCTCATCTTTAAAACAGAAATAACATCTGCTTCACAGATTTAGTGTGAGGGTAAAATGAGATAAAGTAAGTAAAGTGCCTGGCATAAGGCTTAGAACATGGTAAAGGCTCACTAAATGTTAGTTTCCTTCCTTCACTCTTTCTCCCACACCATCATCAACTTTTGGTGACTAAGGTTGTGCCTTTAAATTATTTTTTAATTAATTAAACAAATATGCATTTAGCCCCTCATTTAATCAACAAGATATTGAGAACACAACTGTGACAGGATAAACATTGTCTTTGTTCTAGTGGGGGTGCATTAAAAAAATCTTCACTGGAGAAAATGCTAAGAGAGAAGGGAGAGAAACAGAGAGAAACATTGATGTAACAGAGAAACATTGATCAGCTGCCTCTTGTACACCCCCTGACCTGGGTCTGAAACCACAACCCAGGCATGTATCCTGATGGGGAATCACACTGACAACCTTTAGTTGCACAGAATGACACTCAACCAACTCAGCTACTCTGGCTGGACTAATGGGGGCACATTTTAATGGAGAAAACTGTTGTGGAAAAAGTAAACAATCAAATAATTATTACCAGGCCCAGCCGGAGTGGCTCAGTGGTTGAACCAGGAGGTCATGGTTCTATCTCTGGCACATGCCCAGGTTTTGGGCTCGATCCCTAGAGTGGGGCATGCAGGAGACAGCTGATCAATGATTCTCTCTCATCATTTATGTTTCTATCTCTCCCTTTATCTTCCTCTCTGAAATAAATAAAATATATATATTAAAAAATAATTATTACCAGGTAAATTGTGATAAGGATTATGAATAAAATACACAGGAAGCTGAAACAGAATAGCAGGAACTGGCTGAGAGTACTAGTCTACATCAGGGCTACTCAAACTGATCTGTGGAATGATACAATCTACAAATTGTTTATTCTCTGTCTGCAACAAGAAAAATACAGACACTGAGAGTGTTTAGAAACTTCTATAGCAATTTGACATGGCTGCCATAGTCAAGCTATGACTAGTGATTGGTTAAACAGGGTAGAGACAATCACACTCATGTCCCACATGGTGTGAGCTGTGCAGAAGTCTTATATGGAATGGAACCATGTCAAACCTTGCAAACAGAGTTGTCATCACTCCAGCCGAGATTAGATAAATTAACAAGCAAAAAGCAAGCTCACTTGCCATGTTGAAAATGTTAAATATTGATATACACTGTTTGTTTAAAGTGTGCAAATAGGCTTTTATTGTTGGGAGTCACTATTTTGCTAGTAATTTTGTTTAGTCATAATTACAAATCAGCAAAAAGTAGTGGGTAGAATAGCAATTCTCTATATTTATTGCCTGTACACACACTTTAAATGAACAACATTTAAAGTTTTTATTTTGTTATTTTTCCATATTAGTTTTGTTCTTATTATGTGTGCTAAAATGCATTCCTATGTTTCATGGATTTTGCAATAAAAATAGTTGGTCTTTATTTTGAGAGTTTTTATTTTCTATTTAATTTTCTACTAATTTATTTTTATTGCATTTTATATAACTACTAACCCAAGATGGATTGGGAAAAAGTTAATTTAGTCCTCACCACTTCAGAAGCATTTTTATAGATGGGTGGCCGAAAACAGCTCTCTAGGGAAGGGACAATAAATGCAGAAATACAGCCTCCTACTTCTCAAATATCTTCAAAATTAACGCTTTTCTGTGCTGCTCCTGTCACTACCTTGGTTCAGATTCTAATCACCTGTAACATGGACATCAGCAAAAGTGTAAGGGGACGGGGAAATTCTTCTTCCTCACACCTTTTGTTTCTTTTTTGTGTCCACCCTAGGGTTGTGGTTGGGGGCAGAGGGGGCAGGGACACAGACCCATGTCTCTCTAAATGGTATTGTTTGTCTCATAATATGGATATTTCTTACATGCCACCTTAATTTGTTGAGTTTTATGTGTTTATACACACACACAAACACACATACATTTACACACATATATACAGGGTGTCCCAAGAAAATATATACACACTTTAATAGCTGATAACTCAATTTTGAAAATCAAATGTATTTTAATAAACACTGCTTTTATAATTATTCAAAGTGTGTGTATACATTTTGGGAGGGGAAGAGAGAGAGAGAGAGAGGAAGAGAGAGAGAGAGAGAGGAAGAGAGAGAGAGAGAGAGAGGAAGAGAGAGAGAGAGAGAGAGAGAGAGAGAGAGAGAGAGGAAGAGAGAGAGAGAGAAGATAGAAAAAATAAACTACATATTACCATCTTCCAAACTAAATTGTAAATTCTTATACAGGTATTGGTTACATCTCATACTCTGCAACTAACATGCCTAGTATATTGTTTTGCACATAGTAGGTGCTCAATTATTGTTTGTTGTTGATGGTAGTGCTGTGATAAGTCTATCAATGCATTCCTCTTCCACTGATTCTCTTTTTCCGTCTCACCCTGGACACAACAAAGTCAGTCCAATTTTATTAAAACCCATATTATTTTGCTGGGGAAGAAGCTTTGGGAGCTTCAATTATTGACTCAGCAAACCACAGGATGTCTGTGCAGAGAGCAGACCACAGTGGTCTGGTGGTGAGCTTGCATGGACATGTATATCCTGGGACCCTCCAGATCTTCCCGTTACCCCATGTGACCTTTTGCCAACTCGTTGCTGACTTGATCAGTGGTGAAATAGAGGCTTTGCTTTTCCAATTTCTGAGCCCTTAAAGGAAATGTAATAGACACCCCCTCAAAATAAACCCTTCCTGTTTAACAGTTGTAGTGTCACAGAGAGACACACAACTCAACAATGTAAATAGCGATGAGAAAGAGCGTACACGAAATGTTTACAGTGTGAATCTTGCGACTGAACTCAAAACCAAGTGAATCTTCTGTTTCCCAAAATCAGAGTTTATAAATTTTGCAGCAATGTCACCATTTCCGAGAAGGCCATTGGAACACGTATTCATTACTTTTTTCTGGATCATAACAACAGTATTTTTTCTTCTCTCTTTGAATGTATCTTATGCTACAAAGAAAATTGCTGACTTTCTTTCTAATAAGATGAAATGACTACCCTTAAAAATAAAAGGTCAAACAATTCATAAATCTAGAAATAATATTAGACTCAGGAATAAAGAACCTAACTTTAATGAAACAGTGTTTAAAAAAGGCCATTTTAAATAACTTGGAAATAGCATATTTTTGGGTGGTATCCTGAGGTTCTCAGAAGGAAACGTGCAGGAGTTGTGCATAGTGATTGGTTTGGGGTTCATTAAATTTCAGAAACAACTTCTCCCAGGGCTGATTTCAACATTTCACACTTCTGAGATCACTCTCCTGTATGTTGAGCTCATGAGGGCAAAGCAGTTTGTAAGAAGGAAACTCTCAGGCAGAGGCGTAGAAGGAGATAGCACTGGGTTGCAAATGCTTTTCAGTCAATCAAACCCAAAGCAGGTTCCCTTCATTTTTCAAACCTTGTGTATTCTAAGAAAATTTAATCCACATGTGTCTTATTCACTGACAATGAAATCATGGAATTTTTAAAAACAGCTGTTTAATGTCAAAACAGTCATTTTGATATTTTAGCTTCCTCCAGTCAAAACCAGAGCTTCGTTTATCCATCAGATATTGATTTGAGGATCAAAGACTGAAATTCAATTTGAAACTTTAAACCTACTCTTCTGAGGCGAATGTTTAAAATCCATCCAAAGAGTTATCCCTCTGAGAGAACTCATAAAATGGGGAGGGATTTTGCTCATTTAAGTCTGTTCAACAGTAGGACTTGGGACAACTTTTATTTGAGGACATTTGAAATGTCAAAAATGTTTTGTTTTTTTTCAAAAGGCAATAAGGCAAAGGCAAAACTAAGTGCTTTTATAATGTTTTTTCCATTCTGAGAAATCAGATCAGTTCACCAAATATTAATTAAGCAACTTTAATATTGTATTAGTCAGAGTTGTCCAGAGAAACAGAACCATTGGATATGTATGTTTATATATAAAAGAGATTTATTATAAGAAATTGGTTCATGTAATTAGGGAGGTTGAGAAATCCCCAAATATTCATTCTGCAAGCTGGAGACCCTGGAAAGCCAATTTGTAGTTCTAGTCCAAATCTGAAGTCCTGAGAACCATAGGAGCTGATGGTAAGTTCTAGTCTGAAAGCTAACAAGCCAGAGATCCAAGAAAAACTGGAGTGTCAGCCCAAGACTGAGGGCTGAGAAAGACCAAAGTCCCAGATCAAATAGGGAGGACGCATTCCCTCTTACTCAACCTTTATTTTCTAGTCAGGTCTGCAACTGATGGGAGGAGGCAGACCTATATTAGGAAGGGCAACCTGCTTGATTCAGTCTGTGGATTCAAACATTAATACCATCCTTAAACACTCTCACAGACACACACAGAATAATGTTTGGCCAAATGGCTGGGAACCCTGTAGCCAGTCAAGCTGACCCACAAAATAAATCACCACAAATATGTTCTAGCATAGCATAGTCCCTGGAAATGCCATGCTGACAATGGGTGTCTGTTCTTTATAAGCTCATAGTCTAGAGAAGGCAGCCAAGCATGTAAACACAAAATTTCAATGCAAGGTGATAAATACAGTAAAGCAAGCTGCACAGAAAGGGTGGGAATGAGAGGGATTAACTGCATTGAGAAGGAGAGTTAGGTACCTCGTGGAAAATAATTGAAAAATAAAAATTTGCTTATCCCCTTTACATGACTGCTATGTGGGTTACATAATTTAATAATAATAGTTTTTCTTTATTGAGCAACTGCTCTGTGCTTAAGTGCTAGGCAATTCACCTTGAATCCTCACCGCCTGTTAAAGAAGGATTTTTATCACGGAACAAAATGAGATCAGGAAGTTTACATAGATTTTTCTGGTTTTCCTAGTGGGATTCAAATCCAGGATCACTTGGTTGATTCAAAAGTCAATGCTCTCTTGACTATCCCATGTAGCCTTCTATTCATTCAAGAGTGTTTACTATAAGAGTTGTAAGTTTACCTTTATTTCACAACAGTAAAATGTCATTGTGATTCTATTTTTCCATTTTAATTGGATTTGAAATATGATGTGCCAATACAAAGTGTTCTGAACTCTGAACAATCTGATAAAGTGTCGGCTTTATTGGGGGAAGAAAGTGATTGCTACTTATCATTATCATAGGTATCATGGCAGGTTACTTAAAGGTAAGACTAAAGGTAGGGTAAGGAATGGCAATGGAAGCAGCAAGAGTCCGCACTAGAAAATGTGTGTGTAAACATCAGCCATTGGTAAAAAACGGTCTCTTAAAGAAAATGACAGAAGCAAGCACTGGAGAAAAGTTTTTTAAAAGAGTCAAGTCGCACTGAAAATGAGTGGTGACATCAAACACCAATTGTTGCTCACAGAACATCTGAGGCCTTTCATCTTTTTCTACTTTGAACTTTTGAGGCCTCCCCTATTCAAAGCTTTACTCCAGGCCTCCTGCTCTTTTCCCTCTCTCTTTGTCATTCAACCTCTAGGCATTCCTCTGAAGGCAGCATAAGAAAGGCCCTCTCTCAACATCCAGAACAGGGAAGGCAATCAACTCTGGAATTTTAGTTTTGAAAACAAACAAGACAAAACAAAATTAATTTTTGCCACTCCCTCTCAAACACAAACTATATTCACATTCACTCTTTAATGGAAGACATGTACATATAAACATATATGCATCCTGAAGTTCATTTTATTACAGGAGAAGCAACATAAGTGATAATCGACACTTGAAGAAAATGAGTAGATGATACATGAACATATAGGTTATTGAGAGGCTCAGGAGGCCAGAAAAAGTGTGCTGGGTTATAAGGATGGATGCACGCAATCTGGGCTGGTATAAGCAGCACATATCTATCCAGCCATTGACTGCTTGGGGGAAGGCTTCCAAACTAATGACCATGACTTCTAACTAATCTACCCTTAAGACAACTTGAGAGTATTCTTTTCTTTTCAATTCTCTGCATGTGAAATAATGATACTAAAGTCTCCTATTCTGCCAGTTACAAGAGGCTGCTCGAGATTTTCCCATTGTAGATGGGAAATCATGAGTTTTTGAATCCTATGTCAAGTCCCTCATGGAGATTTGTGAGGAGCAGAGCAACTTAAAACAGACCGAAAAAACCTGGCACACAGAATATACTCAACAAAGGGCAGTTGGGAGTAATTATTATTTTTAAGGTGATCAATACCAGGATATGCTTGGAAACTATGGAATGACTCAGCAGACCTTGAATTTACATTTTTTGCAATTAAAAAAAAGAAAAGGAGCACAGAAAGAAGAAAAAGCGCTTCCTTGCTGGAAGTAATTTCTGATGGCCTCAAACACTGTCTGCTATGTTCTGATTTGTGAAGAATAGCCTTTTTTTTCTTTTTTTTTCATAAACATCCCTTAAATGCTGACAGTGTTCTTCTTTTCCTATGCACAGATATCAATGGGAAATTCATACTTAGAAAAACTGGCTCCTTTGTGATACCAAGAGTCAAACTTTTGACTCCAGTAAATGAGTGCTTGGAGGATGACCTTCAACTACTGAAGGCAGAGAGAGAAAGATCATTGAGAAATGTAACTATCAATATAATCTATTTTCAGGTCCCAAATGCTTTAACATAATACACAATACTTACTTTCTGGAATATATCATGTTAATGGTATCACTGTTATGATATTCATTCCTATGTGACCTGTCAGTCCCATGTGCAAGGTTACTGTGAAACTTTGGATATCACTTAACTTTTCTTAGCATTTGTTTTGTATTTAAAATTTGGGAATAATAATATCTATCTAAGTGTTATTGTGGATATTAAATAAAATAATAATTGTCAAAATATTAAGCATATTTTTAAAAATACATTTTATGATTTTTTACAGAGAGGAAGGGAGAGGGATAGAGAGTTAGAAACATGGATGAGAGAGAAACATCAATCAGCTGCCTCCTGTACACTCCCTACTGGGGATGTGCCCGCAATCAAGGTACATGCCTTTGACCAGAATTGAACCTGGGACCGCTCAGTCCACTGAGCCAAACCAGTTAGGGCTTAAGCATATTTTTTGAAATGTAGTAGGCAATGTCCATAGGTGTTAGAAAATGAGACTTGTAGCCCTAGCTAGTTTTGCTCAGTAGATAGAGCATTGGCCTGCAGACTAAAGGGTCCCAGGTTTGATTCCGGTCAAGGGCACATGCTCAAGTTGTGGGCTTGATCCCCAGTGGGGGGCATGCAGGAGATGGTCAATCAATGATTCTCTGTCATCATTGATATTTCTATCTCTCTTTCTCTCTCCCTTCCTCTCTGAAGTCAATAAAAATATATTAAAAAAAGAAAAAAGAAAATGAGACTTGTAGGCCTGTTGGCTTGCCTTGCTTCTAATTCAGCAGATTGTCAAAAGTACAATATAACACAAACATTTAATATTTTATCTTCATGATGATCAAATCAAATAAGCAATATCTTTAATAACTTTCCATAATGTATTTTTTCTTACTTTTTTAGGAGATACTCAAGATCCTGCTTTTAATCTAGGAGTACTTACAATTTAAAATAAACAAATATTTTTGAGGGGAAATAGTGACAGAAGAGAAGTTAATGTAAATAAGAAAGAAAGGATTTTATTTCTAAAGTAAACTTATGAATAAATATAGGTTATTTTAGAACCTGAACTATAGTGATATGATGAGTGTTTGTAGGCAAGAAATACTTTGAAGTGTATAAAGGTGAGAGAATAGCTTTTCTTAAAAAAACTTTATTGTTGAAAGTATTACATATGTCCCCCTCTTCCCCCCATTGATCTCTTCTAGCCCACCTCTGCCCCCTGCCCCAGGCCTTCACTACCCTACTGTCTATGTTCATGGGTTATGCATATATGCATACAAGTTCTTTGGTTGATCTCTCCCCACCCATTCACCCTTCCCCGCCTTCGAACTTCTTTTCCATCACATAAGAAATGACAAGATGGGCACTAGACTTATCAAGGTGATCACTTTGTAAGTTATATAATTGTTTAATCACTATCTTGTATACCTGAAGCTAATATAATATTTATGTCAACCGTAATAAAAAAAAGCAAAAGAAAAAAAGATGAAATGCCATAGTTCTTACAATAGTCTTCTGATGACCAGAATCACAGTGTAAAGCTGGATTGAAACCAAGGATACATCCTACCCCAGAAAATAGATATTATCTCCATCCCTCTCTCCTGACTGCTAGGATAAGGTGCTGAGTTCCAGCTTGCCATGGAAAGGAGGTTGGAGGATGGTGGGAGGAAAATGTTTAAAAAGAAAAACTGTTGGAAACCTTGGGCCAGTATCCCACTAGATAAAAAAAAGCATTAGCACCATCTATGCTGGCATTCATATAGTTTGAGAAGCTGTCAATGGCCAGGGTCCTTCTGATCATGAGAACGTATTGGGTAGACATCTGTGTGTGGCATTACACCAAGGAAACGAAACAGAAAGGGCCAGTTTCACATGTATAATTCCAGGGTGTTTTTATAAAGGCCTTGAAAAATCCAGTAAGTCCACAAAAGCCTGCCTGTTCAGGTGTGCCTCATATATGAGGGTACTCAGGAAGTATATTACCGTATCCTGTAAAGTTAGAAGAACCTACATGCGTCTGGAGGGACTGCCAGTTAGCGACTCTGGTGCTGATCAAAAGAAACCTGGCAGAAACAACTGCTGGCAAAGGAGCTGCCGAGGCTCTTTTCTAATCCATGTTTGAGATGGCAAGTGACAAGCACGCTCTTCCATACAATGGGGAAAAGCAGAGTCCAGGATGTTTAACATTCATCAGGCAACCGATACTGAACAGAGCATGTAAGAGCTGTGTATTTATCCATGTGAATGAAGTAGGTAATGTCTTAAACGTGCTGCATAATTTGAAACATGTTGGAGATCGTTTCTGAAAGAATGTTTGATTTAATAAATGCTAACCAAAAAGGAGTGTCTTCGTGGGGGAAGGGCAGAGAAAGAAGATATCTTTTTCTTTGTGTTCCTATGTTTCCTCAGGGTCACAGAGAAGTTATCTTTTAAAGGGATACAGCGTAACTTTTTCTATGACTTCTTCAACAAAGACGGGAAAATGACCTTCAAGGAGGCTCCAAGCAGAGAATTAGGTAGTAAGATAAAGTGATTTTCTATTGCTGTTTTAACCAAGTATGTGATGCAACTTACATTCCCACTCTGATAAAGACAGCGCCAGAGAAGAGGTCCTTGAGAAGAAACTTGTTTGTGCGTTCATTTTTCCAATAGGTAAATTGCCTAACTTTTCTTGGACAGATTCATTTCATGAAGAAAGAAGAAAATCTTGGAACCGTTTCTTTTTTTACAGACATATTTCTCAGCAATTTGAACCGGCTGCTTTACCTTTGCAAATATATTAGTTTTCCAAATAACTGTAAAACTAGTTTTATTGCTGCTATTCTTATAATTATTTGCAGAATTAAAAAAAAATTAAAAAAATGTTTTATTGATTTTAGAGAGAAGAAGGGAGAAGGACAGAGAGATGGAAACATCAATGAGAAAGATACACGTTTTGGCTGCCTCCTGCACGCCCCCTACTGGGGATGAAGCCCACAACCTGGGCATGTGCAGAGGAGGAGTATTTAATTCATCCTTGGGCAGTCAGGGACAGCTTCTGAAATGACGAGTCATTCATTTAGATAGAAATATATCAGGAGGAGGAAATTAGAATGCATGTTTTACAAAGAGTGAGCAGCTTAAGAAAAAGTATAGAGGCATTTGTTCCATAAAAGGTGTAGTTCTGCCCGGCCAATGTGGCTCAGTGGTTGAGCATGGACCTATGAACAGGAGGTCAGGGTTCAATTCCTGGTCAGGGCATATATCCAGGTTGTGGGTTTGATCCCCAGTAGGGGGTGTGCAGGAGGCAACTGATCAATGATTCTCTCTCATCAATGATGTTTCTATCGCTCTCTTTCTCTCTGAAATCAATACAAATATATATATTTAAAGTGTAGTTCTGAAAATGGCATATAAAGTGTGGATGTCGGGGGAGGAGAACATGTATGTCCAGTTTTAGGCCTGTTGAGTCTGAGCTGCTATAGGACAACCTTGAGGAGGTTGATATTCAGTAGATCTCATGTTCAGTTCTGAAGTCCTAAAGAGAGAGCAGGCTTCAGGCTGAGCAGAATATATAGTTGTTACAACCATGAAAAAAGAGAAAATTCCTTGTGGGTACAATATGAAGCTATGGAAATCTGGTTTTTCTTAACTGGTAATAATCTTTTTATACTCTGATAAAACTATTAATCCTCTTCTCAGAGAAACAAACTCACAAGTAAAACCCTGTATATTTTCTATGTGCTCATGGAGCTCCCCAAGCTTCCCCTTCCATGTCTAGGGATCTAAGTGAAGGACATTTTATGTTGCAGTTGCCTTAGAAATGGTGACTAAAATCGTACCAGCTGGTGTGTTGTATGGTAAATACTCAACATAGGTTAGATGGCAATAACAACAAAATGAATATTAATTAACTTATGTTCTTCAAAAACCAACTTAATTCTCTTATTTAATTTTTTCTTCACTCAGTTTCCCTCTTTATTTACTCTCTTCACAATACACACCTTGCTTCCAGTAGGCAAAACAAAATAAAGTAAAACAGGTCTCTTTGTCCATAATCCAAATCCCCTTGCCCTATCTCCTTTCACTAGCTATGTTTTTTAGGTCTTAAGAATCGGAAATTTGTATTGTCTGGTAGAGTGTTTCCCACACAATGGTGGGGGAAAACCATAGGCAAATCATGCTTTCTCAAGCCATGGCTTTGGATCCCCGCTTTACAGCTTATCTATATATATAAAAGCTTAAGTGACCATTACGACTGGAACGATCGGTCGCTATGACACACACTTACCACCAGGAGCAGATGCTCAACACAGGAGCTTCCCCCTGGTGGTCAGTGCGCTCCCACAGCCAACCTCCCCTGGCCAGCCAACCTCCCGTGGTCCCTCCCCCTGGCTGGCAGCCCCTTATTGCTCCATCGGGGCAGGGCCCCGGGGCTGGGATGGGGAACTGGGGGTGGGTGGCAGCAGATGCAGCTCCTTTCCCGGGGGGCTGAGGGCCGGCTCCCTCCTTGGGGCTGGCAGCCAACCTCCCATGCCCTGTTCCTCCCCCCAGCTGGCAGGCCCCGATAGGCCCACTGCCCGCCTGCAGCAGTGGTGATGCGGTGGCGAGGGAAGGAGGAAACGGGGGAGGCGGGGAATCACGTGGTGGCGGCATCGGCGTCAGGCGTCTGTTCCTTCAGTGCCCAGCCTGGGGACCGTTGCCTCCTCTACTGACCCTGCTGGGGCCTTCGGGCCCCAATCGGCCCGGCTCTGATGGCCACCCAGGCCTAGGGACCCCACCCATGCATGAATTTCGTGCACCGGGCCTCTAGTAAATTATAAGACCTAAGCTTTCATATCTTAACTTCTACAGCCCAGTTTCCTCACCTGTGAAATGGGTAAATGCTTTCTGTTTTGCAGAATAGCACTGAAATTAAATAATTCAGATTTTGCAGAAATGCTCATCAGAGCGCTCTGTATAGTACAGGTCTTCCCTGGATCCGGGTCAAGGCCAGGACCTGAAGGAAGTGTCCGCAGGAATGATCAGACATGACCAGGTGGCCAAACCATCCTAGGCCTTTTAACACAAGGAAGAAAAAGAAGGTTTAGCAGCTCTCCTCTCAGAGAACATGCTTGTCTGTGGTTGGAAGGAAATAACTTTGATAAGCTGCATAGAGTGTGAGGTGAGATGCCTCCTCCCCGCAGGGAGTATTTGAATAAAAACAGATGGTCATTAAACGGACTCCCTGGGAGGATCGGTTCAATTTACAAGGGCGATTTAATTTTTTATGTAGGTTGTGCAGGACTGAGCCTTGCCCAATCACTAACTTTAACCTTCCTCAGCCTGCCTCCATGTGGCTCACAGCTTCTCCTCTAAATACATGTTAACTAAATAATGAGTTAATACTATGCAAATTAGACGGCCACCTCGCATCCCTGGGTGTTTGTTCCCATGGTCTCTGTGTGGCTAAAATATTGGGGTGAAGGTAGTTGTGGGAGTATAATTGGTACCCCAAAAGGCACCAATTCAGTGATATGCCATGACTCGCTGAAGGAATGTCCTAAAACTAGGGCTAACTCTGATTGTATTTTGTATCTCAGCATAATTGACACCATGTACCTAGAAAAAGTTATGAGCCTGTGGGGGCTGACACAGCACAGAGGCAGATTTGGGTGTGCTAAGTCAGCCCTATCTGTGATTGATTCTATTTTTTATATTTCTAGGTGATTTTTTTTTCTGAGAAAAGGGGTTCGGAGTTTAAATGGTTTGAAAACCCACTTGAAAAATATTTAAGGTTTGCACAATTGCAGAACAAATAAAACCATAACACTTTTTTCAATTTACCTAATTGATTGCACATACGTATTTATATTTCAGCTTTAGATTATTTTGAGTTTTTCCACTCTCTGAATACTTTCTCTTTAGCCGCCCCCCCACCACCCCATACCCCTCCTATTCTACTTTCCTCTTCAATAAATAAATAACAAAAGCTGCACCTCTATAGCTTATGTGGCGAGTGTATGAAATTGCAAAGTGAAATGTCATGACCTTTTTAAAAACGATTCTCTGATTTTTGTTAGCTTTTCTCTACCGTTGACTCTTCCCCTTAAAGTAAGAGCACTAATACGTTACCAGTTATTTTCATGTCCAATCTGTCCTCCTGCCCTTCTGAGCAAACCCCATTTCATGTCTGGCCAACCCATTTGGCTGTGATGGAGGGGAGAGAGGGCACTTACTATTCCCCGTGTGGCAGATGAAGTGCACAGCAAAATGCACAAACGATAGAGAGGAGCTTACGTTTTAGGAAGATCAATGGTGTTAAAAGATAAAGTATTTCCTGCTTCATTTTTTTTAACCGAAGATGTATATGTTTAATTTGGGGGAGGGAGCATGGATAGGTTTCAAAACAAGAGATTTGTTACACTTCCTATCGATTCCCTGCAAAAGGTGACAAACCACTTAGTGTAAAATGGAGCTTAAATCTTTGGTGATCAGAACATCAGAGCAGGAAAAATCTGCTCTGAAACGTTTTAAGCCCGCTCACAAATCACTGTGAGGATGAGCGCCTGAAGAAAGAGAAGACAAATTGTAATATATTGCTTATACATTTACTACACTCTTACCCTTCAAAGTACCTTGAATCAACTTTAGAACTGTTTCTGGATCATTGCCTGTGGAAAGAGGTACCAGGGGCCAACATGTTCTCTTTGTAATTAGGGAATGCACATAATGAGGGAAAGAAAGGTGAGTCTTAGAAGCTCTGTTTAATGGTTATTGGTCACAAACTTTCTTTTTTAATTAAGATTAGCTTGTAATAAAAAGAGAAGCCACTCTACAGTACAGATTAATTGCTCTCCTTTAATTTTTCATCCAAGTTATAGGGGGAAATGAATAAAAGGAAGAACTTTCTTGAACTTCCAAGGGTAAATGAATTTGGGAGTCTTGTTAAAAAGATTCATGGGAAAGAATGATGGCCCATAGTAGTGAGGTAGACTGTGATATGCAAAAAAAAAAAAAAAAAAAAGAGCAAAATGGAAAAGTTTTGTTGTTTTTAACCAATTTATAAGAATTGGTGCAATTTTCTCTGGACCATACACACACATGCTTACACACGCACTCATGCACTGCACAACCAAGCCAGCCAGTGGTTTCCATTAAAACTGGAGGTTAGAACCATAGCTAATCTGCAATGTAAGCACATGGAATTAGAAAGGATAATGGATTCCATAGTCATCAACCACCCTCCTGCTTTGGATCACAGACCAGGGGAAGGGGAGCATTAAACATTATGAAGAGATTACATAATGCAACTTTAAATTATAGTTCATTTTAAACAGACCACTGTTATTTAGTAAAATTGTGTGTGTGTGTGTGTGTGTGTGTGTGTGTGTGTGTGTGTGTGTGTGTGTGAAGGGCATATGGTTTGAGGAAGCATGATTTATGTGATCTGGGAAAATCTTTACAAATGAATTCCATCCCTTCCTCTCTAGAAACCTGATTGTGGCAGCTACCTGCGTAAGCTGTATTCTATTACTAATCTCTGATCGGTATCTCTGTACTGTTTGCCTTACATACTAGGGGAGTAAATAATAACAGAAAGCCATTCAAATAAGCATTAATAGTTAAATCTTTATTGATCACCCAAAAAGGTGTAGGGTTCTACTAGATGGAAAGCGTTGCTTCTATAAAACACTGTAAAGATGACCATAGTCCTTAAAAGACCTGCTTTATTCAATGTAGTCTTTTAATTTGGAGGAAATGTTTCACCTCACAGAGCAGTCCAGAGTGTCACAAAAAGTTGCCATAGAAACCTGGTTCTCTGTTTCTTATTTCTTGTTACTTTCTCTTATGAGACTTATCGATGATGTATATTCAGGGCAACGTCTTAGTAAAAAAAGCGGTATACATAAGGCTCCGAAGGAATCAGTGCACTGACTAGACTAAAGCATGGCTTAAATAGAATTGGAGAACAATGTTGTGTAAGTATCAGAAAATAGCTTCAGGCTGTTAAAAAAGTTTATTTTTGTCTTTTTAAAACTACTCTATATACAAAATAAAACTAAATTAGTTTTCTATTTCTTGGTTTCAATGACAATAAAACAAAAGGCCACTTACTGGATTTGTCTTGTTGTTTCATTGTTTTTCAAGATTTAGAGTCCTCTAAAACACAATATTCCTAATTTTTCCCAGAGTTTTGAATACTATGTATTAGTCTCCAAAGTATGTCAGTTTCATAAAATATATTTCTTTAACAACCACTAATTTCAATAGCTATATAAGAAAGATGTAAATATGCTACTGTTTACTATCATAAAAACAATTTTAATTTTATACATATTTATGTGTATACCTATATATGTCTCTAAATGTTCAACTTATAGTTTATAACTGAACATATTATATTTGAGAAGGTTCATGTAGTTTTATCATTTTGAGTGTGGGTGTATTTTTTCATAAATAATATTTTATGACTGCCATTTGACTCTCAAATATTAGTACATCAAAGCTTATTTAATTAAAAGTGCCTATAAAAAAATATGAAGCCCTGACTGGTTTGGCTCAGTGGATAGAGCATCGGCCTGTGGACTGAAGGGTCCCGGGTTCGATTCCAGTCAAGGGCATGTACCTTGGTTGCGGAGACATCCCCAGTAGGGGGTGTGCAGGAGGCAGCTGATTGATGTTTCTCTCTCATTGATGTTTCTGCCTCTCTATCCCTCGCCCTTCCTCTCTGTAAAAAATCAATAAAATATATTAAAAAAAAGAAATATGAATAATGCCCTTTGACCTATAGCTACTCTATGAAAAATGCATTCTTAGTTTCAATGTAAGATGTAGGAACATGTTTTGTTTATTCTTTTACTCTTAGTATTATCAACAGCTCGAGTAGGGTGGAGGTGGGCAAACATGAAGATGAAGAAATTTCTGTGTGCATGTTCCATCTCTTTATTTGCATGACCAAAAGCAAATTATTAGACAAGTTTCTCTTCAGGATTCTAAATTGGAATGAACAGACATTTGAAAGTAAACTATACTACAATGGACAGGCATTTGTAGTAAACTATACTAAAAGTTTTAAGTTGACCTGTCTCAGTCTCTTGCCATTCACCCACCACCCATCCATCTTATTTATTTATTTACTATTTATTATTTATTTATTTACTATGGATTCATGCACCAGTGGGGTTCCTCAGCCTGGCCTACAGGATCAGGCTGAAACCAGCTCTCTGACATCCCCCTTGGGGTCTCAGATTGTGAGAGAACATAGGTCAGGCCAAGGGACCCCACTGGTGCACGATCGGGGCCGGGGAGGTACCATGGGAGGGCTCCAGGGCGTGTCCAGCCCATCTCTCCCAGTCCCGATTGACTGGACCCCAGCAGCCAGCTAACCTACCAGTTGGAGTGTCTGCCCCCTGGTGGTCAGTGAGTGTCATAGTGACTGGTTGAATGGTCGAACGGTCAGACACTTTGCATATTAGGCTTTTATTATATTGGATTTAAGCCTCACCCAAGGATATTTTCCCACTGATTTTTAGAGAGAATGGAAGGGATGGGTAGAGGGAGAGAGAAGCATTGATGTGAGAGAGACACATCGATTGGTTGCCTCCCGCACGCATCCCAACCAGTGCCAGGATGGAGCTTGTGACTGAAGTATGTGCCCTTGACAGGAATTAAACCCAGGACTCTTCAGTCTGCAGGCCCATGCTCTATCCACTGAGCCAAACAAGCCAGGGCCATGTAATTTATTTTTTGTAAAGTTTATATTGTTTGTCCTTAGACCATGGGTCTTTCAAAGAAATGCCAATTTTTCCAGGTCTGAAAAAACTTTATCACTGAGACAAATTACAAATTTCCTTTGATTCTTATGTTTTTGATTGCAGGGAGCTCTAAGATGCATTTGGCAACCTCTTCCATTTTAAAAGTTTAAAATGGGGGAAATAGAAAGCTACCAAACAAAGAATCATGCTGAAATTAAAATAAGTTTTAATTGAAAAATTATTCTTTCCAGCCCCCAGGATGAAGACAAATTGCAGTTAGACATTGCAATGAAATAATTGCAAACATATTTTCTCCAAAACCCCAGGAGACTAACTGTTTTTTTCCAACAAAATACTTTATCATTAGCAGAAGCTTTCAAATACAAGTGTGACCTATGTGTCTTTTGTGTGTGTCTTTATCTAATTGCTGCTTAATAGAGTTTTATACATTGATAACTGGTAAATAATGACTTTACTTTTAGATTTTCAAAAGTGAAATTTTTCTGAAATTTTTGCTTGAGAATTATTGAAATGAACCAGTATCTCATGAAGCATAGCATAAAATAAAACAGATATTTTAAATAAGGAAACTGGCCTTGATGTATATAGAGCTTTTTATACTATGAACTAATTTTGCTTTCTTGAAATTCTGGCTTCCTTGATTTTCACAATACAGCACCTCCTTGGTTTTCCTGCTGCCTCTCCGTCTTCCCATTTAGTTTTTGTTTGATTGTTTTTATCTCTTTTGTCTACATTCTCTTCCTAGTTTCTAAATGTAGATGTTCCCACAGTATTCTCTGTTTTCAACCTCTCCCTCTTCACTCCACAGCTTTAATTAGCACCTCTACAGCGATGATTCTGTAGCCTCTGTGTCTAGTCCCAGTCCCTCTACTGCATTCTTTCCTGTCTGCTTAAAAAATCTTCATTTATCTTTCCACAAGCACTATAAACTTAGCATATTAAAAAAAATAAACTCATCACATTTTCTTTAAAAGCATCCCTAATTTTCCTCACGACTTTAACGGTTCTGTTAATAACAGCACCATTTCCTCAGGCATCCATCTCCTCAAACATCTCAGATGTTTCTTATTTTCTTCTAGTGTCTGAATCAGGCACTCTATTGTCACGTCCATCCTCTTCCATTTCTTCTGTCTGACCCTTGTTATAGGCACTCATTATTTTGCCCCTGGTTAGCACAAGGAAATATAATTGGCAAACTTGCTTCCCATCTGAAACCCATCCTCTGCACTTATAAATTAATCTTCCTAGAATGCAGCGGTATTTGTTTGTTTGTTTGTTAATCAATGGAGATTTTTCCATTGATTTTTTAGAGAGAGTAGAAAGGAGGGGGAAGGACAGAGAGAGAGAGAAACACCAATGTGAAAGAGACACATCAACCGGTTCCCTCCCTCATGCACCCCAACCAGGGCTTGGATTAAGCCTGCAACCAAAGTACATGCCCTTGGCCAGAATGGAACCCAGGACCCTTCAGTCCACGGGTGGACACTCTAGCCACTGAGCCAAACCGGCCAGGGCTAGAATGCAGTTTTAATTACATTTCTTCTCTACCAAAAATACTTAAGAACTTACCATTTTCTGCTGTGTTAAGAATGGTGTCTAAGATTTATGTTGAAGGAAGGAAGTTTCCTTTGAGAATTGATCTCGCTGCTGATTTTGTAGAGGCACAAATTGGATGTGATGTGACAACGTTTGTTAGGTGAGGCCTTAGCAGGCCTTCCCCTCAGGCTGGGGCAGTTGGCCTTCTGACATGGCTGGTGTGACAACGTGGATGAAGGGTAAAAGGAATCTGATCATTGCTAACAGCTGCCAGCATCATCCTCATCCTGGCTCTCAAGTCTATCTAAACAAGGTCCTGCCACACCCTCAACCTCTCACAGGAATCTGCACCTCAGTCAAATAGGATTGGTTGGTGTTCGCAGGTCAAATTGATTCCTACCTTTTTGCCTTCGTCAATACTGTTCCTTTCGTGAAGGTACCCTACCCTGTCATCTCTCTCAACTTGTTAAAAGTCCACTTAGTCTTCAAAAAAAAGTCCACTTAGTCATGCCCCTAAACAGGTGTGATTCCTTCTGTTTCTTTTTTGTTTTTCCTTATATGGCATTGTGTTTGTATGTTTCTAGTGGTAGCTACCATTTTCCACTTTGTACGTTAGCTATTTAAGGATGCGTTTCAGCCCAGCCTGCAGGGCTCAGTGGTTGAGTGTCGACCTAGGAACCAAGAGGTCACAGTTTGATTCCCGGTCGGGGCACATGCCCGGGTTGCGGGTTCGATCCCCAGTGTGGGGTGTGTGGGAGGCAGCTGATCAATGATTCTCTCTCATCACTGATGTTTCTATCACTCCTTTTCTCTCTGAAATCTACAAAAATATATTTAAAAAAAGAATGCATTTTAGTTCAACACATTTGTAGATACTCGTCTGTGAAATAAGATGAACTGCATGTACTAAGGCATATGGTACCTTACTCCCATTTGTCTTAGATCTCGTGCATCGCAGGGGCCCGGGCTTTTACTGAGTCGTGAACACACCAAAGCTTTCAGTACATGCACATTGAGACTAAAGTTTGCTCAGCAGTTATTTGAATTATCTTAGGAAACCCAAGATTTTAGTCCTAAGGAATATTTTCTTTCCGAATCTAGAACTCAAGGCGATTCATTTCAATTTGTATTTGTTTTGTTTTGTTTTTGAATTTTTATAAGAGTTATTTGAGCCACACTAACGATATGTGTTGGGGAGCAAACTCTCAAATGCTCCCTTAATTGCTTTTTTAATAAAGTGGAAATAAAGTTGATGTACTATTTATGCCCAGGAACAATTTCTGCTTCTGTATTTGGAAAGTTATAAAAATACAAAAGGATACTTTTTGGTCTTCCTTCATATTTTTCTTGCATTAGATCACTTTGCCTCCTTTTCTCATCTATAAATTGGGGAATAATATTATGTACTTCATATGGTGATTGTGAGATTTACTTGTATTAATACATGTAGAGCACTTAGAACAGTGTCCAGCATCAAGTGGGCACCCACTAGCCAATATTATCCTTCATAAGCATGGCCGTGCCTTTTAGGAAGCAATGGACGCATCTGGAGTCAGGTACAGATTTTCCCTGTCCTATATCTTTGTCTAAATTCCCCTTAGATTCTGCATATCTGGGTAATTGGGCTTAAGGGAACTGTGTCCCTTTCCTTCCTTCACCTAATATATCCATAACCACATCTGAGTAAACGTTACTGGTTACTGGAGTGTTTAGATGGGGGACCCTAATGCTTTCTTTTTTGTGGTGGGGTGGATCAGATTCCATACCAATTGCTTGTTTAAGACTGTATGTACTATGTTAGTTTCATTAAATGTACGCTTCATACAAAACAGGACTGAGTCTGATTGTTCACAACACCTCAGCCTTGACACACTGCCTTGCGTATTGTAGGCTTTCATTTGTTGAATGAGTGAGTTAGTCAATGGAGTTTAAAAAGTGAGACATAATTTGTTTTTCTGACCTTTAGAAGATATCCCATGGTTGAACGCTTTCTCTTGAGAACAATTGATCTATAATTGTTTTCAGCACAAACATAAATTAGGCCTTGTTTTGTATTAATAGCTTTTGCTATGTCCTAGTGAAGTAATTCTATTTATTTTCTTACGTGTGAACCTCAATATAAGAAATTGAGAGTAAAATCTTGTTAATGTACAACATTGTTAGGGACATTCCATCTTACCTACATGATGAAATAACATAGCAGGTGCTTACTATGCGCCAGACGCTGTTCTAATTGTTTTGAAAAATAAAATACGGATTTTCCTAAGTGCAGTGTGGTATTCTGAATTGACTCTTGGAAGGGAAAAAGGACATTAGTGGAAAAACTGGTGAGATCTGAATAAAGCCTGGAATTTGGTTAATGACAATGTACCGATGTTGGTTTCTTAGTTTTGCCAAATGTACCATGGGAATGTAAGAGAACATTGGACAAATCTGAGTGAGGGTTATATGGGAACTCTCTGTACTATCTTTCCAACTTTTCTGTGTATCTAAAATTATTCCAAAATAAAAATTTTATTAAAAGTGTATTCATTTGTTTAAGCCTTGAAACAAATCTATGATACAAGTGCCATTGTTAACCCCATCTTACTTGTACAAGTAAGAACCCAAAGTACAGAGAAGTTGAGCACCAAGATACTGGCATTAAATATACACATATCACTCTGGGTTGTAAACTCTTAACTAATATTCTTTATCTCTTGATTCAAGTGATCAAGAAGCCATACAGTATTTGTAACCGCACTTCAGTTGATAATTCTGTCTTCTGAGGCTCTAGCCCTAGTCATATTGCTGAGGGGTTGCCCATTCTGTGCTGCAATGACGTTCCTTAAGAAGCCTGGGCCCTGTTTTTCCTGATTTCAGAATGCTGCACAAGGACTACCCACCACCATGACTACAAAGTCCCATTTGGGTGCATTTTAATTGGTTCTAACGGTCACACCTCAAGCTCATTAACTCCAGACTGAGATGTTGAATTCTGTGGTCATCTCGGGTTTAGGAAGAAAGCCACTATCCTAGCTCCCTGACCTGGGACCGATCCTGCCACCTTTCATGGGGTCAAGTCTCTACAAGGATCACACAGTCATGCTCCCTCTGTCAAACTTTTTATAGAAAATGCATAGTTTCTGAAAAAACATGGGGAGAAGGAAAACATAGTAAAGCAAAAGCACTCCCAAAAAGGCAAATAATAAAAAACACACACACTCCTAAACTTTAAAGTCTACAGCCAGAACTCTAAACTTAGACGCAGCTAATATGTTCCAAGTAATCTTATTGTGCACAGCAGTCAAAAACTTCTTTATTCTTTAATGCGTACTTCTAGCTGCTTTCTTACACCCTTGAACACTTTATGCCTTGCCTGCACAGCTGCAACTATGACCGCAGGCCCCTTCTTTTTCTCATTATATTGCCTACCTATTTGTAACAATATCCTTTATTGTTTCCTTAACCACAAACAGTACTGTGGGAGAAAGAAACCCTTGGCCCTCTTATTTATTTCAGTATGACAGATGAAAGTGCATGGAAGTAGAGCCAACAGGAAGGAAAAGGTTTTTTTTTTCTTTTCCTTACGCTTTGATGCTACTATTTCAAAGCACACTTAGCACTTCTTAAAAATTTGTTTTGCATTTTAATTCAGCCAATGAACACTTATAAGATTTACAATGTAGTTAGAAAAATGAAACAAAAAAATCTGTATGAGAGTTCAAAATGTATCTAAGAAGAATGCATTATTCCTCCATAGATTTAGACTATTGATTAAAACATTTGACACTTTGCTACTGGACTCATTTTCCTTCTGGAAACACTTCTTGTTTTTATCTAAAATATGATGAAAACAAAATTTATTGCAAGTCTCATAACATTTTATTTATTCCTAGGAAATATATTTCCTGTTAATTTCTTCTCTCTGGAAAAATTGCTTAACAATTCCTGAACCTGGATATTTATAATTATATTTCCTTTTGGTTAAAATGTCTAAGAAGATTAAAGAAAAACTAGAATGACATTATTTAGTGACTCATCAGAAATCAACCAAAACTGAGTATAATGTCTAAAGGAAATTCAAATAGTGGCAGGATCAGTTATCTCAGGGTTGGTGTGGGATTTACTGGTACTGTTGTCAATCCGGTTACCATGGCCACCAGAGTTCTTTGGTCCAGTTCTCTCTCACCTCTCTCCCATCACTTCTCCTTCCTCCATCTCCCCCTTTCTTGTATTTCTTTACACACACTCAGAAGGCTGGCTAACGTGGAGTAGAAGGAAAAGGTAGTTTATCCCCCTTTGCTCTTTCTATTTTCTCTGGCAACAAAAGTGCTAAAGATACCTCCTATAATCCAATACAGTTTTAAATTTTTGTTTCTTTGTTTGTTTTTGTCCAGGATAACACTGGGTTTGTCCAAAATTTTTTAAGCTGCTGGGCTGAAAGTTCACACAAATATGTGTCATGAGTAAACATACTGGTGTATTTTTTTTCTCTTTAAGCATTTAGCACAATATTTTGCTAACAATATGTCCTTGATGTACCATTTAACACACATGTACATTTGCCTATAGTTACCACCATAGTCCATACCTGACTGAAAAACATAGTAACAATATTAGTCAACATTTCCACAGGCCCATTTAACTTACATTGTTATTTGTAAGGTGTGTGCCCATAGCACCTTAATCCTTACTCTACATTTCCAAGCCCAACAAGTTTTTTATAACCCAGCATGCGTCCTACTTTTTCCACTAAACATCACTGGTCAAGCCCAGCTTTTGTCTCCTTTTCCTTTTCTCCTTCCTTCTATTCTCTGATTATTGTGATCTATTCTTTAATGCCAATTTTAGGGGGTGTAACACCATTGTTAACATATAAGTACCTTGCATAATATAGAAGCAAAATTCGAATGATGCTTTATCTACCAAACTAGATCTTGAGTTTCCATGGTGACCATGTCTTATGATTTTTGGATTCTCTATTTCCTAAAAGTGGAAAGTGTCAGTATATAATGGTTGACTTATAATTATAAGTCTTCTGTTGACAGAAAAAATATTAAGAAAATAGATTCTGCTTGCTTTCCTATATGTTAACATAGGGTTGTTGAATGTCTCACACAAAAACATAAACAGTCTTGACTTAAATTTAAAATTATTTTGTGATGATTGATGGGAACCCTGAATAAAGACTAGAAAATGCCTGTAGTGTCCCTTTAATAGTTGGGATAACAGGTACCAGGAGAATGAAGGCTTTTACATCAAGTCCTTTCAGAGGGTGCTAATGGTTATCTGAATAGGGTTATGATGCCAGGAGGGTATGCTAATCTGAGGAGATAAGGAACCTTTGCTTGACAAGATAAACAAGAGTGAACCAACTAAACCCGTGATTCTGGCATATCCCTTGATGATGAAAAATAATCACTGGCTCCAGGTCAACGTAAACACTCAACTCTTGGTAGATTAAGGTGAAGAAGATTCAGATTTGAGTAGAAAATTCCACAATGCAAATAGCTAGAGCAAATGATTGTGGATATCTGAACCACGGCCAGAAAGTAAAGAAAGGACATAATACATATGGTTTCTGAGATATTATCATCATAAAAGGCCATTGGGCTCAGTGTCTATGCCTTTCCATACACTAAGAGCTGCAAAAATATAATCCAGGAAGGATGATTTCAAATTTAGATTAGAATATGCAAGCAGTAAGCAAGCAGCCATTACATTTTGTAGTGTAAGAGAGTTACATTTGCAGCCCTTCCATTGAAGGTTAATAGCTTGGGCATGAATGACCCCACACCAGAAGGCTAATACATTTTTCAAGCATTTCATTCTGAATGTTGTGGTCATCTATTGAAGGCAAATAAATAGTGCTGTCACTATACTTGCCTTAAAATACCCACATATGTGATACTAAAGGCCCAATGCATGAAATTTGTGCAAGAGTAGGCCTTCCTTCCACTGGCTGCTGGCACTGGCTTCCCTCCAGCACCTGGGACCCGGGCTTCCCTTCTCTGGCTGCCGGCAGGGACCCGGAACCCAGGCTGGCTTCCCTCGGGCCACCCGCAGTCACCCAGGACCTGGGCTGGCTTCCCTCTGGGCCCGGCTTAGTCAGGAAGGATGTCCAGTCTAATTAGCATATTACCCTTTAATTATTATAGACTAGAGTCTCTGTGCATGAAATTCATGCATGGGGAGGGGGGCATGTCCCTCAGCCCAGCCTTATCTTCTCACAATCCGGCACCCCTTGGAAGATGTCCCACTGCCAGTTTAGGCCTGATCCACAGGGATGTCTGTGGGTTCAGGCCTAAATCGGCAGTCGGACATCCCTCTTGCAATTCGGGACCGCTGATTCCTAACAGCTTGCCTGCCTGCCTAATAGCCCCTAACCCCTCTGCCTGCCTGCCTGATCGCCCCTAATTGCTCACCTGACTGCCTGATCACCCCTAACCACCTCTGCCTCGACCCCCACTGCAGCAGCTTCATCTGGAAGGATGTCCGGAATGATGTCCAGAAAGTCGTTCGGCTGTCCGGTCTAATTAGCATATTACACTTTTATTATTATAGATAGTATTCCTTGTGCCAAATAAAGAATGTTCAATTTTTTGTTTTGTATCTAGAGAACTTCAAAAATCACATGGACTGTATTAATATCTCATGGCCTTTGTTAAGAGAAAATAAAAAAGGAAAATGCTGCTTCTTGTACATGCATAGCTGATTGCCATTATCACAAAGGGAAGTGAATGAAAACAGACCAAATCATACATCTGCATTCCATGCTGCTTACTTTGTTATCAAATTAGCTGAAATGAAATACCTAGCTAGCTCATGGACATTTCCTAGGCAACATCATTCTTTATTTTGAATTTTACCAAGGTCTTAGAATTCTTAAGATAAGCTGCAAAGAATTAAAAGCAAGCCTAGGAGACAGAAAAAGAAAACAACTTTTGATATTTTTAAGACAAAAATCCCAAGATTGACTAATGTTTTGAGGCAAAGAACTCCAAATATCTATTCCACACATAGATATGTGTATGTGTGTGTGTCCCTGGTGGGTAAGAAGGGGTAGGAGAGAGGGAGAAAGGGAACAGACTGCTTACTTTAGTTAAGTGTCCTCAACTAAAGAGTGATTTTTATGTTTCATGTCCATAAATTTTTACTTTGGTTTTTCAAAATCACAACAAATTATGAATCCTAGTCTTTCTAGACTCATTTGACAAAGATTTTCTATGAAGCTCTGTACCCCTACTGTAGGGGTCCTATAACTGGGACACTCCTTGGTGCAAAGAAAGTGCAAGATACATTTTATTTCCACACTTCTTGGCATCCTGTATCCCTTTCTAATTGTTTTTCCATGTCATGAATTTTTCTCCTTTATCTTTTTAACTCTTATCTTATCAATATATTTGTATACAGTATTATAATAACTATTGTGTAACAGAGATGGTTAAACTTTTTTTAAATGTCTGCAAGATCTCCTCTCAGGTGGAATGTTCCAAAACTATCGAGTTTGCATAACAACAATAAACATTATGTTATCTCATGCTTAAGTTAACCTAACTTGTAGTTAAGAATTGAGCTCCAGCCCTAACAGGTTTGGCTCAGTGGATAGAGCATTGGCCTGCAGACTCAAGGGTTCCAGGTTCGATTCCGGTCAAGGGCATGTACCTTGGTTACGGGCACATACCCAGCAGGGAGTGTGCAGGAGGCAGCGGATCGATGTTTAGAAACATTGATATTCCTAACTCTCTATCCCTCTCCCTTCCTCTCTGTAAAAAATCAATAAAATATATTAAAATGAAAAAAAATAATTGAGCTCCATCTCAATTATTTTTTTTAATTGTGGCAAGAAAACTTAACATGAAACCTATCTTCCTAACAAAAATTTAAGTGCACAAATTAATATTGCCAAGTATAGGTACAATGCTGTCCTCTAGACTTACTCATCTTGCATAAGTGAAAGTTTATACCCATTGAAAAACAACTCTGCATTTTCCTTTCTCCCAGCTCCTGGTAACCACTGTGCAACTCTGCTTCTATTTGACTCTTTAGATACTTCATATAACTGGAATCATGCAGTATTTGTTCTTCTGTGACTGGCTTATTTTGCTTAACATAATGTCCTCAAGGTTCATGCATGCCATCACATATGGCAGGTCTCTCTCTCTCTCTCTCTCTCTCTCTCTCTCGCTTATATAATATTCCAGTGTATGTATATCTCATGTTTTCTTTACCAACTCATCTGTCAACGGACATTTAGGTCGTTTCCACCTCTTGGCTATTGTGAATAATACAGCAGTGAACATGGGATTGCAAATATCTCTTTGGGATCCTGGTTTTAATTCTTTTGGATAAATACTCAGAAGTGGGATTGCTAGGTCACATACTGGTAGTAGCTGCATTTTTAATTTTTCCAGGGAACCCCATTCTATTTTTCATAGCAGCCATATCATCTTACATACCAAAAGTGTACAAGGATCCCAATTTCTCCACATCCTTGCCAACATTTATTTCTTTATTCAATAATAGCCATCCTAGCAGGTGATATCTCATTGTAGTTTTTTTTAATGTTTAAAAAATATTTTTATTGATTTCAGAGAGGAAGGGAAAAGGAGAGAGGGATAGAAACATCAATGATGAGAGAGAATCATTGATTGGATGCCTCCTGCATGCCCCACACTAGGGATCAAGCCTGCCACCTAGGCATGTGCCCTTGACTGGAATTGAACATGGGACCCTTCAGTCTATAGGCCAATGCTCTATCCACTGAGCCAAACCTGCTAGGGCTTATTGTAGTTTTGATTTACAACAGAAGACAGACCCTAGACACAGAACCTAGACACAGAACCTAGAGACAGGACTTGGCTGGAGATCCTAGACAGAACCTAGAGACAGAACCTAGCAAGAGAACCTGTACACAGAACTTGGCTGGAGATCCTGGAGGGAGAACCTCGCTATGCTGATGAACTGAACCCTGTCTCCATGTCATTCCTTCTTCGCCGACTCCGTCCACACCTTTGGGGACCCCTGGACCCGCTGGGGTTGGACCCCAACATCTGGCGCCCGAACAGGGACCCCTAGGTAAGGCCCCCCGCACTTGGGACGGATAGGACTCCACCGTAGGAAGAGGGTGGATAGTCTTCGCTGACTCCGTCCACACCTTTGGGAACCCCTGGAACAGGATTCCCCTAGGTAAGCCCCCACCCCCATTGAGAACCCCCACACTCGGGACGGATAGGACTCCACCAGGGTGCTGCAGACCCCCCTATAGAGGATAAGTAGGGTAAGAAGGTGGATAGTACAGAACTTAGAGAAGATGTGCCATACTGAGTCCAAAGAAAGAAGACTCTGTATTGATCTTTTAACACATATGCTTGCTAGCAGAGGAGTTAAGGTTACGCCCAGTCAGATGGAACGTTTTATACAAGAAGTATGTCCATGCTTTTCTGAGGAAGGAAAGGTAAATGTAAAGGCATGGGAGAAGGTAGGCCCAAGGAGCCTTATCCTTAACCCCACTGCAGCCTTTCCACCCCGGGAAAGTGCAGGATTGGCAAGCTCTCCCTGGGGTGATAGATCAGGACTCAAGTAATAGCGGAAAGCACCAATCCTACTCTTAAAATGGATACAAGAGAGCATTTGGGGTTTTTCTTTTTAATGCCTGCTTTGGATTGAGTAAATGCATTACGTGTGTCATCACAATGGACCCAGAAAAGCTCCTTGTCCCATCGTTCCAAAGACTTAGAGTTGCTCTGATGACAGAAAAGCAGAAAAAAGAAGAAAAGAAAGGCTATGCAAGGGACTGAGGTGCCAACATGGGGTCAGCTGAAGAAGTTAACAACTGAGGCCCAACAGATGGTAGAAAAGCAAGAAGTGGAAGCTACTCTCTCAGCCAAGTCCGAGGACTCTGAGTAAATCATCAAAAGAAACTTTCATTTAGCAGAAACTCACTTATTTTGTCAAATGGAAAGACTTACTTACAGGAGCCTGGAAGAGACCTGATGTACTTTTAACCTGGGGGAGAGGAGATGCTTGTATATATTTCCACAGGATGCAGACTCACCTGTGTGGATTCTAGACCGTCTAAACCGACCTTATGTCACACCACCCTCCGTCTCTGCCTCATCCTCCTCCTCCCCGGTATTATCCATATCGGCCAACCCAGAGGGCACAGCTGACTCCTCCCCGGACACTGGCACCGCCCTGATGGACCCTTTGATGCAGCCCTTCAACTCGCTGACACTTCGGGAAGCCCACCACCAATAATGCTGCCCATAGCCAGATCAACAAGGACAACCAAACCCCCGACTAAGGACAGCTGAAATCCCTTGACTGAAGAGGCCAACAACCTTCTATAGGAACAAGGCTCCTTGTGCACTCCATCCACTATGTTTATAGCTATGCTCGCTATCATTGCTTGTCAGTCTTCTTCCGAGTCTTAAACAACCCAATCCGAGAGGTGGCTGCTGATTTACATGTGTTATCATTTAAAAAATAAAAAAGGGGGAATTTGCTGGGAGCCAGTCCATCCTTGCTGCTTGACACAGTCGCTGCAGGGAAGAAACATCTGCACAGCATATGTTTCAAGGGACCTCGCATATATGGCATACTGTTCTTAATATGTTTGCTCACCTTCTTGGTGCTATGTGTTTTAACCAAGGTCACCTCTCTGAGAAAGGTTGTTTCCCCAGGTAGGAATTTTCCCCTGAAGTTAGGGAGGGAATAAAACCCCTTAACCAAGTGCCAGGAGGGTAGTTAATCACTTTAACTACGAACAATCACGCTTAAGCTACATAATCTTTACTCCCTGGAATGGAGATAAGAAATGCCCTAACCTTTGGAATAGAGATTGATAGGATTGGAATCAACTGGTATAAATACAGATGTAACAAGACAACAGAACCTAGAAACAGAACCTAGAGACAGAACCTGGATAGAACATGGCAAGAGAACCTGACTAGAACTTGGTGACTGAACCTGGCTGGAGAACCTGGACAGAACCTGGCTGGAGAACCTAGCAAGAGAACATGGACACAGAACCTGGCTGGAGATCCTGACCAGAACTTGGCTGGAGTTCCTGGCTAGAGATCCTGGCTAGGCTGCTGATCAACTGAATGTTGTCTCCGTGTCATTCCTTCTTCGCCGACTCTGTCCACACCTTTGGGGACCCCTGGACCTGTTGGGGTTGGACCCCAACAGATTTTATATTTTCTGGTATGATTTTATATTTTCTTAATGATTAGTGATATTGAGCATCTTTTCACATAACTTGGCTTTTTGTAGAATTCTTTAGAGAAATATCTATTCCAGTCCTTTGCACATTTTGAAATTGGGATTATTTGTTATTGGTGGTGGTGGTTGCTATTGTTGTTGTTGCTATTAGGAGTTCCTTATATATTTTTGAATATAAACCTCTTATAAGATATATAGCTTATATGTAATTTCTCTCATTCTGTTGGTTTCCTTTCACCCCACTGTCTCCTTTACAATGCAGAAGCTTTTCAGTTTGATGTAGTTAAAAATAGACTTGTTGCCTGTGCTTTTGGTGTCATAGTCAAGATAATATCTGTAACTTTCCCCCCTGTATTTTCCTCTTGAAGTTTTACAGTTTCAGATCTGATGTTCATGTCTTTAATCCATTTTGAGATGATTCTTCTGTATAGTGTAAGGAAAAGGCCCAAAGTTATCCTTTTGCATGTGGATTTCTAGTTTGTGTATTCTTGGTGACTCAGTTAAAGACCAGTTTACAATATATACACTTATTTCTGGTCTCTCTATTCTGTTCTGTTGGTGTATAGTCCATCTTTTTGCCTGTACCATACTGTTTTAATTACTGTACCTCTGTGTTATATTTTGAAATCAGGATTGTGATGTCTCCAACTTTTTTCTTCTTTCACAAAATTTTTTTAGCTATTGAGAGTCCTTTGTGGTTCCATATGAATTTTAAAAAGAAAAAGAACCAGAAATTGAAGACTGTGCAGCAAGCATTGCTTTCAATTTGAGGTATAAAAGTTAGAGGATAGGTATAATGTGTAGAGTATAAAGACTTGGCTGGAAGAACTGGTCCATATATCCTAAGAAATCAGTGAGTGCCACATACATTGTGACAAAAACAAGATGATCTCCTTAAAAACCTATAATCTCTATCATGTAAGAATAACCAATATAATGATAGCCTCTAATTTTAGGCTAGGACACACTTGGTCATTCTTAAATCTGGATGAGCGGATCAGAATTGGTGTGTGATCATTTTAAGAACTAGAACTTGAAGAGAGTCATTGACTACACTGATTGGAAATTAGGAATAAAGTCTAGGATTGATTAAGCTAATTCTTTTCACATTCCTGGTTTATCATATTAAATTGTCAGTTTCAGTTGAATAAAACATCTAAACTTCCCACACAGGGAGCTACAGAGGGGCGAGAGACCTCCTCCCCTGCTTATTTGATGGGCATACATCTAATAGACATACATTAAGTAGCTAGTATTTCAGTCATCTGAACAGAGCTTAGGACAGGGTTGTGACTGAGAGGTAACCTTTTACTGTTAGCTATGATTCACCAAAATGACAAGGGTCTCAGCTTTGTTCTATCAACATATGAATTAGTTCATACTTTAGAAAAGGATCTTACTTCATACAGAGGCGGTCTTGGCTTCAAGTATCTATAAATCCTGTTGTTTTTCTCGACTGCCCAGGCTTTGCACATGTGCTCCCTTAAAGCACATTGGGAAAGTGAAAACTCCACAGAGAATTGTTTTTTCTCTTTTGCCATATTAGTCAATCACACCTTAGCAACCAGGAAACTACACATGATCATGGCTCTGAAATGGGCAGACTGATGCGATTAGTTCCCCTGAATGCTTGACATTCCATGTCAGTGAGTAGAAAGAAAGAAAAAAATCGTTCCTGCTGGAAATGTGGTAGAAATGTTAGAATTCCTTCCAGAAAAAGAAGAAACCCAAATCCACAACAGCACATTGTTTGCATGTTTTTCTAAGCTATATGTTCAGCCTTGAAAACTTTTACACGGTGCCTCCTGCCAGAATATGACATACACACTGCTAGGACTGAAACTAGCACCTGCGAGAGGCAAACCCACGACCAGTGAAATATTCAGTCGCTGGGTGGGACAAAGCCAGCCCTGTTTCATTGAGGTTGAGCCAGGAAAAGGCCAGTTTCCTTGGCACTGCAGCCAGGGCCAGAAAGCAGTTTACTGGGCGCTTAGCATTCACAGCATTGCTTGGCCTCTTAACACAGCTCCACTAAAGCAGATTGTAAGATGTGGCTCTGTGTGATTGGTACACCTCATGGACATGGAATGATGCTTACTTCAATTACTGCAGATATTTTCCTAACGTTGCAATCTCCTCTTGGCTTATCTGTTTACTCTCTAGACCAGTACTGTAAGTGAATGAAGTGAGGCCAGGTTTAAGAAAAGTCAGTCAATATTATGTTTCCCACTTCTGGCACAGACGTGGCTGCATTCGCCTGAGTGATGCAATGAACACTTAGCCTCCCCGTGTAGACAATGCTCAGGGACGGCAGGGGCTGGAACACAATCCTGAAAGCTGGTCCCGTCCAAGGGTGGGGTAGCCAGTCACGCAGCTCTGCTTGAGTGTTGCCACACAGGATCCGGGTCCTGGGACGACAGATCCTCCACATTCTCAAGAGATGCTGTGTTACGCGAAATCACTGAATTGTTCATTTTTAAGTGTTTCTACGTGCCAATGCAGTCTGTAAGTTATTCAAGGGCAGAAACTGCGTGTTTTATCTTTCAGTCCCAAGTAGTGCCCTTAAATAGTAGACTAATATGTTGTCCCCTCTTTCATATCTTACAGTTCTGGAGGTAATAAGTCGAAATGGATCTCACTGGCCTAAAATCAAGTGTCAGCAGGGCTGGGTTTTTTTTTTCCTCTGCAGCCTGGCCTGATGAGTTTAAGCCAAGACCCGCTGAAGCCATGCTACCTACCCTAAAGAGAGAGAACAACTTCCAAAGGGTCCAAGTTGAAGCTTCCAGAAAAATTATTCTGTAGAGTGCAGAGCAGAGAGAGATGGAGAAGAATGGGCCTTTGGTCAGACCATATGAGCCACTAGTCAAACCTCATCTCAAATTATATATATACTCTTAAGTTACTAATGAATAGATTTAATTTATAGTTAAGTTGATTTAATTTAGATTTTCTGATATTTGCTGATTACACAGCCAAAGAAATGTTACTCAACTGATAAAGAAGTGAAAGCCTATTTATCAAAATTGCTTTTTTAAAATTAATATATTTATTTGATCATCAGGAAACCATTACTTACAAAGGTGTGTGTGTGAGGTTTTTGTTGTTGTTGTTAATCCTCACCCAAGGACTGGGGCAGAGGATCGAGCCTGCAACCAAGGTACATGCCTTTGACCAGAATTGAATCCTGGGATCTTTCAGTCCAAGGGCCGATGCTTTATCCGCTGGGCCAAACTGGCCAGGGCTGTGTGTGTTTTCTATCAACGCTGTAGCTCTTCTGATTGGGAAGCTACAAACAGGTGAAGAGTCGAGCATGGGTCAGGTCTGAACCTTGTAACAAGCAGATGCTTATTTCCGATATTTAGACCGTAAAGGAAATAACACTTTGCAGTCCAGCGCTTTTTTTGAACTTAACTCATTGTTTTGAACTATAAATTTCTTGGACACGATGTAAGCCTATTTTAGAGGTTTAAGCTATGGTGCTCACAGACTCCCTTGATGATCTGAAAAGGACAAGAAACATTGGCATGCTGCTGCTTTTCGTTCACATTTGGGCACTCCTTAATAGAGGATCAACAATGGCAGCTGCCTGCAATTTCCCCAATTTACTGTAATTTCCTCTGGCCTTTGCACTTCAAATGAACAAGAGGAATTTCTTTAAAAAAATTGTTTCAGATAAATGCTATACTTATGCTCCATAACAAACACTAAGTTATAATCTAAGCTATAAATCCTACCATACCTATGTTGGATTTCCCGTGACATCCACCCCTACCAGGCAAATTCCTCTCCACCTTTAATTCCACTTTGCAAGACCGGCTCTTTGTTTTGTTCCTTCCCTGTGGTACCCCATTTAAATAAGGTCAACTCTGGGAACTCTTTTGGTTTGATTCTTTATCCTTTTATTCCTACACTAGAGGCCTGGTGCATGAAATTCATGCACAGGTGGGGGGTCCCTAGGTCTGGCCAGCAATCAGGGCCTATTGGGGCCAACTTGCCCAGTCCCGATTGGGGCCGGGCCAGCCGGGGCCTGCTGGCTGCTGGCCAGGGCCTGCCAGCGGGGTCTGGGGGCCTTCTGGCTGCCAGCTGGGGCCTGCTGAATGGAGCCTGCCAGATGGATGTAGGGATGGAGGAAAGGACCGCAGGAGGTTTGTTGGCTGGGGGGAAGGACCGGGGGAGATTGGCTGTGGGAGCACACTGACCACCAGAGGGCAGCTCCTGCATTGAGCATCTGTCCCCTGGTGGTCAGTGCACATCATAGCGACTGGTCGACCGGTCATTCTGGTCGTTCCAGTTGTTCGGTAGTAAGGGTCACTTAGGCTTTTATATATATAGATTGGAAGACTGTAAGTTTGCATCTAATTTTTCAAAGAATAAGCCTTTTTATTATTTCAAATCTGATTGAGCTCGGTTTGAAGGCTTAGGCCAGTGGTTCTCAACCTTCCTAATGCCACGACCCTTTAATACAGTTCCTCATGTTGTGGTGACCCCCAATTTCATTGTTACAAATTGAACATAATTAAAGCATAGTGATTAATCACAAAAACAATATGTAATTATTTATGTGTTTTCTGAAGGTCTTAGGCGACCCCTGTGAAAGGGTCATTCGACCCCCAAAGGGGTCGCGACCCACAGGCTGAGAACTGCTGGCTTAGGCTGTACATACATAGTTTAAAGGAAAAACATCTTGGAAACCATTCGTTTGATTTTATCAACATGAAAGTCTGGCCTAATAGCTCAAACATTCGAAGTATGTTCAATTAGTGGATTGAATTACCTGATTGGCTCTCTCTATAAAGTCCTTCTTTTCTTTTCTCTCCTTACTCTTTAATATCTGAAAATATGGATTGGCTCTGATGCTCCACTATAAATATTCCTTCAAAGGTTACCAATCCTAAACATGGAATACAGCCTCTAATCTTATCTTTCATGCCACTTCTATTGCACTTTACAACAATTGACTTTATTTCTCATACAATCCTTTGCTTTAACCATTAGAATGCAGAATCTTATGCTTTGTCTTTTGTCTCACATCCCACATGCAGGTATTTCAAATAGTTCCCTCTTTAATCTTTATCGATTTTCTATTTGTGTATGTGTGCTCATTATCCACTTCCAAGAACTTAAAAGTGAACTCTATGTGTAACTTCAAATTCTATCTTCATCATCCCAATTACTGTGCTGGCTGCCATATCCCAAATGCTCAACATTTGCTTAATATCTCTATTTGGAAGCCTCTATGTTATTTTAAATTTAACTGATCCCATTATCTTTCACCCTAAATTAGAACTCTTTCTTTAGACTGAACAACTAGGACTTAGTATTTATTTAGACTTATTCTGTTAAAGCTAACATCTATTCATTCAGCAATTTCTCCATGTTACATATTCAAGCTTCTCTTTTTTTGTATCCCCCTCCTATAATTCTGGAAGAGATTCTGATGATCTCTTAATTGATCCCTTGCAAGAATTTCCTTCATCGGCCCCTCATATTCAGTCTTTCCCTTTTCATGTACACCCACATCTCTTTAAAGCATAGCTCTGTTCTTTTTAGACCTTCTGTCAAACTCTATCATTGTAGAATAATACATGACAATGTCCTAACATAGCCTTTATGCACCTCTACTATCTTTCCAACTTTATTGCTTGCTCTTCCTTCACCTGAAGAGTGAGGATGTTTCACCATTCATTGCTTCTCCAATCCATGCAAATCCTTGTAATGGAGCAATGTTCCTCCATTGCTACCGGTGAGAGCTCAAGCATGAAGCTGTGGATAACACACAGCCTTCAGAATTCCTCTTTTCCCTACTTGCCTCTTTTCTCTGACCTCTAACTGGAAGTGGCCTTTCTCTTTTTCATTTTTATAAGTCAAAAAGTTTTGTTAGTGTTATTATTTTTAAACAAAACTTTTTAAATTCTTATTTTAAAAAACATATTTCAGCTTTGCATTGCTATTATTTGTGTGTGTCGTCTTGCCAAGAAAGCTGTAAGTTCCTGAAGAACTGGTGATTGATATGATTCATTTTCCTCCGCTCCGTAGTGCCTGGTGACAAACTGAATAGGTGCTCAAGTAATTCTCTGAATTTATTATCAATTCTATGCAAACTTAATGTGGCAATGAAATAGTCCTCAACACTGTAAACTTTTAATTTTCTTTATAAGCAATTAACTTCTCTAAGTGGGAGAAATGATTTCCTTCTCTTGAACTATGTTTAGTATACCTTTATGTAACATCAGACAGAACTAGTGAAAAACATATGATGGTTCCAAATAAACAATATGATTAAAGCCTTAGCTATTGTCTCACGATCCCTTGTCCTTTGGTAGTAACTACAGCTTAGCTCAAGGACTGAGCCTGCTACTGGGTAGTTATGTGGTATTGAGCAGAATATTATAACCTATGTCAGCCAGTTTTTTTATTTGTAAAGGGAGAATAATGCTCCAAATTGATGCTACTAAGACTAAATAGGACAGTACGTGTGAGGATGTGATACAGAGAATACGCTCAAACACAATAGCTACTACTGACATGATCATCTATGATGGGTTACTTTTTCTTAGCTAAAACTCACATTCCATTCTACTAAGTGCAAGTTCTGAAACTTTTGATGACTCCCTGGCCTGGTTGCTCCTCCCAGGTTGATCACACATTGAATTCCCTGCTTTTTCTCAAATCGCTGAGATTCTTCTTTGCTTAGATCATAGAATCTGCCATGATATCTCATCATCAAATTGTTGCACAAGAATAGAAAAAATTGGCAGTTATTTTTTACTTATTGGAATTTAAAATCGTTCCGTTTGTATAGCACAGTCTCCCACAAATGGGAACCTTTATTAACTTCTAATGATGTAAATGTTTTAGTCTATCCCTCTATCTTAATACCACGTATATGATAGAGCATTGCCTAAATTAGAAACAGGTTGAGTGCACATCTTGAAGAAGAAATGTTTATAAACTTCCATCACTCCTGGTCAGTGCAGCGGAGGTACCGACACACGTCACATTGCCAATATCAGTCATTCCTGATGTCCGCCTATTGCTTTACAGTTTACAGACACTGTCACCACATCATCAACTTTGAATTTTGCAAAACCCAGTCAGGAAGGCAGGACAGGTATCATTGTTTCAATTTTACAAATGATGAAACTAAGGCTGTCAAAAATTAATTAACTTGCATAAGTATAATGGAGAGTCGTGTTCAGAACATTCTTCTGACTCCTAATCGAAGAGATTTTCATCTACTCTCCCTAACTTGTAATATTCATGAGCTGTATGGTCAAATTAATCATGTTTACTAAGCAACATAATTTTTTAAAATATATTTTTATTGATTACAGAGAGGAAAGGAGAGGGAGAGAGAGATAGAAACATCAATGATGAGAGAGTTTTATTGATCGGCTGTCTCCTACATGCTCCCCACTGGGGCTCGAGCCAGCAACATGGGCATGTGCCCTGACCAAGAATTGAACTGTGACCTCCAGATTCATAGGTTGATGTTCAACCACTGAGCGATGCCAGTCAAGTTAAACATCATAATTTTAAAACAAAGTGTTCTTGTTAAATAATAGAGTGAGAAATTCTTTTCATGTTATTGTCCATATTTAATGGTTAAGTATGAGTTTACAGCATTCTTACCTTGATATAAACCCCCCTCAACATTCAGTAACTTTATGTTTCTTCCTTCTCTTTCTCTCTGTGTCTCTCTTTTCTTTTCTTTTTTTTTTTTTGCATATAACTGGTGTAGCTAAGTAAGTCAGTAAATAAGGGAACATTAAAACTTATACACATGTACTTTACACAAACATAGAAAAACAAGTGCTAATAAGTAATGTCATTGTTCACCCTCTTAAAAACCCTCTAGTGGCATCTATGAAATACAGCAAGATAGGAACTTACTATAATAATTTCGTAGATAGGAAAACTTTTAAATATGATTATCATTGCTCACTACTACACTAGTGCATTAATATAATCAACCATTAATAAATCATGAAGAGAGGTATTTGTCCATGAAGACTGTTATCTGAGTGACAGAAATAGGTAACAGCATTTCTATTTTAGCTATTCAAGTCGCCTATTTGTAAAGGTGATTTTGTTTTCTTTCCTCCTAACAATTGATTCTTATGGCTCAGAATAATTCAAGTTTATTTAATTTTGGACATAAATATTTTCTCATCAAGACTTAGTGTAACAAGAAGATTAGTAGAATAGAAATAATATAACATACCTCATAAAATTTTTGTGAAGCATAATCATAGACACCTGGCACATAAATATTGCATGCTATTAGTATTAGAAGTAGTATTCCCCTCCTCCACCTCAATATTAAATGCATGATGTAGTTGAAAGCAAAAAAAAAAAAAAAAGGCCACAGTTTTCCACTCTTCCCTGTGGAAAAGGAACATCATAGCTCCTCCTCAGCTGGCTCTGTGACTTTCTTTTACAAATAGTATGCAGCAAAGATGCCACTGTGCCTTACACATAGTCACCTTATCTCTTGGGACCTTTGCCTCCATAGTATACTCAAGTCCAAGCAAATCTAATGGAGAATTTTTTTTTAAAAAAAGTCATGTGATCTAATGGAGAGTGAGAGCTTCCATTTTGATTGCCCAAGGTGTATGAGGCAGCTTCTTTCTTGACATCCAATGAAGTGACCATATGCATGAGCCCAGCTGGCACACATTTTGAGTACACAGAGAATATGATATAAAGTGGGTATTTTTTTTTTTAAGGAATTGAGGCAAGCCCTAACCGGTTTGGCTCAGTGGATAGAGCGTCGGCCTGCGGACTGAAAGTTCCCAGGTTCGATTCTGGCCAGGGGCATGTACCTTGGTTGCGGGCACATCCCCAGGAGGAGGTGTGCAGGAGGCAGCTGATCGATGTTTCTCTTTCATCGATGTTTCTAACTCTCTATCCCTCTCCCTTCCTCTCTGTGAAAAGTCAATAAAATATATTTTAAAAAATCTTAAAAAAGGAATTGAGGCAACAAGCAATATAAAAAAATAAAAGAGGTCATCTTAAGAAGCACTAAGTACCTTAGAGCTAAATGTTCTATCATGAACATTTTCTTTGTATGAATAAATTCTGAAATACATGAATCACTCTTGACGTGGAAACCTTAATTTAATCTGACATGAAATTGTTGACTTTTTTCAAATCTAAATTTCTTACATTATGTTAGCAAAATACACCTGCCCAGTGGTCTTTCTTAACAATAAATAAGAAAATGAAAAGTTAGATGCACTTATTCTTGATAAATTAGTCCCCCTTTTAATCCTTCATTTTTGTATTTATAAGATTAATAAGATTAAAGTAAAATTTTTTGGGTGTTTCTTTGAAAAGTATCTTGGGGTAAAAATACAGGTAAATTTTACTAGGACCTCTTGTAACACAAAAATGACATAGACATTTTAAAAAAACAAAACGGTTTTATAGTCATCCCTTAGAATGAGACAAACAAAATGAACACTATTAGAATAGAAGAATGGAAACTAAATGGAAAACCAATTTAACTCTGGCAAACACCTGAAAAACCTAAGCGTTTTGTTTATTAGATTTCCAGACAGAATAAATTTTTTTTTGCACATTCAAAATATATATAGCATTTCCTACCCTAAACACACATGCTTTCTAATTTAGCATAAGTTTCCTCATACTAATTAAGTAACTTTAAATATTGTTTGTTCTGGTCAATGACACCACTTTATCCACCTTATTTTCCCACCATAGATATATGTATAACATCCGGACACTCTTAGGGAATACATTTTAACGGAGGTTCCCATGGTCTGCATCATCTATTGTTTGAAACACAATAAACTGGCAGGGAGTGAATCTATAAAAAAAAAAACCGGCAACAGTTGCTTGGCACCTGGAAACTCATGATGTGATACAATCAGTAAGTATTCTGTAGGCAAATTGTCACTCTTATACAAACATTACCACTGTTATGACTAGCAAGGGTATTCACTATCTCTAACTCAATTTCCTTTACAAGAGCCAGACAGTTCACCTCTCACTGAGAACTGAACGTTTCTGTCTCACCCTTCAAGGGACTGGGAAACCAATGAAATGATATTTTGAAGACTTAGTGATGCCATGCCTCTTTCTCTCATTTACACATATGAGCAAACAGAATGCAATCTCTTTTAAGGAAATCCATGGGAAAAAATCAGTTAAGCTTACAGAAAATAAACAAAACAGTATTATTATTAGATTCTGGTATCAACTCATGGTCAAGAAAACAACTTCAAAAAATGTTTTCAAGTTTTTTGCAGCTAAGCTTTTCATCTTTATAAAATCACTGACCTACTTAAAAATTCCATTACGTTTAATAGATTCTATTTGTAGAATTTGCAGAGGTGGACAATAGACTAAGTAAAGTGTTTTCAATTTCTATTGCCCCCGAATGCTGTTTTACATATTATTTCTCTCTTTTAAAGTAGAACAATCAAGCCTTACTAGTCCATGAACCACTAAAACATTGTCATAGTCAATTTTATTTCACAACACTATTAGCTTGTAGTTTATTCACCTATTTAAATAGCTAACCGATTAGCAAAAATATGCTAGATTATATTTACTAAATTCAAGTGGAAGTTGAGTTTTTTACTTGGCCAGCTCACTGCCAAAATTAACTTTAAAACACTGCACTAAGTATACATTTACAAATAGAAGGAAAGACATATACTCTTAATGAGAAGACCAGAATCACAATTAAATCAAATGTAGAAAGAGATATGGAAATTATCTTTGTTGGGTTTAGGGTTCATCATTAAGTTCACTTTTTTTAGTGGACAGTCAATGATTTTCCCCCCAAAAGAATAGGTTTTATCCATTAAATAAGAAGTTTAAGTTTATAAGTACAAATAGATACAGAAAATATGGAACTTAGGCTTAAAAACTTTATGGTGTCCTCAAAGGCTTCCCATTTCAGAGCTGTGATTTGTTCCCCAGCCTGTTTCCTATCCACATGATGAACATCATGAGTCATTGTTTTTCTAAACTGCACTCTTTCCCCTTCAATGAATAATATTTCCAGTAGAAATATGATTGACCTTCTCACTTTATATCTTTCTTCCTTCCCCCTTTTTTTCTAACTTGAATTACTTAGAATATTTATTTTGAGTCTCCGGGTCATCCTGAATATGACTATAGACCATATGGGAAATAGCTTTTCCTTTTGTGTAATGTGACTAACATAATCAGTTAACAGTTGACATAATACATATCCATCATGATAGCTGATCATCAGAGACTTTGAAAAATTACAAGGTGTTTAGACAAATGGATTTTGGAATCAGAATGCTTGGGTTCAAACCTCAGCTCTGTAACTTGCTAGTTGTGTGGTCTTGGGAAAGCAGGATAAATTTTCTGAGTTTTCATTTTCTTATCTGGTATAAGGGAACAATACTAATGCTTGGTCTAAATCACATTTATTGGTAAGAGAATTTATAGTCTTTATAGAAACTAAGTATCGGGGAAAAAAGCTTGTGTGTGTGTTTGGGGCGGGGGGCTGTGGGAAGAGGTAGGATATATGAGGATAAATGGTAATGGAAAAAAATAAAAACATGTATTTTTAGAAAAGAAAAAAACTAAGACAGAAAAGTATATTATTATAATAGATTAATTATATTTTAAAAACAAATTAATACAGTTAATTTTTTTTGCATTAAACTTGTAATTTATGTATATTACAAGTCTGGAAAAGAAGAAAACCCATGTTTGATGATATATATATATATATATATATATATATATATATATATATATAATTTTTTTTTTTCTATTATCTGTGTTCCCACTTTTAAGAATATCTTTGTAGCAAGAAAATAAGATACAAAAAAACTAAAATACAAATGTTTTGTTTTAAAACCCCACGGACAATGCAAATATGTAAATGTTATTTTAGCAATTTAAAAAACATATTTCTTAACTCTACCATTCAGAAATATGTTATTTCAGTCAAATAAACAGCAGTGAGTATCTTTACTTTTTAAAAAAATATATTTTCATTGATTTCAGAGAAGAAGGGAGAGGGAGAGAGAGATAGAAATATCAATGATGTAAGAGAATCATTAATTGGTTGCCTCCTGCATGTCCCCTAGTGGGGATCTAGCCAGCAACTGGGGCATGTGTCCTAGACCAGAATCGAACCCAGGCCCCTTGAGTCCACAGGCTGATGCTCTATCCACTGAGCAAAACTGGCTAGGGCAGTATCTTTACTTTTTTTTAAGATTATTTTCTTTATTAAGAAAAATTACACAGGTAATTATTTAAGTTTAAAAAATGAAAATAAAGATAAGCACACCTGAGGAAATTGTCTCTACAATTCCTAGCACCCTGAGACAACTGGTCCTAACAATTAGGTGTGTCTACTTCCATTTGTATATGAATATATGTTTTATAAAAATGGGTCTCAACTATATATATTTTTGTAATCTTTGTTGAGAATCCCTTTGCCTAGCACAATGCTTGGAATACAGTAGAGAGAGGCTTAATAAATATTTCAGTGAAGGAGTAAAGGAATAATTGAGTTCTAATAACTAGCAGAGGAATATTCTTTTGGAAATATTTGATCAAATTTGTAAAAAAAATATTAAGATTTTTATATGAATTATCTTATATATTTAGATTAGTTTAGTGAATAAATACATCTTTACTAAATTAAGTTTTATATTCAAGGTACAAAAAAATTTATTTATATATGTTGTAAATATTTCACAGTGGAGGTCTCATTGTTTTTCAAATATATTTCAGTTTCTGATTAAAGTCATGAGGAATATATGGTAAATAACAGCAAGAGTGGTTATTTTACTTTATCTTTAATAGAGGTACTTCCAGTGTTTCATTATACAGTGTGATATTAGCAGTTGGCTTTAGGGAGATACTGTTTAACTTTACTAATAAGGAATATTTATTCACATTTTTCTATGAGTATTTATAAGAAATGCTTTTTCTGATTAATCAAAAGAACACTCTTATTCATTGATCTAACAATGGGATAAATTAAAGCAATCAGTTCTTTTTTAATATAATTTTCAATTATACTTGACTTAAAATATTATATTCGTTTCAAGTACACAACATAGTGACTAGATGTTTATATAACTTATGAAGTCATTACACCAATAAATCTAGTACCTATCTGACACCATACATAATTATTACAATATTATTGACTATATTACTTACATTTTATTTTATATCCCTATAACTATTTTGTAACTATCAATTTATACTTCTTAATCCCTTCCCCATTTTCACCCAACTCCCAGGCCCCAACCTATCTGGCAACCATCAAAATGTTCTCTGTATCTATGAGCTTATTTATGTTTTATTTGTTCTTTCTTTTTTTTTATGATTCTACATACTAGTATAAGTGAAATCATATTGTATTTCTCTGTCTCTGTTTGACTTATTTCATTTAGCATAATACCTCCTAGGTCCATCCATGTTGTTGCAGATGACAAGATTTCACTCTATTTTATGGTTGAACTAGAGGCCCGGTACACAGATTCGTGCACTGGTCGGGTCCCTTGGCCTGGCCTTCCAGGATTGGGCCAAAATTGGCCCAGAACCAACTCTCTGACATCCCTTGAGGGTTCCCGGATTCTGAGAGGGCACAGGCCAGGCCGAGGGACCCCACTGGTGCACAATCAGGGCTGGGAAGGGACAGCAGGAGGGCTCCAGGGCATGTCCAGCCCATCTCACCCAGTCCCTATTGGCCAGACCCCAGCAACAAGCTAACCTACCAGTCAGAGCATCTACCCCTTGGTGGTCAGTGCATGTCATAGCAACTGGTCGAACAGTCGAAGGGCCCAACAAATGGTTGGACACTTAGCATATTAGACTTTTATTATATAGGATAATATTCCATGGTATATATGTGCCACTTTTTCTTTATTCATTCATCTATTATTTCTATATCTTTGTATGGTAAATAATGTTGCAATGTTCATGGGCACATATGGGTGCATATGTCTTTTGAATTAGTATTTTAGATTTCTTTGAATAAATACCAGAAAAATAGGGAAAGGGAGAGAGAGATAGAAATATCAATGATGAGAATCATTGATAGGCTGCCTCCTGCATCCCCCACATGGGGAATTGAGCTCGCAACCCGGCATGTGCCCTGTCCAAGAATCTAACTGTGACCTCCTGTTTCATAGGTCGACCCTCAACCACTGAGCCATGCTGGCTGGATAGAGGATGCTTTTTTTTAGATAGGTTAATAACACTACCATTTTGGTTGTTCCAAAAACAATTTAATAATTTAAGGTAACATATATTAAAAAGGTTTTTTTTAAAGAATCTCCAATATTTGCAAAAGTTGAAATAAATAGACGTGTACTAGTCACTACAGTGGTATTGACCTATTTTATGAACTAGGCTTACTTCCATCCCTTTTACTACCAGATTGTGGTCTAGGTCAGAGATCACTAGTCACATAATGGAAAAGAAACGTGGATATTTAGAATGCATAACTTAGCATTTCCCATTCTGGTGAGCTCAGTGGGTGATATTATTACGTTTGAGCCAAAATGCAGGGACTTGTTTCCAAATAGCTTCTTGACCTAAAATAAAGATAATAGAGGGGCTATTTTCTTTGGTTTCCTTTCACAATTGCTTTGGGTTTTTTGTTTGTTTGGATAAAAGCACCAAGGATCATTCCATCGTTTGGTTAAATGCATTTTTTGCAGAATCCTTTCCTTCCCCAGATGCAGAAACAACCCCATTGAAGTTAGTGCAATAAATCTAAGAAATAAAGGAACTATTGTCATCTCTTTGTCCAGCTGATAAAAAAAAGTCTATGTGAAGCTCACATTCCAGAGGTGTATTCATTCACTTCTACAAAGTGAACACTTTACAAGTATCAATTTCCTCTGAACCTCTGGGTGTTTCAACTAAATGAAATATTGGCTTATTGTTTGTAAGTAGTCAAGAGTATGCCTTTTTCCTAATAGCCTCAAAAGGATTAGTTTATATTTCCATCTCAGTTTTAAATTTCTTTTCCATCTAATATTTCTTTTTTAAAATTTTTAAATTGATTTCAGAGTGAGGAAAGGAAAGGGAGAGATAGAGACATCAATGATGAGAGAGAATCATTGATCAGCTGCCTCCTGCATGCTCCCCACTGGGGATCGGGTCAGCAACTGGGGCATGTGCCCTGATCAGAATCAAACCTTGACCTCCTGGTTCATAGGTCAGTGCTCAACCACTGAGCAACACTGACCAGGCTCCATCTAATATTTCTTCTGATATTTATAGCAGCCTTATAAGGTGGGTAAGGCAAGTATCATCAGTCTGATTTTATATATGAAGAAATAAAATCTCAAAGAGATGTGATTTTCAGTAGAATTGAGTCTTCTGGCTCTTATTCTAATACTATTTTATTAAATCATTTACTTAAACACATTAGTTAACACATTTACCAACCACCTACTTTGGCCAAACTCCATTGAAATACTCAGTTACATTTCAAGTTTTTGTCACTGTTTATAAGTATTAGAAAGATTCATAGTGATAGAAACTTACAGTATTGTGAAAAGAACATCCCTATTTTAATTCTTTCATTTTAAAATCTGATTTATATAATGATTACAGTTTGTCCAGACATTAATTTTGATAATGCAGTTACTCCAAGTTCATGAGAATATAAATACTAATATTTCTGCTATTAAAAGCTGTGAAGTCAATATTTGACAGCCAACATTTCAAACTTTTTCTTTAATGGCAGATGAATTCGGACCTTGCAAAGTGCTAAAGTTAGACTCTTAATTGTAGCCTATATTCTACTTTAAAAATTACTAACTCACCAGATATTAGAAGCCTGCAACATTCATCCACCAAATACACTTTAATACATTCTATTATGTTGTGTGTATTCTTCAGGCATTTAACATGATCAATCTCCAAATAGACATTAAAAAATCTCACATTTTTTGCTATAAATATATCCCATAATATTTAATCTATAACATATAGTAGATACTCAAAAAGAGAAAAGAGAAAAGAAAAAGGTTTTTATGATCATTTACCCTCTCTTGCTTAATACTTTCTTTAAACACATATTTTCAAAGTCGTATTTCAAACTCTGAGTACCATTCCATCATCATGTACCTATACAATTTATTTTTATTTGGTTCTCTTGGGAAAGTTTTTAACTCAAATCTCTGTGGCTACATCATGCATATCCTTTACATGTATCCTCTTCAACTAATAGAAAAGCCAAGTCAGTTAAATTTTTAAAAAAATTGTTTTGCTGATTTAGAAATTGCTATAGCTAATTTAATCTGCTGTTTGGATGACTAAGTTCTCTTGACAGCCAAATCATTCATGCATATACAAATCCTAGAAATTATAGCTGGCGTAGACAATGAAATCAGTCTAGTCAAAACACTTATTTTGCAGTTGAGAAAACTAAAGTGTAAGAGCTGAAGCAATTCGTTCAAAGTCTCCCTCCTATTTGTGTCTCTTTTCATGGGTTGCCAATAGAAAGGTTAAGCTAATAAAGCGTCATTTCTTTGACTCTCAACGAAATTACTTCTTTTGCCATTAATAAGCTTTGAAGAATGGGAACCAGGAAATGTCCAGAGGAGAGGAATCATCAGAGGGACTTTCTGCTTGTTAATTCCTATTTCTTTATTTCTTTGAATGTTGAATTATGACATTCCCATTACTTCTGACATTTTCTATTTTTCTGTAAATAGTGATGGTCCAAAATTGCCTTTCAAATACTGAGTACCACTCCCTCTCACCCACCCACATCTAATTATTTTTTTTTTCTTCTCTTGTCAAGTTAACAGTGGCTGTCAATATTTTTAGAAGGCAAATCATGTGTGAAGCAAGGCAAGTTTGAAAGTTCCTGGCACAACAAGATGATCAGTCCAAATATTTGTACAATACATGCTGTGCTTCGAGGATGACTGCTGATAATTATATTGAGGCCAATAAGCAAGGTTTCCCTCCAAGGCACGAACTGGGATTTAAAAATATTTGATAGAGACAATCAAATTGGAAACGATGATGGAATCTGTTGCAATTAAACTGAGCAAAGCGGTTGGAATGAGATCCAGATAACAGTGTTATTATCGTCCTTTACTATCTGTGAGATCAAGACTTATTTTATACAAGTGATTCAAACACATTTTATTAGGAAAAAAACTTCCTGCGGACTATAGAGATCTAAGAAATTATAATCCTTTCATCATAGTGAAAATGTTAAAAGGTTTAAACAGTGTTAAATTAAAAATTGTGATATATGTGATTTATGGTTACATGTGAAAGGAAAAAACAGAGCAGATGTTAGCTAACATCTGCCTCGATGGAGCTTTTTTTTCCCAAGTGTTTGAGAAAATGTTTGGCACTTACTTTTTCCCCCTGAATCGCTGTGATAAAAGCATTGCCTAGCAAATTTATTCCAAATGAAGGACATCAAATTCTTTGTGAGATGATTGCCTATCCCTTTTTCAATATGTCAGTATTTTGCATTTAGTAATAAACAATGCCTTATTTGGGGCGATGTCTCATTCTTCCGTAAGCTTTATTTAACTGTGCTTCTGTCTCCTTAGAGAGGCAGGCAATGAGTGCACAAAAGGAACAGGTGCCTAGAGGGTTATGAGTTTATCATCATACGACTTTCACACTTGGTGAGATTGATGCTGTAACTTGTGATTAGAGGCAGGAACACTCTTTCAGTGAAAGAATCAAAGAACAATAGAATATGAAAGGACTTTGAAAAATGTTTATCTATTTTAAATGTTTTACAAATGATAAAATAAGCCATCAGAAGCAAAAGAACTTGCTTTTTTTTTCCCTAAAAGTACTGTCAGTTGCTGGGCTTTTTGCACCTGTCCTAATTTCTATATTTTGAATTTAAGGGCTTATGTTACATTAAAAATGTTTGAACTACCTTCCTACTTTAATACTAATCACTAGCATGTGTTATATGCCAATTATGTGCTAAGCAGCATGCCACACATCATCTCAGTTACTATTCTTTACAACACTCTGAAGTAAATTCTTAATTATCCTAATTTGGCAGATTTGAAAATTAGGCTCAGATTAAGTAACTTGCTCAAAATCACACAGCTAGTCAATTGTGGTCCCAGAATTTGAACCACAGTAGTTTGATTCCAGATGTTATACTAAACTTAAAGACAGCTCGATTAGTAGGTGTTAGATACATTAAATAGTCATACATGTGCATAATAAATGTATATATTTATTTGACCTGATAGAGCTTAAAATTTAGTTGAGGCTTGGATACTGTCATAAATTTAGTCTTAAAAATATAACCAGAAATATTAAAAGATGTGGAGCATGGTATGTGAGCCGTAATAACTGATCACTACATTGTCACTACAAAAGTGATGTTTTACTAGCAAATACTGTTGCTAATAAGCAATGTAATCAAATGTCTATTTATCTTAAAAACTTTGTCACATGAAAGTAAAGATCATGTTTCATAAGCTTTATTAGCTAATATATATCAAAATCTTTGGCACATACTAGATGCATAATAACTTTTGTAGATTTGAAATTAAATTATAAATTTCTCATGTGTGAACATAAACCACTTTCTGAGATTATTTTTAAAAATGTCTAAGGAATAAAAATGTCTTATGTTGACCTCACCCTGTTAAAACAGAGCTTATTCTTATTTGTATTGTATAGTTAAATATCCTCAGAGGTCCTGTTCTCCTGCCGGCTCACTCCGTGCTTCCTTTTACAATCTTATAGACTCTCAATCTTTATTTTCCAAGTCTGACTATTTATTTCTTTTATTTTCCTTTCACTGTTTTAAAGCATTTTGTAGACTTTTCTATAATATTTAAGGAGGTGAAGCTGGGTAACATAAAATTATCTTTATTCCTACCATGTCTTTCCTATCTATCTATCTATCTATCTATCTATCTATCTATCTATCTATTTATTTTCCCATTGATTTTTAGAGAGAGAAGAAGGGAGAGGAAGAGTAAGAAACATTGATGTGAGAGTGGAAATCGATTAGTTGCCTCCTGCACATCCTCCATTGGGAATCCTGGGCATGTGCCCTGACCAGGAATCGAATATGCAGCCTTTCCTTGCACAGGATGCGCCCAACCAACTGAACCATGGTCACGGATCATGTCTTAGTTATTTTAACACTGATACCATTTAATAGTGTTCTTAATTATCCTCAAAAGGTATATGTATGGTTTTTTACTTTTTCTGTCTGACTTATTTTGCTTAGCATGATATTCACAAGATCCATCGGTGTCATAAATGGCAGCATTCCATCTTTTCTGATGGCCGAGTAGTATTTCACTGTACACATGTGCCACATTTTTATCCAATCATCTATCAAAGGACACTTCAGTATTTTAAAATAACTCTTCTGTATAGACATTCTATATCACTTTCTCTAAAATACTGTTTGTTAATCTATGTTCCCATCCAAAAATGATTCATCTTTATCTATGATATACTGTAATGTACGAATACCTGGTATTGAAAGTAAAATCTATTTTAAGCCTACATTTACAAGCTTATCTTTTGTCATTCTCATTACAAAAACTCCTATGTATGCCATATTCTTTGACTCACGCTCTCTCTCAACTTTTTAAAAAATCCCTTCTAAACATTTACTTTATAGCTTTATAGGGACCTCTGTCCTCATTCTTGGAACTTATGGTGCTTAATATCTATACCTCTTATTTATTCACTAATCAAACATTTCCCTGATAAAGAGTGGATTGTGATTAAAGGAACACTGCTTTGAAAGATAAGAGACCACACTTGCAATGTTTAATTGGAGTTTGCCAGTGAGAAGGTGTGTGACCTGGCAAGTCAGTCAAATTTCTCTTGGGCTCAGGTTTAGAAAGTCTTGGAAAACATTTTAATATATCTTTATAAAAACTTCTTCCAATCTAAGAATTTGTGTTCTGTAAAATCAGGGAATGCTAAGATTCACTGTTCTTCAAAGAAATACAAATTAATATAAGTGATTATCATTTTGCACCCATTAAACTGATAAAAATTTAAAGAGTTTTAACATATATACTACTGTAACAGACATAATGAAAAATCACTTTCATTCATTATTGGTAGAAATGTGAAGTGTTTATATGTATGTGGTGTGTGTGTGTGTGTATGTTGTCCCAAAAAATGTATACACAAACTCTGAATAATTATCAGGCAGTTTCTATTAAAATACATTTCATGTTCAAAATTGAACTATCAGCTGTTAAAGTATGTATACACTTTTGGGGGACTATGCACACACACATATACAGAAACTTTCATTCTTGGAAATATCTTATAGAAATAAAAAGCATCAATATTTTAAACATGTATGTACATGGATGTTAGTTGGTGTATTGTTTAATATAAAAGTTATTGCTCAAAATGGCAAAACAAGCAAATGAAATCTGATAGTAGATAAAAGTTTGCCTATCAACAGTTCAAATAGGTTTATAATTCATTCAAACTGTTATCAATAAATGTGTTAGTATTACATGAGATGACTTGTGAGAACTTTCATGAAGTTTATTTGCATGAGAAAAGCACAGAAAGACATCGACAGAGCAGGATGAAATCATAAACAGCATTTATCACCCACAACAGCTCTTATAGACTATTTAGTAGAGCTCTAGAATTTTTGCTGTTGGATAGAATATAGGGCAAACTTGTAGTTTACTGCTCACTATTAGATAATAAGACATCTTTTTAATCATTTTGGCTTAAAATATTCAGTAATTAATATGTCTAGTCAGTGTCATAATTAAAGACTTCACACAAAGTTAAAGCTTCTCCTCTCCCCAGCTCTGGTTTGATGCTAAAGGGGAGGCTATCTGCTTGCCTGTGTCCCTCCTCTACCCACAATTGGTAAAACTTCTCTTGGGCTCAGGTTTAGAAAGTCTTGGTAAACATCCCCTTCCTTGACTGGGTAAGGATCCACTTCCTACTAACCATGGTTTCTGACTCCTCCAGCATCAAGGGAGTGGTGGTGGAAGAAGAGAGGAGGAAAAATATGTAAAAGATCAGGAAAGATTTTACGTGACTAGGTTACTCTGAGTTGGCACTCTCTGGACTTGGCACATGTTTAAAGCTGACTCTCCTTCTAATGAATAGTTTGCGGGTTCTTTGGAGAACTTCCCATTACTGGACATGTCTCCCTGCAAGTCACTTGACTTGGGCTGATGCAACTCTTTGTCTGGTGGTTTCCAAGTTCTTCCTAGTCCCCTGGGCATCTGCTGGTGCACTTCAGCCTTTCTTAGCTAAGTCATCTCACCACTCCATATTAACCTCTTAGGCAGAACTCAGAACAACTCTACATCAACTCTCTTTTTGGCCCACATCCTGTCCACAGGAAAGATAGACACATGTTTGGCTCTCTGTTGATAGACCACAGTTGATTCCTAATAAAGGCCCTCTGCTCTGCTGACACAGTCTCCTGTATCAATTCTCTCACCTTTAGCTCTGTCGGAACTGGGGTCATGTGTCAAGATACCCAAATGGTTTCTTTGAAGTTCCTGTCACTAGGTAAACCCTTCCACTTGTTTCTCCTCCCCCCGCCCCGGGGGGAGCAGAAATTAAAACTCTCAGCAAATTGATAGCTCTTCAATGAAGTCTTCTCTTCAGTCTCCGACTCTGGCCTCTTCAACCTCAACCCTTTTAAATCCTGAAGACAGGCATGGGAAATGGTTTGAAATTTGGTGTTCAAACCTCTACTTGGCACACCCTGCCTAGATGATCAAGTGGTCAGGCCTCAAACTGAGATAGTTACCTTTTAATGTTTTGATATGATCCTACTTTATGCATATTAGTTAGGTATTGTTGCATCACAATATTACCACAAATTTAGTGGCTTAACACATCACACATTTATTATCTCACAGTTTCTGTGAATGAAGTGACTGAGTCCTCTCTTCAGGGTCTTACAAGGCTGCAGTCAGGGTTGTTAGCTGGGGCTGCATTCTCATCTGAGACTTGACTGGGTAAGGATCCACTTCCTAGCTCGTGTGGTGCTGGCAGCATTCAGTTCCTTGTGAGTGGGCGGACCGAGGACCCAAGTTCTTACTGGTTGTTTGCTGGGGGCTGCCCTCAGTCCTTTGCCCTGTGGACTTTTCCAATATGGCCACTTGCTTCCTCAAAACCAGCGAGGGAGAGACAGTCTTTCATCAAGACAGGCAGTATACTTTTATGTAACATAATTATACACATGTAATTTATGTACACCCAATCATTGCTGTACTGAAGTTATTAGAAATAAGTCAAAGATCTCACCCCTACTCAAGATGAGGGAATTATACAAGGATGAGACTATCAAGAGGTGAGGATGATGGGGGCCTCCTTCAGCTCAGCAAATTTGCAAGCAATTATGAGTTGTGTGACAATCCAGCACAGGTGCATCTCCAGCACTGACCTGGCCTGGATGGCTCAGGATAATCACCTGAGCTGTGAAACCAGCTGCTTCTGCTAGTGGGTCACTTTTGCTGTCACCAGCCACACTGCCATGGCGAACATCTTTGACAGACATGTTCTTGACATTGAAGCCCACATTGTCCCCAGGAAGAGTTTCACTCAAAGCTTCATGGTGTATTTAATAGACTTCAGTTGTAATATTGACTGGAGCAAAGGTGACCACCATGCTGGGTTTGAGAACACCAGTTTCCACGTGGTGCCCACAGGGACAGTACCAATACTGCCAGTTTTGTCGACATCTTGGAGGGGCAGACACAGGGGCTTGTCAGTTGGATGACTTGGTGGCAGGATGCAATCCAGAGCTTCAAGCATTGTGGTTCCACTGTCATTGCCATATTTTTGGGTGACCTCCCATCCCTTGAACCAAGGCTTATTAGCACTTGGCTCCAGCATGTTGTCACCATTCCAACCAGAAATTGGCACAAATGCTACTGTGTCAGGGTTGTAGCCAATTTTCTTAACAATTTCCTCGTATCTTTTCTGGCTATAGGGTGGCTCAGTGGAATCCATTTTGTTAGCACACAATCAGCTGTTTCACACCCAGTGTGTAAGCCAGAAGGGCACACTCACGGTTCTGTCCATTCTTAGAGATATCTGCTTCAAAATCACCTGCAGCAATAATCAGGACAGCACAGTCAGCCTAAGATATGTCTGAAATCATCCTGGGGCATCAGTGATGGTCACATAATACTTGCTGGTCTTGAATTTCCACAGGGAGATATCAATGGAGATGCCACGCTCACGTTCAGCTTTCAGTTCATCCAAGACCCAGGCATCCTTGCAGGAGCCCTTCCCCATCTCAGCAGCCTCTTTCTCAAAATTTTCAATGGTTCTTTTCAATGGTCGATCCCACTACATTTGTAGATCAGATGGCCAGTGGTAGACTTGCCAGAATCTCTGTGTCCAATGACTTCGATGTTGATGTGAGTCTTTTCCTTTCCCATTTTGGGTTTGATTTAGTGGTGGTTTTCAGGACACCTGTGTTCTGGTGACAAACCCCCTCAGAAAAAGAATGTCCCGCAGGACTACGGCACTTATATACGGCTCTGCCCCCACCCTCCAGAACAGGGCGGAGCCAGCATGCGACAGACCTTTCCAGTTTACCCCTCACCACCTCTACCCGCCCCCTTTTTAGTTCTTGTCTATGATGACCCATCTTCATTACTGCACTGACGTTACTGCCTCTTCATTTTTATTACCTGTCACCTCCAGCAAATTGGGAGCTCCCTTTCATCTCCTATCACCAGATATGTGTATTTTGCGTGGCATATTGGCAATATGTGTTGACAAATAAGTGAATCTTGCATCTATTTTTTATAATGTGTCCTTCCTCTATCATCACTCGTGTATACTTCTCTGCCCTCTTTACCACTTTCTGCTCTACAAGGCCTAAGCATTTTATAGCTGGAAGGAATCTTAGAAATGAAGCATCCAGCATTTTTCAAGGTGCAGACTATGAAGTTTCCTAGACTCTATAAGTACATTAGATTACTTATTAAAAGTGTATATTCCTGGGTGCCAACCCAGATCTACTGAATCAGAATCAAATGGATAGGGGTAATGAACAGTTCTTATTAACAATCTTCTGGGCTATTCTCATGCAAATTAACGTCCTAGTTTACTGTAGCACAATTCCTCAATTTAGAAATAGAACAAAAAGGAGTCCTTAGGACCTGAGGACTCCTTTAATATTATCAAATTAACTAATTTGATAATATTTGAGATTGTGACAAAGTTAATGCATTTTTAAATTTCTCTCTTTCTGATTTTGTGATATTTAAGGGCACATGTGAGTAGCAATATTCATATTTTTAAATATATTTTATTGATTTTTTTTACAGAGAGGAAGGGAGAGGGATAGAGAGTTAGAAACATCCATGAGAGAGAAACATCAATCAGCTGCCTCCTGCACACCCCCCACTGGGGATGTGCCTGCAACCAAGGTACATGCCCTTGACCAGAATCGAACCCGGGACCCCTCAGTCAGCAGGCCGACGCTCTATCCACTGAGCCAAACCAGTCAGGGCTTAATGTTCATATTTTTAGCATCAAATTAACTTCCTAGAGAATGTGTTAGATTACTTAGATTAGTACAGTGGTTCTCAACCTGTGGGTCGCGACCCCTTTGGGGGTCGAATGACCCTTTCACAGGGGTCGCCTAAGACCATCAGAAAACACATATATAATTACATATTGTTTTTGTGATTAACCACTATGCTTTAATTATGTTCAATTTGTAACAATGAAAATACATCCTGCATATCAGATATTTACATTATGATTCATAACAGTAGCAAAATTACAGTTATGAAGTAGCAACATAAATAATTTTATGGTTGGGGGTCACCACAACATGAGGAACTGTATTAAAGGGTCGAGGCATTAGGAAGGTTGAGAACCACTGGATTAGTAGCACGACATTGACTTGCACTGTAGACACGATGTCCTTGACTCTGCATGGGAAGCTGGCTTGTTCTCAGTTGGGTATGGTACAAATGAGAAACATTATGACCATTCAGTAATGTTTACTGGGGTCAGGTAATAAGAATAAATCCAGTGTATGCTTTTAGGTTCTATAATTGGGTCTAGCATAGTTTTCTCAGTGTGCATCTCACAGGACTCTCTAATGGTATTCTTTGGTTTTGTATTTGTGTGTCTTGTTAGTGAACGCAGTGGTAAGCTGGGGAACTATTAGATTATACCGCGAAGGTTTCTTTAAATATGATGCCTTTTTAGTTCATTTTGAAAGGACTTCACTAATTTTCTCTTTTAGGGCAAAGTACTTCTGCCCACCTTAGAGAGCCTGACTGTAAGCAGAATGAAGCAAACATATGAACTGTGATATCTATGTTTAGCTGTCATATATTTTCTCTCTTCCTCTCCTGTCTTTAATCCTTCTCCTTCTTTCTCTCGTCTTCTTCTCTCTGACACATGTATACACAATTAAGGAGCAAAAGAAACAAATTATTATCACTCTCAAATTGTTAACAAAACTCAGATGTGTTTCTAATTTAAGAGCAAATTACAGTTCTATTTTTAATTTTTCCATACACAGCTGCATACCATGTTATTCACAAATTTCCCTTTGCCAAAGATACTATTAAACGTCAATTTTTTCAAAAATCTAAGAACAGAATACATTTCCCCTTGAATATTGCCTTCAAGATCACAAATAGTCTTTTACTTGTTCTTTTCAAGAATTCTGATGCGTTCTTTTAAAGATGTTACTGTATGTGTATAAATAGAACTGAAAAAACCGAACTATGTTCTTCCAGAGCACTTAGAGGTGCCATGCCAAGTCCAAGCCCATGTGGACTTGCTTTTTGTTACACGTGCTTTACTTCTATACTGAGCAGATTCACCCCATCACTGACTGCTGCCCTCCATATGGTCTGGCTATTGTCTCTTTATAATAATCTAAAAACATTACTTAGAAGTAGAGAACTTGAAGAAACTTTGAGTAATATCCTCTGGTCAATCACTTCCTCATAGACCTGAGACTCACATGGGTTGAATAACTTGCTTTTGCCTACAAATCTAGGCCATGACTAGAATCCAGTGCTCATGATGTTGTATTCTTATCTATCCCTATCATGCTTTTTGGGTCATTCCAACATAAGTCTATATAGCATGGTGCTTTTGATAAAAGCTATGAGGGTTCAAACCAGAGATAAGATATTTTAAATGGGATTCTGATATTCATTAAACATTATCATAAAGGAAGGCGCTTTTAAGGCTTGTTCTTAAAGACGAGTTTGGATAATAATATCCTTTTTTAAAACCTGTGGCTTAATTTGGAGGCTGATATACTTACATAACTTTCCATAAACTCATTAGAAAAATGATTTCTATTCATATTTTCTCCTACTTTCTTTTTTTAAACCAAGTTTTAGGTCATTGTTTCCTGATTGTCAAGAACAAGATTTTAAAATTCACGAATTAAGTATTATTTTCGCTATCTTATAGGTAAGAAAACTCTTAAGAAGAGTTTTTGAACTCGTTGCAAACATTTATGAATATGATGGAACATGTGAAAATAAGCAAGACACTAAATCTTCCTGTCAGGTTTCTAAAACGTATGAAGTAAGGACAACAGTTACCCCACAGAGCTGTGGAGATGGACAAATAAAATAATGTATATGAAGTTCACACTTTTATGAGATTGCATCATAAAAATATTGTTGTATATTTCTTAAAGTTCTAATTTAAAATATGGATGGGGAAGGGTGTCTTCGGAGAATTTTAAGTATACCTTGATGCCAGCTCTCAGGGGTCTTTTGAGTGGGTTCCTAAAGGAGCTATATAAATAAATGAAGCTGTGGGTGGGCCTTTATTCCCGCCATGAGCCATACTCATCTTTTCTAAAGTTTTCGCTCATAAATTCAACTGAGCAAACATTTGTGGACCGGGGATTCCTGAGAATTCCTGAGGTTTGATATGAAGCAAAACGTACCAGGCTGATAGTTTATACCTTCAGACTGCTGGCATACTGGCATCCCCAGTCTATGGTAAGAGTGTGTTTAGGAATATCAATCACATGACTTCACTATTCACCAGGCCAGGCTACAGGGAGTTTCCTCTACATTTAAGAACTATTTACATGCACAGATCTCCTAAGATAAAGAATTCTATAAACTAAATAAAACAAAAAAAGTCTGAAAGAACTATTAATCTTTTGAGAAGAAATGATATAACTCCAAAGAAGTGTTAGGCTGTCTTTATGGATGGATTTGGGGCAATTCTGGTGTCAACAACTGCAATATTATTGCATTCATTTCATAAATACATATAGTGAAACATCCTTCCCACCACCGAGTATTATTTGAATCATTTCTCAGGCTACTTACAATAGCTCCATAAACAATATACACTATGCCCATTACAATGGGATGAAATGGCTAATAATGCAGGAAGCTTTTGATGAGATTTTACAGAAAGAACCATAATATTTTAAAAACAAAAACAGAGCCACTTCAAATCTCCCATTCTTTTTTCACTGTCTCTGCTGAAAACAGATATTAGAGACAAAAAGAAGTAAATGGGCTTCAAGGAGTGGAGTGAAGACAAGAAAACTCTTTTACACAGAAATCAAATAGCACTAAAACTGAAAAATAATACCCGACTTGGCAAACTCTGAAACAAATGTGTTTTAAATTTGGCCCGGGAAGATGTCTGTGGTGTAATCCACAAAAGAAAGACTGAGTAAAGAGCCATCTCCATTTAAGTCCTCGTCAATGGGAACTGTAATTTGTGCTGCATTTAGTTAGAGCTGAGGGAAGAATTAGATTTGTTTGTCTTCCAAAGAGATTTTAAGGTAAAAAGCTAGCAGGTATATAACATATTTTGGATTAAAAATTTAATAATTTTCCTTGAAGCCAAATAATAGCATCCATATGGGGTTTCCTAATACTGCAGGTACTTATCTTAAATATTCAAATTAACCAATTTTTCTAGGGGTGGGGTGAGCAGGGGTGCTGAGGGGCAGTTCTGCCGGGCCTGGGCTAGATTAAAATGGGTTTTGAGGGACATCAGAGTGAATGCCCCAATATATATTTTTTTCAGTTGACTCTTGGCAGACTAGCTGTGCTATATTTAAAGTGTATTTAATAGAGAATAAGACATGTACACAGTTCACAAGGGTTAACTACCATGAATAATTGTTGGTTTTCTGTGATAACACAGTAATTTGATTACTTGAAATCAACAAACAGCATTTTGCTGTGTGGATTTATATGAGGAAGCTTAAATGTCAAAGACTGGGAGATTCACACAACTTCAGCAACTTACTGGGGGTAAGAAGTTATAATATTTTCATCTAATTATAGATTATTCTAAAGTGTAATGTCATTGATTGAATAGAATGATCTTAAAATCAAAGTTACGTTCATTCTGAGAACCCAAATCATGATAAAGATGAGACTCAACCTTTTCACATAGACTATAGACAATTAAGCTTGTGAGACAATATGCATATATTCAAGAGACCTATTTTGTTGTTTTTCTCCCCAGAATATCTTGTCATCTCAGAAATTTTACATATGTCCACAGTAATGTCTTTCTTAGAAAATATTCACTGAAATGGTGCTTTACCTATTAGCAATGAGTTAAATTTCCATGTATGTATGAACAGGCAAATTTGAAACAAATTCTCTGAAGGAAGGTTGTACTTTATTTTCATGTACTTTGAATTAAAATGGATAAAATGTCCAGAGATAACTATAGAATTTCTAAACAAGGGATTTAGGTATGAGACATGGATGAAAGTGAACTTATCTTTAGGCTATGATAGCAGCACAGCAAAAATTTAACTTTGATGGTGTGTTGATTTGGCGTGAAATCAGAAGGGTCTGGTAGGGATTATGGTTGCAAAGCCCCACCATGCCTTCCCTTGGTACCTCCAAAGTACATGCAGTGTTCAACTTAGCCACTTAATAAAATCTTGCTAATTACAATTGACACAAAATAAATTATGTATATTTTTACGTTACACATATATGGGTGTGTCATAAATGTATTTCTATTTTTTTAAGGGATACTACAGACTTTGAGCCACTGAGCATATTTGCTGAGCTCACTGTTTTACTGAGCCTCTCCAAGGGCTGTGGCCTCAAACAAACTTCACTAGAAGAATGTGCCAGCCTGGAGCGTCTTGGATGTCTCTGACCTGGTTTTGCATCTAAGGACAGAATTGGTTTTTACATTAAAAATTGGGAGGGGAAGGAACAAGAGGTAGGAAGATAGGCAGATACAACTTCACTTCTTTTCAGTGAAGTCAAACCTTCAGCTCTACAACAGATTTCCATAACAAGTCTCTGATTATTAAATATTGATCACTGTCACTAGCTTTACAACATCCCAACAAGTTTTCAGTTAGCATATGCACTATTAGAAATTCATACAATTTTTTAAAGCAAAATTGTTTTGACTAAATATATCTGTCAAATTCAGCATATAATTTAACATACTTTTTTTTTTTTTAACTAGGATGAGAAAGGAGCTGGTAGAGACAGAAAAAAAAAAAAAGGTGATTACATAATCAAATAACAAAAAGGTTTTGCATTGCCAAAAATGTTTGGGAATTTCTTTGCTAGACCATCCCACTTCACTTCCTTATTATTAATTTTTTCTAGACTTAAATGGTCCACAACATGCTCCATTTCCTTTTTCTCTGAAAACCTGGTCTGTTTAGTTTGAGGTCAGTCTAACCATGTCTCTTACTTAGAGGATATCTAATCTCATTGTAAGCGGCTGAAATTGTCTCCCTTCTGGTTGGCTGAGGCACATGTTAATGAAAGTGGACACTTTAGTTCTGGTCTGGGATCAGAAGGAAAAAATGAAGTGAATTTCCCCAGTTTTCCAGATAGCAGCTCTGTGAAAGAAATACGCCCATGTTGGTATTCATTTCATAAAGGTAAACTAAAAATCTAAACTGGGAGCATTATTTTAAAGCATCTGATCATGTGAGATTGATTTATTATATAGAACAAAAACAAAATTTTAAAAATTCTCTTCCTAAGGGTTAAGAAAAAAAGAATATAAGATTTTTTAGTAACAAAGCCTGAAAGACTGGTCTTTGCCATGAGAATCTTGGCTAGAGTTTCTGAAATAATTTATAATTCTTACAGATTATTATGATCATGTTACAGCTATTTGTCTTTTGGGGTAAATTGCTTTTAATCCTTATTGACATGTCGATTAGTCTGTTCTTTTGGAAGGAAGATGAATAACTCTGTCAAATCCCTAACTCTCCATTAACAAATACTAAAATAAGAAAAAAAATCTCACATTATTTGCTTACAGTTGAGCATTTCAAGAAAGTAAATTTAATTTTAAGGAGTTTAATTTGAACGATGGCTACCGTGAGTGGATAATTGTGTGTTCTCAAAATTGTCAACCTTGACATGAGCATCAGAAGCTGGCTAACCTCTGTGCCTATCCATTTTGTTTGTTTGTTTGTTTGTTAATCCTCACCTAAGGATATCTTACCATTGCTTTTTAGTGAGTGGAAGGGAGAGGGAGAGACAGAGAGAAACATTGTGTGCATGATGTTTACTTTGAATTTATATTACTCCTGCAGGCATCCCAACCAGAGATGGGGAACTTGCAACCAGGTCCAGTTTAAGAACCCATTGTGCCCGGGACCCTTCAGTTCTCGGGCTGATGCTCTATCTACTGAGCCAAATCAGCTAGGGCTTTTGTGCCTATTCATTTAATGTCACGTACAATTTGTGAAGCAACACTGAGCTCCAGCCCTTGATCCTAAAGAGCTTGGGATGCAGATCTATATATGAAGAATTCTGTAGGTTTATGCATTATAGAGAACATTAATCTGTCCCCTAAATATAAACTCCATCATCCCAATAGAAATATCAAGTAGAGATGATTTCCCCTTGTACAGCTTTGTAAGAGGTAGTAATATTTGTATATAGAGGTTGGAAGACTAATTAAAACTCACATTTATTGAGTGCTCTCCATGCACAAGCCACTGATTTAAGAGCTTTATATATCTTCACTCAAGTAATTATTTTAACAACCTATGAAGTACTTACTAATTATCAAGCTTTTGTTAAATATGAGAGAGAGAGACACAGAAAGATGTTTGTCATCTTGCCCAACATCACAAAGCCAGTAAGTGCATGAGTTGGCATTTTGAACCTAGAGTTTGGCTCCAGAATTTGCCTTCTTGATCATGTGATGCACAGTCCCTCAAGACTACATATCAGAGCAATCATAATCCAAACCACCAAGTTAGCAGATAAGATGAATGTTCCTTTCACATAACCCTGAATGGATATATTTTTACAAAATTTTGAGCAATGGATTCTAAGACAAATATGTTAAATTTGGTAATAACAATGTAAAGAAAAGTATCATGGGTCAGATATATACTGATCACTGGTACACATATATCATTCTGTTAGCCACTATAGAGGATGCAACCTTGAATAAAATATGGTTCCTGCCCTCTAGCAATTTTCAATTTAGCAGAAGAAAATATATAAACAATATATTATAATATATGAAAGAGCCATATGACTTTGCAAATACATGCACTTCAGAAACTCAGAACAGAGAGGGATATCATTTTTTATCTGGTATAAATGGACTCTAAGCTAAAATTTAAAAAATCTCACTTAAAAAATAGCTACATTTAACTTTTGAAAGAAGAAGCCAGACAACTTTGGACTATCATAAAGAACTTTTATATAGTGTATACAAATAACAAGTATATTCACACACATAATATACCCATTTGTTTTCACTTTTGACCTACACAGTCTATACTTTATATAATAATATGATGTGCTTATAACATAAATGTGATCATATTATTTCCTTTTTTTAAAAGTCCTTTACTTTCTTCCCTGTTGTACTTAGACCCCCCCCCCCCCAAAAAAATCAAATGATTATTTATACTTCTATTATTACTTCTAGTTGGGTATTTTTGGCCTGGATTTTTGCATGTGTCAATCTTTTTCATCTTTCAGGTTTCTGCTCAAATGCTGCCTCCTCAGCCAGTCTCCTCCAAACACCTTATGTAAAATTGCCACTCCTCTGCTCATGATTTTTTTTATCTTCTTTCCACTTCATTTTCTTCATACTGCTCACCACTATTCTCATTTATATTTCTACTAGAGGCCCAGTGCAAGAAATTCATGCACTGGAGGGGGTGTCCCTCAGCCCAGCCTGCACCCTCTCCAATCTGGGACCCCTTGAGGGAAGTCCGACTGCCGGGTTAGGCCCAATCCCACAGGGATCCCACAGGGATCGGGTCTAAACCGGCAGTCGGACATCCCTCTCCCAATCTGGGACTGCTGGCTCCCAACCGTTCACCTGCCTGCCTGCCTGATTGCCCCTAACCAAGTGGTCGGCAAACTCATTAGTCAACAGAGCCAAATATCAACAGTACAACGATTGAAATTTCTTTTGAGAGCCAAATTTTTTAAACTTACACTATATAGGTAGGTACATTGTTATTAACTTAATTAGGGTACTCCTAAGCTGGCCTTTGCTAAAAACGTCCTCAATTTGATTGAGGTACGTTCGCTGAGGTCGACCCCTTCCAACTCTCCCATCCACGCTCATCTTGTATACTTGTTTCATCTATTCTTAAATTGATGACGAAAATACCTGTAGGATTTGCAGCTAGTTGGAAAAATACAGATAACTTTATGCTTCGAGTAGGTACTTTTGTCACCGGCGTGCGATTTGCGGACGTGACTAGCACTAACCACTGCACAATGAGACTGCTGACTGACTGGCTCACTCAACTCGTGCATGAATCGCGCGTGCCTCCCCCACGCTGCATATCCTGCGGCCCGCCTGCGCCGCATCTCCTATCGCCCAACTGACCGACACCCCCCACTTCTTCTAACGCCACTTCTTCAAAATAGACTCGCCCAGGCCGAAAACTGACTTCTGCGCATGGGCCACGAAGTTTCAATCGCACTGTACGCGCGCGCCCGCATGTGGTATTTTGTGGAAGAGCCACCTCAAGGGGCCAAAGAGCCGCATGTGGCTCGCGATCCGCGGTTTGCCGACCACTGCCCTAACTGCTTCTGCCTGCCAGCCTGATCACCCCTAACCACTCCCCTGCCAGCCAGATTGCCCCCAACTGCCCTCCTCTGCTGGCCTAGTCTCCCTTAACTGCCCTCCCCTGCTGGCCTGATCGCCCACAAATGCCCTCCCCTGCTGGCCATCTTGTGGCTGTGGGTGCCGCCATCTTTGAGGGCATGGCAGTCAATTAGCATATTCCCTCCTTATTGGCTGTGGGCGCTGCCATCTTTGAGGGCATGGCAGTCAATTAGCATATTTCTTCCTTATTGGCAGTGGGTGCTGCCATCTTTGAGGGTGGGGCAGTCAATTAGCATATCCCCTCCTTATTGGCTGTGGGAGCCACCATCTTTGTGACAGCATGAGGGTCAATAAGCATATTCCCTCTTTATTAGATAGGATTTTTATGTTTATTTGTTATCAGTTTCACCTTATAATCTCCATGAATGCAGAGGCTTAATTTCCCTGTTTACCATCAACTCAACAGGTAAAACAGATGTTAGCAGGTTTTAATATTTGTTAAATGAGTGAAAATATTTAAATTCCAAATCCTATGGATCCCCTTTTATAGTTCCATCATGGATGTGTGTGGAAGGTTTATTTGGGAGAGAAATAGGACATTGGACTAGAATGGTAAGTTGGGGCAATAACATGAAGAGTCTTGAATGCTAGGATAGGAATTCAGGCTTTGCTGGAGAACTTTAAAGGTTACGCTGAGGAGCTGAAATCTGCTTTAATATCCACTAAGGACCTTAGAATACATTCTTAATTATGCACGTGCAGGGATAAAAAGTTTACTGTATAAATTCTGGCTCTCCTTCACTGCTTGGACTAAATGCTAACTTATCCAAGGATCTTCAAGAGGAATTTCTGTCCTGCCTATCTCCTTCCAAGCCATACCTCAAAGTCTCTTCTCTTTAATCCAGCTCCCCGTCGCTTCCGGACACATCTGGTCCAGCACTACCTCTGGATGTGTTTTCCTACGGTTGCTGCTCTGCCTGGAAGGCTCTCATTCCTCAGCTGCATGACCCTAGCTTTGCTTCCTCCAAGACTTTGCTAGAGGCTCCTGTTCTCCTAGATGTCTTCCCAGACCAACTTCCCTTCTGTGAAATCAGCTCCGGCTTTGTATTACTTGGCACCCGTGGAGTGTTTGTGGTATGTTATTTTGGCTTTGCTTATGTTGTCTCTTTGTTGTCTATGTGTTACCTTTGTCTTCTCTGGGGTCAAAGTCCTGTCTCCAGTCCTTTAGTGTTCTTCAATGTAATTAGCATTGTGCATTGAAACAAGGAGAGGAATACAAAGAAATGCCCTGGAACTCAGCTTTGTTTCTCTGGACTAGGTTACCTTTGGTTTGAGGCTAACGATAATAGTAACAATGGTGTATCAAATTGAACTATCCTTTACAATAGTTTGGATTGATCATAAACTAAGATTTTAAAAAAGTTCTGGATCTAAAATTTCATTGTGGCTTGGCAAAAATGTTGTTGTTGTTATGAACTCTATCTTAATTGGAAAACCTAATGGAAACTTCACCGAGTCTTATCTGGAGACATTTATAACTCCTTACAATTTATTTTCTATCTTCTAGCTCAAGTCAAACAAAAAAATTGTGCACTTTTTTTTTTTCATTTGGAGACTTTTTGGAAAGAAGAGACTTGCTCATTATAGGATTTAAGCATCATTTCCCTGATCTAACATTAAATTAAGGAAAGCATCTTATAGAATATGAAAGCCCAGTGTCCCTAGACCTCCCCATTCATTCCAATGCAACTTTTATCCCAATAAAATTCCAACCATCCTACAAATTAATATTTAAAATAGCAATCTAGTTGATGTCCTTGCTCTCAGTCTCTCCACTATGTCATAGAGTCCCCCCTTTTCCTTCCTCATTTCTTTCCTTTTATCATATTTATTAATAAATTCACGGAAGAATTTTAAATTTTAAAAAGAACAATAAAGAAGAAATCTCTGTATAGCATTAGCTTGTTTAGGTAATTATCTGAAACATGTTATTACTGGTTTATTTATGCATAAGAACATTTGTACTTATATATGAATGCTTTCATATATATGTATATCATATATATATATATATATATATATATATATATATATATATATATATAATTTAGGACTTACTAGACCTATGTGCTAAGAATTGTTCTAAATGTTGACTCATTCTTTCTGCTATAATAATTTTAGAAGGAAAATATGATTATTATTTTCAGCTTATAATTAAGAAACCTGAGGCATAGATTATTTAAAAAGCTTAACCAGCATCACAAAGCTAGCAAGTGGCAGAGACTGATTTTGAATCCAAATGGGCTGGTCCCAGAGTCCTTGCTACATTTTTTTTATGGAACAAATTTATTTTGATTTTTTTCCTAAGAATACCAGGAACTATAAAAAAAAAGCTCGATATTTGGCTGTACCAAAATCAGTACAAGTAAAACCAAAAGCAATACAATTAAAAATAACATTCAGATATCATGTTTAATTTTAGAGAAATGTGTTTTAAGAATTTCAGAAACTCTCATTTGCCATTGTTCCTCAATGTTAATATTCAGGTAAAGCATTGTCACTCTGTGCACTGAGAGTTGTTTGAAAATTCTATTAATGAAAAGAAAAACTAATGTAATGGTTAGACAGAACTCTGAACAGGAATGTTTTGAGTGGATAGTCATTAAATTGGTAAAATGAATGACCTGTTCATTGAATGTCTAGAGAAGTTGAGTCTTTGACTCAATATTCCATAGACTCTGACAAATAAATATCTACATGCATGTATCATGTTACTTCATTTCTATAAAAAAGGATGAAAGTACAAACCTAAAGTTGTTATTTAGCAGCTGGAAATTAAAGTTTACCATATGCATAAACACACTTGAGTCTTATAAAGACAAGTTAGTAACATTTGATCCTAAGAAAGAACCTGTTTATAAATAATTCTGCAATTTTCTTTTTTTATTATTTTTAAAAAGTATATTTTTATTGATTTCAGAGAGGAAGGGAGAGAGAGATAGAAACATCAATGATGAGGGACAATTATTGATCAGCTGCCTCCTGCACGCCCCCCACTGGGGATCGAGCCCACAACCTGGACATTTACCCTTGACCGGAATTGAACTCAGGACCCTTCAGTCCACAGGCCGACGCTCAATCCCCTGAGCCAAACCAGCTAGGGCTAATTCTGCAATTTTAAAAGTTTTTTTTTTTTCTCCAGGGAATAATCTACATAGACTTTGAGGAGTTAACAGCAGGAGGAAGGTTAAGGGAGTACAGCTTCAGTAGATTGTATTAAGAAAAGGGAAGGCCTGCCCTGGCTGGTGTGGCCCAGTTGGCTGGGTGTCACCCTAGGCACTGAGAGGTCGCTGGTTTGATTCCTGATTGCCCGGGGGGGTGGGGGGGGGTGGGGGGGTGGGGGGGGCGGGTTGCAAGCTCTATCCCCAGTAGGAGCCTGCAGTGCAGGAGGCAGCTGATAGATGTTTCTCTCTCTCTCTTCCTCTACTTTCCTCTCACTCTAAAATCAATAAAAACATATTTTAAAAAAGAAAAGAGAAGGCTCATAATGATTATTATTCTCCTTCCCCTTTTTTAACATTGCCTCCTGAGTTACCACTTCTCACTTAGGATTTTATCCAGATTGCTTTCCTTGACTCTCCTAAACAGTTTCACCCATTGAAAGTCTCCTGTTCATTAGATCCAAATGGGGCACCAAAGGAAGTACATGGAACTCATACTAAAAGGGCACTGAACAGATTAATTAACTAGTTTCCATGGTTCACACTCACAAGTGCTTCATGTTAAAGAACTGCCATGATTTTTATGTCTGTTACCTAATATTGCTTAGGTTTCATAAGTTCATCTGAGAAAAGTGACTTAGGGCAGGAGAGGACATAGGGATTGATTCCAGGCATAAATTTATGTGGGGAATGAATGTATTTTCATGAATCTGGGGCAATGCTTAAATGCATTGTGATATATTCCAGTGGAGGGAGACTATATCTGATCATATAGAAGACCACCTCTTCTATATCTCTATTTTTCCTCTGAAAATAAATATACCACATCAACTTACTATATTCTTTTTATTGCTTTGTAAAGAGCTGGGGCTAATAAATAGAAATTATTATTGATTTATGTAGAAAAAGAACTCTAGAGTTTCTTCTCAGTATGGGGCAAAAGTCCAGCCACCTGGCTTCTAGCCCTCAATTCAACACTAATTAGCCAGGCAATATTGATGGAAATTTCCACTCTCCTGGGGCCCATCTGTACAAAGGTATAAAACTATCTCTTCTACTTCCTAGGATTGTTGTAATCATTAAATGATACAGCCATTGTATATTCTAGGAAAGTTTGTTTTTTTTATAAATCGTTCTGTCCTTTTTATTCTATTAACTGATGGAGAGTAAGTTGTAAGTAAAAAATGGAAGAGAAAAAGTAAATTTGTGTGTGTTACTTGTTTTTCACACCTAAAAGATAATATATTAGTAATCAACTTAACTTTGCACAGATTTTTTTTCTGTAGAGTCACAATGAATTGGGCCAGTTAATTCAAAATGTGAGATTTAACCACCATAAAAGACAAACTTTGCTCCTAGAATATTTAACTAGTGCTATCACTCATTGACTCTATACAGGAAGTATTATGAGCTTATTTCTAATGGCATGAAGAAATGATCGATCACAATCACAAGAGTGACATTAGTTAGCATAACAGCATTTACAAAAAGGCTTTCACAAGCTTTCCCTTGCTGATCCTTACCACTATGCTGGGGGCAGGGGGTAGGGATTGTTATTATTTTCATCCTGTAAACAGGGAAATGGGCCCCAGGACGTACACTTCCCCATCTCCACACAGTGAGGAAGGGACAGCTGTGACTTTGACCTAGGTCATCTGAAAACAGATTTTAGGCTGTTCTCACTATACTGCATTTCATCCCTCTCCCCCCACCCCAAACAATTATTTTTAGTTAAAAAAAAGTTTCATTAATTTTTTTGCCTGGGTATACCCAGAGCCAGGAACAAAACCTGAGTGCAAAACCTGAAGATAATAAAACAGCATGGATAACATTTTCAGAGTATTTGCTTCATGCTATATATTGCCATAAGGATTTTGCACATATAATTTATTTTAATATTTAGAGAATCCCTGAATCCTCAGACATCACATTCCTCTCCCACATACCGAGGTTGAATGCCCTGCCTCTGCCAGTTCATAACCACTTACACTACGCCTCTCCCATCTCCCTGTATCAGATACACTCAGGGGCCTCCTCAGCATCACAGTACCAGAGAAAGACCAGACTGGCAGCCAGAGCAGTCACCAGGAGACTAAGGTGAAAAAAGATATACACTAATCAATGTTGAAAGGCAACAGGGCAGGGGGAGATCTAGCAAGGCAGAACAGGTGGATTTCTCTATGATAAACTACTAGCTTCAGGCTGCAGGCGTAGTAATATGGCAAGGACATGGTGGGATTCTGGTTTCTGAGGACTGGGCAGAACCAGGGAGCACACATCTGAGAGAGACAAACGAATTAAATGGCGGATCTCACCTGGCTAGACAATGGTAGAGTAAGCCAGAGACCTAACTGTTGAAAGAGAAATGCAAGGTTGTGTCTTACAATAGAAACACACACACACACACACACACACACACACACACACACACACACATACGAAAGTGCAAGAACCTAGAGCACAGCATTGGAACAGGATGACCAGGATGGATTTATATCCGAGTCCCTTCAGGATGCAGAGACAGCTGCCGTTGAGAGAATGGGCTCCGGGCATGCATGCTCCATTTCAACAATGCAAATCCGGCTGAGATGCCCAAGCCAGTTAATCTTGAATTCCTATTTCCTAATCTGCAATTGTACCAACCTCTTGCTTTGGAACAAAAGATGAAATAACGTCGCTATTATTGGGGTGGTGGCTGTCTTAAATGATAAAGTTAAATTCAGATTCAAGGGCAAGGACAAGCCAGTATGTGGTAAAGGAAATGGCTCTGGCTGTGAACATCTTGGTAACCCTCTCTGCAGTAACATTGTGGTGCAAGCCCATTTACTGTCTTGTATTGTAATTAGCTTTTTTCTTTTCTTACCCACTTTAGGAATGTGGTGGAGGACTGAGCTATTTGCACTCCTTTGTGTCACATAATCATCAATAATCTACAAATACCACTCTTGTCTTATTAATTTATTAACTTATTTATCTAAATCCCTTTAATTGACAGTCTCCATGCCCATGCCCTTCCACACCAAAGGCATTTTTCCATTCTCCTTATATTTGTGTGATAAGTGAGCATTGTTGCTCCGTGTGCATGTGTTTCAATTTACGTGTATGATATTGTCATCTTTTTTTTCTGTTTCTTCTTTTTAAATTTACTCAGCATTGTATGTTTTAAAGATGCATGATGTTATTTTGTTAAATCTACTTCTTTGCTTCTAACTGTGGCAAAGCATCCCATAATGTGCTTTCATTATAATGGAATTTGTGTTGCCTCCAACTGACTGCAAAGCCCTTAAGAGTTTAGTTAAGACTCTCTTGGGTATAGATAGCAGGACAAACATGACTCCCTCGTAGCAATTTAATTACACACCTCCTAATTGCTCTCCAGAATGACAGGCTTTTCAGTTTAAGTGTCTGTCTAGGTATTGCTTGACGGCATGGAGGGTGTATTACTCAGTTTTGTGTCCACACTGCCTTGTTCCATGCGGAGAAATTAAATAAATGAGTGGAATCAGATAGCCCAGTCTGTTTCATTTCCCAAGGCAAATAGCACAGTGGAATATAAACGAGGCCCAGATCACAGCAATGTACCTACATGGAGAGTCCCCTTTAAGTTCACCAGTGGGGTGAGGTGGGGGAGGGTGGGGGAGGGGGGAGACAAACACGATTGAAAAGCTGGCAGAGCTTAGGGACTCTGTGTCCTGTCTTTGAACTGCTGTTTCCGCAGAGGAGTGGAAGTGCTTTCCATTATTCGGAGTAAAAAGGACATGCTCTGTGGGGCTTCCCATCATTGTTCCGAAAGCCAGCAAACTGGACTTCCAACACCATTTCTCCCAGAAATCAACATTGTTTCCTCTCTCACCCTGGCTTCCGGCTTTAAAAAAAAAGAGAGAGAAAAAGTTCCTGTTTGTGATGAACAGAGGTCAGGTTCCTCCGTGGGAATATTGGTGAAGAATTGACATCCTTCTCCAGGCAGTGTCACAGTGTCATGGAGCACGTTTTCCCGCCACGTAAGGTCTCGGAGTGGAATGTGCACAGCCTGCGTTATTCATTAGGGGATGACAGACTTACGACAGCATCAGGGTCATGCCAGACCCACTGAAGGGCGGCCATTGGTGGCTGTTTTTTAAAAAAATGATACAGACTCCTGGCATGCAATCAAGGCTGTGGTAGGGAGTAGTGTTATTGCTTAAAACAAAATTCAAATATTTCCAAGCATTTTCTATGCCCCCAAAGAATCCAGTTCAAAACATATATGTAATTTTTAAAAATTATCTGTACCTAGAAAAAATTAGACTAAAATCTATATAATAAAATCCACCATCTGTTGTAATGTCTAATTTTTCAGTTTCCTGCCATGTGTTTGTCTCTTATAATACTTGAATTGTTGATTTTATATTTAATATATAAAATATGTTTTTTTCTGAAGCAGAAAAAGAAAAATGTTTAATAGTGAAATGATAATAGTTTGGAATTAGGAGGGGAAAGGTAGCCTGGATAAGTGGTCATTTTTGTTAGATCTGCGACCCTGGGAGCACCTACGAATCTGGAGGCCTGTGCATTGGCATTGCTGAGTGGCTGGGTGGTCTTAGACCGCATCCCTCTGCCCAGGGCTTCCTCATCTGTAAAGTAAAGGACACACTGGACAGGACTAAAGTCTACTGGATTTGGGAAAGTCCTGGAAATTTTATTAAATCTTACTTGTTGTCTGTGAGAGGGGCTGGGTCAAACTAAATATCTGACCAAAAGTTTTACATTAAGTTTCAAATTAATCTGATCTCCAGGAAAGCTCAGTAAAGGATGGGAGTTTTAGTTTCCCCATGAGCCCCAGCAGGAAGAGTGTTATAACACATAGGAAAAATGAAAATAAACTTGGAGGATCCTATGTGACAATAAGCCCAATTAACATTGCAAAGGATAGATTTCCAAAATATACAATCATATTCTCTACAATCTTCTCTTAATGAGATTAGTTCACTGCCTGATCAAAATATCCATTAACAAGAAATATCTCAAAGATGTTTTCTGAAAAAGCATTGATCTCTGAAATTGTGATTAGTCATCACATATTATTTGGTAGTATTACCAGAGGGAGGTTCATCAATGTTAATGTTGATGTCTAATACTTTTTGAATGAATAGAGAGAGTTCTACATTGTTTGTATGGACTGATTCATTTAGTCCTCACAAAAAACACAAAAATAACCCAAAAAAACCCAACCCTGTCAAGTAGCTACTAATATTATATTTATTTTATAGATGAGGAATTTGAGACAAAGCAAAAATAAATAATATGTTCAAGGTTTAAAACTAATAGGGAACCGCTGGAATTCAACTCAGACATTTAATTCCAGAGTCCATGTTCTTATCCATATGCCATGATAAATGCATATCAAAAATGCTATTAAATTTTGAGGAATTCCCCTTACTCCCTTTCTCCCTTCTTCCCTTCTTTCCTTTTCCCCTCTTTTTTTTCTTTTTTCTCTCTCTCCCTTTCTTTTAGCAAATTTAATTTAAACTCCTGGTTAGAGTCATGTAAAGCCTCACTCACTCACATGTCTGATAGTTGATGATAATGGCCATCAGCCATCTGCTGGCTTTGGGACAGAACTCTTACATATGGCCTATCCTTGTGGCTGCCTGACTTATGCACAGCCTGCTGGCTAGGTTCCAATGGTGGAGAGGGAGAGGGAGAGAAAGAGAGAGAGAGAGAGAGAGAGAGAGAGAGAGAGAGAGAGAGAGACCAGGTAAAGCTGTATCACTTTTCCTAACCTTGTCTTAGGAGTTTCACAGCTTCCCTTTTGTATCTTTGTATTTATTAGAAGTAAATCACTAAGGTTGCTTCATATTTAAAAGGAGGAGGATTACAATCCCTCTTTAGTAGGAGGTGCATCAAGTTATTTGAGAACATGTTTTAAAACCGTTATAGCTAAAGAAATAAATTTGGACATCATTAGCATATTGATGACATTGTATCCATTAAGGGGGAAGAAATTGATTAGGGAGAGAGTAACATTGGAAGAGAAGGAAGACCAGGGAGTAAGCCCTGGACGACAGCAGCATCGAGAGTCTGTCTTAGGAAGAGGAGCCAGCAAAGGAGACCGAGAAGGAAAAGCTATTGAGGCAGGGGGAAACAAGAACATGGTGTTCTCAAAGCTAACACATGAAAAGTCTTTCACAAAGGAGAGAAACTGCGTCCAATACTGCCAATGGCTGGTCTAACTCAAGGATCTGGGCACAAGAAACTGGTGACTGCAGCATGGAGGTTGTACAAACCCGATGAGAGAGATTTAAAGAACAAATTGGAAGGTGAGAGAGCAACGGTTATTTTTCCTTTGTTCATATGTACAAGGCCCATGGGGTCATGATACAGAAGATAAGGGGGGGGGGACTAAGGAAGAGCATAAACACATGAAAAATCTTTCAGGCAGGGTGTTTATTTTTGGCTTTGGTTGAGAACAACCCTTCAGGACACATTGGCTACACTCCCCACCCCGCCCCTACACTGAATTTTTAATGGCCTAACCCTCCCCAGTTTTAACACAAAGGTATGACTATACATTGATTCTTAAAGTTGACTTTTAAAGTGGTTCTTATATCCTGATACTGACAGTAGCAGACATTTCTTATGCCAGGACACTTACAGCTGCAAACTTTCATCAAATAGACTGCAAACAAAGCAGGATATTACCGACCACAGGGCACATTCCCAATGAAGAGCAGAGACAAGATCGTGTTGCATATAAAGGCACTTTCAATTCTAATTTGTATTCATTTCTTTTTCATTTTAAGAGAAGAAATAAGCAATTTAAAATGGGGTTTATGGACATATTTAAGTCTATTTTTTAACTTTATCTCTTAAAACAATACTAAATTATTTTTTTTAGGTAGAAATATTCATAACTACTAACAGTGCCTACTTTCTAGTGATCACTGAACTGATCTTACTATTTCCAATCACTTTTTAGAATACTTAATATTTAATTCTATCATAATGCCACGGGATGGTTTCACCTTACAAATGAGGGAACTGAGGCCAGGAGGGATCAACTGACTTGCTTAGATTCATACAAGAAGGTGGTGGAGTCAGGCTACTGAGCCATTGGGCTCTAAGTCTGGGTTCCTAATCATTGGGCATACTACCCCCTTAAAAACAGGCTCATTTACCAGAAAAGGCAAGCAATCTGCAACTGCTTTTCAACAAGTTGTTTTTTTTTAAGTGGCCAAATAAAATTTTATTGAAGTATTTTAAAAAGCACAACTCCCAGCTAAGAAGAGAATGTAAAACTCTCAGCCCCATGGGTGATTTCTTTTTCTGGTTTTTGTTTTATTTATTTATTTTATTTTTTTTTTTAGTTTAGAAGAAAGAAAACCACACACACATGCTGCAATGCCCTAATTAAAAATACAACAGCACAGAGGGGAATGTCAATTGCCTCTGTACTTTCAGAGAGCAGAGAGTTCTGTCTTGAAAGCAGCTTTGTTTGAAAGACAAATACTAGGAAGGAAAAGTATTGGTAAAATTTCATCAAGAGGCAAGCCCTGTTTTCTGGGCCACTGGCCATCTGCTAGTTCTCAGAAATGCTAATGATGCTGGCTTTCTCCAAGTTCATGGTAAAGAAAAGCCATCTGAATAAGTGATATCATTTATGCCACTGGGGCCAAAACCCTGTGGAATTAGGATAAGAGCCCTGAGACTTTGGTGTAGCTGGTTTCCTTGTTCATCAGCCCACTGTCATGTAGCTAGAAAATCACATTTAATTCAATGCACTAAAAATATATTGAGCCCAACTGGTATGGCTCAGTGGTTGCTGGTTCGATTCCCTGTCAGACACATTCCTGGGTTTCAGGCTCCATTCCCAGTAGGAGGCGTGCAGGAGACAGCCAATCAATGATTCTCTCTCATTATTGATGTTTCTATCTCTCTCTCCCTCTCTCTTTCTCTCTGAAATCAATAAAAATATATTTTAAAAAAGATTGCCATATATATATATGGATGAAAAAGAGGCCACATGCTAACCTGACAAGCTCAGGGAAGGCCCGCATGGTGGTCTTGCAAACTCAAAGACCTAGAGTAACCACAAAGGATGGTCTGAAGCCTTACATGAGTCCTTTCTAACACCTAGGAAGTATGCTATAAATTTTTTATTAATAATTTTTTAAAGTTAATTTTAATACATAATATGTGGGTCTCCAAAATATTATAAACTTTAAGACCCACAAAGCCTGACTGTCCCTGTGTAGCACATCTAATTGGTCACTACATCAAGTGGAAAGAGGAACATCAATATTCTGCAGGTGGCCGCCACCATTACCTTGGTTTTCATGCTTATTGAGTCTCTGAATTAAACATGCCCACTCCCCTCCTGACCACTGACAATGCCCTTGTGGATATTGATTCTTTGTGATTTTTTAAAAATCTGTCTCCCTGTACCTGTGGCTAATTTGTTGAGGTATTAAAATTTTGTACTACTTTGCATCAGTCAATATAAATCGTGGCTTTTTTTTCAGCAAATCCAGAGGCATATGCTTAGTATCAATATGTCAGAATATTTTATTTGGGCTGTCCCTCAATTTTGTGGTATCAGATTACCTCTATAGTTTTCTATCACTGATGGTTATAGGCAATTGAGGGTGAAGCAAACTCAAAATTAACTGCCATACTTTTCAGAGAGTGAGAGAGCCTATCTTCTGACACTGCTCTTCAGGGCCAGAATCTCTTTATCTTTGAAACTGATGACAAAAAAAGCAAAAACAATAGTTTTATAAGTAGAATAATACCTATCAAATATATGATGTCAATAATATATTTTAAAGCATAAGGTTTTAAAGGTTGAAAACTCATAGGTATTTTTAGCCAGACAAGTCTATTTTCTGTAATACCTTTAGCCAATTCTATGAATTATACGTGGAAATATGGACACTGACGAATGTGAACACTGCAGCATTGGGTGGGCCAGCTTAGAGAGAGGGCTGCACTCACCTATAGAAGCATTCAATTGCGTTTCCAATATAATCAGCTGGCTGGATTCCATGCTTAAACTTAGCTGATACATTTTCATCTGTTAGTAATTAGGAGTTATTTTAAAATGTTCCCTGAGTTTTATTTCAGCATTACCTGTAAATTAAATTACAGAAAAATATATTTGGTTTTGAAACCATCTTGGGACTATTTCCTTTTTTGTGTATTTGGTTGGTATGCAGTATTTACGGACTTAGAAAAGGAAACATGAGAAATACAACCAACTGTGACCGAGAAAAACCCTCAAAAACAAGAAAACATGACCAAAAAAAAGCAGAAGCATAACTATAAATTGCAGTGGATACTATGTAAAGCAAACAGGGACAAATTCCGCTGATTTAAAATACAAGCAAGGGAAAAGATAGAATTATTAAGTTGATTTTTTTTTTAAAAAAGGGTGTGATTTTACACTACAAAGGAGTCCTTAACTGTACTTAAGGTTAAATGATTTTATTTAATTAGTGTCCCAGCAGTTTTAAATGTAATTTAGTTTATAAAAATTCAAATTTTTAGTAGCTGTTCAGGGAAGAATATATTTAGTAAAATAAAATAAATTGATAGTATGTTGGTAGGCTTCTCCACCATCCTTCAAGTTTGTCCTGCATGTTCACAATGTCTTTCCTTGTCATGCTTATCTCCCTCTGGAAAGCTCTTTTCCTTTCATAGTTAAACATGTTTTTAGAGTTACTCCTCTCTGAAGATTTACTTGGGATTTTCCCCTCTTTATCTAAAACTACAGTGTGCTCTACCCCATGATAGCACATCCTTCACTCGTGTAGTCAAGTCAGTATTCTCATCCTCCCACTAGAGCAGTGGTTCTCAACCTTCCTAATGCCGCGACCCTTTAATACAGTTCCTCATGTTGTGGTGACCCTCAATTTCATTGCTACAAATTGAACATAATTAAAGCATAGTGATTAATCACAAAACAATATGTAATTATATATGTGTTTTCCGATGGTCTTAGGCAACCCCTGTGAAAGGGTCGTTCGACCCCCAAAGGGGTCGCGACACACAGGTTGAGAACCGCTGCACTAGAGTAACTAGAATTAGGCAGAATATGTAGTTGCTTCCATTACATAGTTTGAGAAGTACATTTAAGAATGTTAAATCAAATCTATTAAAATACTGTCATGGGCACCTTTTAAATAAGTCATTCAATCAACAACAATACACCCAAATCTTGGGAGGATCTGTGGTGTTTGGGATACTAAAAAGATCAAAAGTCTTATCTGAGTGTAAACTTCTGTGATTCTTAATCCCATGGGATTTGCCTCCCTTGCATTAGCACAGTAGGGATACCATTCAAAGCCAGTGAAACCAGAGCAGGACTAAACTCACTCAAGAATACTGTTACCTAGGTCCTCTTAGAAGTAAAATAGGAGGAGCATAAAGAAGAAAAGAATAGCTGTGAAGAATCCATAATCTTTATAAAGTATTATAGTAGTATTCGCCATTTTCACAATGGGAATCTCTCACAGTGTGCAGGTGAAAACAGGTAAATTATACCTAGATGATGAGAAGAGATACTAAAAAACTTTAAGCCCAATGAAAATACACAAAGATATATGTGTAGTAACATTTTAAACGTTTGAAAGGAATAGAAGGCATGAACCTCTCCCTGTCATATAGATTGTGTAGCGATTAATCCAACAACTTTAAAACTAAAGCCATTGTTGACTTTGCATGAAGCAAGACTTCAGAGAGAATGGGGCAAGCTAAATATTCACATGCACTACACTGTATGTAAAATTTTCTCCAAAAATAAAAAGGTGGTTTATATTCTATACTTTCCATGATTATATTTTGTAAGAAGAAAAACAGAAAACTCAGTGGAAGAAAATTTAGTGGACAAGTATTCAAAATGGCTTACAATTTAATCACCTCAAAAATGTAACATTAACTTAAAATAACTGATATCTCTAAGATATAGTACTTTGTAGTTGAGAAAAAAATGAGTGGTTGAAAGGTCCCATAAAAAACTAATACTAGATTTATCTGTGCTCTATTAAAAAATGAAATTATTAGTAGTAAGAATAATAAAAATGAAACTCTGAATTAGAGGATATATTTTCTTCATAGGGTGTAAGATTTCTCCTACTTAATTATTTTGCTTATTCTCCACATACCAGCTATGAGTATATGAAAATTCTATTTGTTGTACAAATAAAGAAACTAAGAAACATAACAAAAGTAACAAAGATCAAGTTATTTTCAGCCAACCTTCCTTCACCAAGGACATCAAAGAAGCAAGACATATTGTTTTATAGAACGTGTCTTCCATGAAAGAATAGTAGCAATATGTTCTAATTCTTTTTTATATTCTTTATATATTTTCTTCCTTCCTTATCTCTCTTTATTTGCCAATACTTTCTTCCCACGTTATTTTTACATAAAGAAAATATTCCTTGCCTTATGGAATCCCATAACCCTGAAAGATGAGAAGAGCAGTGGCCCAGAAGGAATGGCAGTAGCTGCATATATACCACAGGGTTGACATCTAAGCATTTACTTAAATCAGGCTTTTCCACAGGGACCATAGAATATCTAGATTGAATTCCAGTTGAAGGATTCTTGGGCAATCATCATAGCAGGGAAACCAAGAGTTGGATTTTTGTTTTTGTTTTGGATTTTAACAAAGGTATTGGGCAAGCAATGTAGTACAAAAAGGTAGTATCAAGTAGCAATCAGTTTTAAATACTTGAATTCTGACCACAAATTTTAAAAAACCAGTCTTTTAGCATTCCACATAGCAAAAAATGCTGTTTCCTTCTACAGGAACACACCACCACTGGGGATTGCAACACCATTTGTTTGGGGATACAAATCCTGTGGCAGGAATATGGCAGTGGATATCTGCATGAAGGCACTAGCCATCGAGAGACAAAGTCTGGGAGAGCGGGGCTTCAGAGGACAGACGGAGGGCCCGCCTTTCATTCTCTATGATGACTCTTCCCTCTTTCTATACTCTTAATCATACCCTTAGATATCAGTTCAGTTGACATGCCTATAATTAACCAATTGAAAATAATGATTAATTTGGCTATCGTCTTTGTTTTCAATATTTTTCCTCCCATACAGCATTTGTCTAAGCAACTTTGCCTAGAAGAATAAAGCTTCTTGGATTAATTATTTGGATTTTAGGTAACATGAACAGAATGGTGGTAAGACATTCTTGGGTTTTTAATTCAAATCCCTTCACATCTTTTGTAAGCTTGATTATATACATACAGAGTATCCCCCAAAATGTTCATACACTTATTATACATTATTAATTCCAGTGGGTTAAATCTGAAAAGAAATAAACATCAATTGAGCTATCAGCTATTAAAGTGCATATACATTTTTGGGGGACACCCTATATATGTATATGGAGGCATACATATATATGACTATATATGGATTTTTACATGCATGTATGTATGTATCTACCTTTTATATATGAATTTTATTTGAATTAGCAAAAGGTTAGGCCAATTACAATCTTCCATTTCTATTTTATAGTTACTGGAGGTTTCGAGTCTTCTTATTTTCTTTTTTCTCCCTCTGGGTGAGAAAAGTAACTTTGATGGATTTAAATACTCTCTTAATGGTGTTAAAGAAGAACCAAGTGGACAACTTTCCCAGGTAATAGGAAGATTTTTTTGTGTCCTAGACATGGGAAAAAATTTCTTCACAAAGTCTCTAAAAGTTCAAATGTAAAAGTGAAGTATTTATAGATTACCATATTAAAATTAAAGATTTTTGTCTAAAAACAAGAGAAAAGGCAAGATAGAATGGACAAAGACAATTAGACCATTAAGTAGCAATAAGGGATTACTATCTAGACTGTACAAAACCAACAGGGAAAGAGAAAAAAGCAATGGAAAAAAGGGTATAAGATGATGAACAAACAGCCCCTATAAGGAAAAGCCCAAACGACTAACAAATATATAAAGAGATGCTCAAACTCACTAAAAATGAGAAAAAGTTTAAAATATCAGATATCACCATTTCACATCAGATATAAAAATTATATCAAAATTATAAAGGTTAATAAAACAAAACATTGGTGAAGGTAAGGGGAGACGAGAACATTTTCCGTACTCTTGACGGGAGTGCTCATTAATACAGTTCGTCTAAAAAGCAACACGAAGCTCATCGGTAAGTTAAGTATGCATGTTCCTTACGATTCAGTAACGCACCCCTGAATATACTTTCCAGGATATTTCTTACTCAGGTCCACAAGCAGTCGTGCAAAAGAAGGCTCATCACAGCACTTTTTGGCTTATTAAGGGAATTGAAGTCTGAAGTTAGCTCAGGGCATAGATGTGCGAAATGTGGACGCATTGCATGGAATGCAGGGTTAGAGGCAATAGACCAGGTGTCCAAACAACAACATGCTTACGCTGAAAACAGTGTTAAGTGAGATAAGAAAACAATGTGGGATTTTAGCTCAATTTATGCAAAACCACATGAGTACATATAACAATGACATATATTTATGTATGTAAATCAAGGACATGAGAAAGGGTGCTTGCAAGGTGAAAAACAAATGGTGACAAGGAGTGGGAATTGAGAAAAATAAATACATAACAGAGAGGGGTTTTGTTTAGATTGATTTGCTACGAAATGAAGAGAATGACCAATGAAGTCCATCAAAAGAAGAAATAAAAATATTAAGACCAAAATTTTTTTATTGTAACCTTTCATACAAATTTCTTATTGCATTTAAAATAAATTTCCCAGCAGCTTCCCTTGACCTGCATGACATGCTGCCGCCTGTGTATCTTACGTCAGTCATATTGGCCCAAACTCAATGTGTGGGGCATACGACAGCATTCATATCTCAGACTTGTTCTTCATTCAACTTCCCCTTCATGGAAGGTCGCTTCTCCACCTTTTGGGCTAGCTTGTCACTTCTTAGAAATGTGATCCCTATTCCATACTTCCAAAAGGGTCCTCCTCTCTTGTTGTCTATCACAGCCTATACTTTATTCTTTGTTCACACTTACAACAATTTGCAGTTATTTGCCTGTTCGTAGACCCTTTACTCCCTGCGAGCATTTGAACTCCGTTAGGGAAGGCGCTGTGTCTGTCCCGTTTGTTACTACATTTGCAGCATCTAGCACAGTGGTTCTCAAACTTCTGGCCCTTTAAATACAGTTCCTCATGTGGTGACCCAACCATAAAATTATTTTCGTTGCTACTTCATAACTGTAATGTTGCTACTGTTATGAATTGTAATGTAAATATCTGATATGCAGGATGGTCTTAGGCGACCCCTGTGAAAGGGTCGTTCGACCACCAAAGGGGTCGCGACCCACAGGTTGAGAACCGCTGGAGACTCTATCTAGCACATAGTAGCATGAGTGAACGAATGATTGAGTGAACGTTAGGCACAGACGTTCACAAGTTTTCAGAACTTGAGGATACTCTTCTTTAAATTAAAATATATATTTTAAAGAGAGAGACAGAAATGAGGGAGTTTATGCAAAATCAACAAAATATCAATATTGTTGCTATTATAAGTTGTAGTTTTCAAGGATTGTAGATATATTTTCAGGCATTCTTTTTTTTCTTTTCTTTTCTTTACAGAGAAGGAATACATGTATTATATTCACATAATCTTTGAGAAGAAAGTAAACATGAATGCAAATATGATATGGCCATCAATGGTTCCCTTGTGAAGGAAAGAGAAATCAAAATCATGTTTTGCCTTTTAGAATTTTAAAATACCTGCTAACATCAGCTGAAGCTTTACTATGTAACCTGCTCCATTGTGTGAGAGCCATTTTCCTTGGAGAAACTGAGTCACAAAGGATTGTTTGAGGTCACACTGTGAGTCAGTGACTCTGCTTGGAATGAAAACCCAGCGCGCTGACTCACTGCATTCTGGGTGGTGAGTGCTCAGCCACAGTCCTCAATTGCCGTCCTCAGTCAGTCTGAGGTCAGTTACTGATTTAAAGAAACCATAACTCTCTTCAATCATGGCCAGTGGAACTCTATAGATACTGACATGTGTCCTGCGGTATTTCTATTTTTCTTAAAAAAGGAAAGACTATAAATAAAACAATCAAAGTTACTAAAGCAGTAGGAAAGAGAAAGAATTTTTAAACATTTATTTACAGTGCATAGATTATATAAAAACCTCAAAGCCCTCTAAAATACCCATGCACAACACCACATTTTACCAAGAACAAAATTCTCAGTTCCTCACTGCTAACAACCCAAGGGGCATAAGCATATTCCTACTCTGTTATAAATGCCTTCAATTATAAATGAAGTGAATTGACTGCTGAAATGGCTGGTGCTTTTGCATGCAGGTCAGTTGAATTTGTTCAGTTAGATATTCATTCAATATATATTTATCTAGTGTGTTAGGCACCTAGCTTGGTCCCTAAGACAATCCTTGCTCTCATGGAGTTTACCTTCTATTTTCATGACTAGAATAACCATTGCCCATGAGATGAGCATAAAAGACTAGACCTATGCTAGTTTTTTAAAACAATATTTCCTAAAAAACAAAACTAATATTATTAAAGTTTTTTTCTAAAAACATGCAACATCTGCAGATATTTATTAGTGCTAAATTTAAAAAGAAGCAAAAATTATTTGAACTGTTATAGGCAGTTAGACAGATGCGAACTGTTATAGGCAGTTAGACAGATGTGAACAGAGCAAGGACAATGGGCCAGGTATAGAAACTCATCAGGGCAAAAAGTCCCGGATGCCTAGCAAGGGCCAAAAACTGAGAAAACAAGAACCTCACCCCCAGGGTAAGCTGTCCTCCCCTAGCATATCACTGATTATTGGGGTTTGGACCCCTGACTTTTCATTTAGCTGGTCATGTGATTTAGACTCTCTGAACTTTTCCTCCCTAAAGAAAACATTTAGGCCCCAATTGTATTTCAGCTCCAGGCCCAGAAAGGCAGCAAAACCAGACAAGTGGTGCTGTGGCTGTCTCAGGACCAGCTGTACTGACCAATGACCCCTTGCCCTGGAGCTGACCAATCAGTGGAGACCATGACCCTGAAAGAGCACACCTGGGACCTCCCATAAGATTTCCACCTGAAAAGGAGAGATAAATAGGCTCAGGATGAAGGACCGAGTGAGCGCTCTTCCCCAGGGGAGCACGCCAGAGCCATTCCCCCCCCCCTTTCCTCTAAGGGACACCACCGACTTGCACCAGGGGAGCAATGAGCAGCAGCAGGTCGTCCCAGGCTACCCCTGAACCCTTCTCCAAGGCCCTTTTTCTCTGACTTCTCAGTGAGCTGAAGCAGCCCAGCCTTGGCTCTCCTGTTACTTCTTTATGCATCTCCCTTGTTTCACTGGACTGTACTAAGTATATTTTTGCTGCGACCAATACATTCTTACTAACTTTGCCACATTTTGTCTCTTGATTGAAATCTTTCCTTCAAGAAGACAAGAACTGGGGTCTCATTGTCTCATTAGCAACATGAACTTCTTGGTGTCTACACTGAAAATGATCTGCAATTGTGAATAATAAAATATGCAGTTTGTCACTGGTCAGACATGACATGTCATGATACATTCATAAGGATGTAGATATTCTACATCTTTTGAAAAATCAAACTGTATATACAACCCTAAAGAACTGAATTGGGCTGAAATATTCAGTTTGTTATTTTCACTATGGCTCTAGTATACTGTAAAACTCTATAGTAGGTATTCAGAATCCAATTTAATCATGATCATATACAAGTGACTTTGAATTCTATTAAAATATATAGTTTCCAAGTGGAAACCGGATCATTAAGAAACTGTAATCCTTCTATGGTTATGAAAATATGTGTATGTTTCTAATACACACATGAGATTCAAGATTTGAAATTTATTTCCAATAACTATTTTTTCTCACAAATACGCTTGTCAGATTAAAAATAAAGGCTAAATATTCCAGCAATAAGTTACATTGAAATAGAGAATTCCCCATTCAGCGTTCCACAGAAAATTAAATTTCTGTGACTAATGAATAGTGTATTAAGATATTCTATGTGGAAATCTTCATACGTGGACAGAATAGAGGCCAGAAGCCCTGACTCACACTTCCCAGCCTTTAACCACTACCTTACTTCAATTCCCCTGGCTCCTGCCGTGCGGGAATAACACATGAGTACAAACTGTGAGGAATGAGGTCCGCAGCTTGCAGGAAGGCAAGGCGTGAGAGGCAATACCGTATAGTGAGTGGAAAGAGCTTTGCAGTTGGAAAAACTGTCGAAATTCCAAGCGCACATATTTTTTTCCTCTTCAGATTTCAATTTCCTTATGACTAAGTTAGGGATCATAATGGCAGCCCTTAGGGTAATGATGGTGGTGGTGGTGGTGAAGATGTCTCACATTTATTCTGTGCTTGTCCTGGGGCAGACTCAGTGGTTGTTGCTCTGCAGGTCCTGTGCATCTAGAGTAGTGGGCAGGACAGAGTTTTGATAGACTCCATGGGAGCAGGGTCTGAGAAGTGGCTCTGGGAATACTATATGCCCCTGGGTAATATGCTACTATCTCTGAATCTCCCTGTGTTGGTGTTTTGTTTTGTTTTAAATCTGCAAAAAGGGATTAATAATCATAGTTTCTTCTTAAATTTGTTGTGAAGATCAAGTAAGAAAAAAAAAGTATTTCTGTGCTCTTGTCAGTGCCTGGCATATGTTGGGTTCCTTCCTCCCTCCTTGATGTGACACTTGTCCCTCGATGAAGAAAAATGATTAAACCTAACACTGACTTCGTTTTCTTTATGTGTGGGGAGAATCACTAAGACTCCAATATAAAAAGAACGGAGGTTTTATTGGCTTAATTGTGTCCCCTCACATTCATGTGTGATTAAATCAAGGTGATATCTCATGGTTGGGCCCTCATCCAAACTGACTGATGTCTTTATAAGGAAGGGAGTTTGGATGCACAGAGGAACACCTGGGGCACACACACATAGATCGACGGCCATTGGCCATGTGAAGATAAGAGAGAAGGTGGCCTTGCAAGCCAAGGAGGGAGGCCTGGTTTCAGAACCAAGCCTGCTGACACTTTGATTCCGGCCTCCAGAACTGTGAGAAAATACATTTCTGTTGTTCAAGCCATCTAGCCTGTGGTATTTGTTATGGCAGTCCTATGAAATGAATACAAGGGGTTTCCCCACCTGCAAGGTGCTTGCTTAACATCCTTTAAAAGGGAGGCTAGGGTCCAGCCGGTGTGGCTCAGTGGTCAAGGGTCAACCGTGAACCAAGAGATCACTGGTTCAATTCCTGGTCAGGACACATTCCCAGGTTGCGAGCCAGATCCCCAGTAGGGAGGCAGCTGATCGATGTTTCTCTCTCATCGATGTTTCTATCTCTCTATCCTCCTCCCTTCCTTTCTAAAAATCAATAAACATTTAGGAAAAAAAGGGGAAGGTGCTAGAAAAAAAGGCAGCTTTCTAGGTAGTATCTGTGTCTGGCTCAACTGTGCCACCCAGGGTAATGTGTGGGGCAGAGGGTGCCAGGCATGCACCCATTGTCTAAACTTCCCGTAAGAACCCCGAGCCCTGCTTTTCTTTTGCCCAGAAGATTCTGTTGTTAGAGTGAACATTTGTGCGATCCATTTTTTGCTTATGCCAGTGGTTTAGAAAATCCACAATGAGTGAAACCAAGCATAGAATGTTACCAAGGAAAAATGGATAAATATTATTATTGATGAAGAAATGGACAGGAATACAGAGAATGTAAAATGTTCACATTCTTCCATACAGCACAGGGTGTCTCCTCTATGACTGTAAATAGGGCTTTATATTAATGCTTTGACAAAAAAAAAGTTTATTAGCATTTAAGAAGAAAGGTATTCTAACTTCTATTGATATTAAAATTAGACCATCATATACTTGAAAAAAAAAAGGGCATTTTTCTAAAAGCCCCTAGGCATGTGACCTTTCATAGGACGTAATACAAAAACCAGTCTACTTTGAAACAATGACTAGTGATGGAGGAGAGGTCGGAACAACTCAGACTGAAAGCTAGGATTGTTTAGAATGTGGAAAGGCAGCCAGTGGAAAAGCCTACGTAGGAGAAAAGAAAAAAAGAAGCCACAAAATGAGTTATTAAAAGAAGACATTGAACATATTGTAGAAGTTCTTAATTATTCTTTTTGGCCTAATATTTAGCAGACCTACTAATAGGCACCCAGTTTATAACTATAAGTTAGAGAAGACCAAGATTGCCCTCACCCCCATCTATGCCTATTGCCTCAGTCATCTCGGCCACCGGTGTACCTGCTGTTTCCTCTGCTAGGAATGCCTTCCTTGTTCTTGCTTCTGAGGAGGAAATTTCTCTCTTCTTCAAGAGCCAGAGCAGGCACTGTGTTGAATACTTCCTGACTCTCCCAGGTCTGTCATTCCCTGAACCATACCCTCCATCCCTATTGTTAGCACGATCGTGCATACAGCTCGATTATGACCCTTCGCATGGTGGGTCATGATTGTGTTCATGCATCTATTTCCCCTAGCAATCAGAGACACTGAAGGCAAAGACCCTATGTTTGTACCCTCAAGCAGACTTTGTGCCTGCCAAAATATAGACACGCAATAAAAGTTTGAAAAAAAGTCATTTTTTCAAATATATATAGAAACACATATTTCACATATAGCAAATGTAACTATATTTTCCATAAGCATCAATATACTTTCACTGGAAGAAAATTAAAATTACGCAGAACTGCAGTGAGCAAAATGAGGGTCTTCGTTACGAAACCTACTGAGGCTGTAAGTCTGGTTTCACTTGAGCGTATATATGTGGATATTTTCATGTCAATAGCTCATGTTTACTGATAAGAGCTGTGTAGTATACTGCGAGTGCTGACTGACTTGTGTTACTTCTAAAAGTTTTCTATACTGACTTTCTGAGACTTAGGCCTCAGATTTTACTTGCCTCATTGAATTAGCAAGGCTGAATTATGGCTGTGATCACAGACTCAAATTCTGTTGAGTCCAATTAACATAAATGAGTGAACTAGAACTGAGTCAAAGGGGAAAGCGGTGTGTAGTAAAGTGGGGAATGCATTTCCTGTCCAAAGGCATTAAAAAATACAGTGAGGGGACCAATATGTTTGGTTCAAGGAATGCCTTTTTTTTTTTTTTTGGCTCCTTATTTATTGAGTCATCACACTAGATTAGCAGTTCTCAAAGTGTAGTCCGGTGGCTTTTGGGAATTCCCAACTTTTTTTCAAGGTCATAACTATTTTTATAATCATACTAAGAAATCATTTGATTTTTTACTATGTTGACATTCACATGGAGAGTGCAAAAGCAATTTAGTACAAATTAAGGCAGTGGCTCCAAACTGTCCTAAGAGGCATTCATTGCATTTTTTATTTTCATGTGCTCATAGTGAAAAAGAAAGTTAGTTTCACTTAAGAATATTCTTGATGAAGCAACAAAAATTCTAGACTTTATTAAATCTCAACCCTTGAGTATACCTGCTTTAAATATTCTGTGTGAAGAAATGGGAATATGCACAGAGCACCTCTGCTACCTACCAAAGAACGGCTGTCTTGAGAAAAAGCACTTATGCAATTAGTTGCTGAGCTGAATGAACTAGTTCCTTTTTTTTTTACATGGAACATCATTTTATTTAAAATAAGAGCTAACAGACAAACCATAGTTTTGGGGAGTTGGGTGTTGGACAGAAATGTTCAAAAAGTGAACAAAGTGAGACTATATTAAAAAAAACACCACGCTCACAGTTTTTTGCTGTCAATGATAAAATTCAGGCTTTTAAATAAAAAATTAGAATTTTGGAAAATGTTTAATGAACACTAGGCGCTTTCCATTTCTAAAAGACTTTTCTGAATTGATCAGTGGTGATATTATTAAATGTTATTTTTTGATATTATTTAATGAAATGCATCAACATTTAGAAGATCTGTATTATGCAGTGACTCAATATTTTCTATAGTGACTCAACAATATTCCTATTGTTGAGTTTTGGTACAGCATCGAAGAAGAATATTTACAATTATCCAAAAAGCCTACTCTTCCTTTTTCCAACTACATACCTATGTGAAGCTGGATATTCTTTGCTTACTTCAACCAAAACAGTATATGGAAACAGAATGAATGCAGAAACCAAAATGAGATTCTAGCCAGACATTAAAAAGTGCATTAAAATAAAAAATGTAAACGGAACTCTTTTTAATAATTGCTTTTTAAGAAAATATAGTTTTCATAAAATTGTTATTTTTGCTAACTATAAATTATATAGTAACTACGTGATGGGTTTAATATTATGTTTAATGTATTATTAAGTAAACATTTTAAAATTTTTCAGTTTTTACTGCAAAGACCCATTTCCTCATATGAGTTAGATAAAACTTACTACAACTCTTTCTCCTGATTCCCTTGAGACTCTCAATGTCCACTCTGTTTACCTGTGACCACGCTAAACACAGACCCTCAAAATTTCCATACGTTGTTTCCTAAAAAATTAGCTGAGCTTCCTCTCTCTGCAAACAAAATAAAACAAAACAAAAACCACATACACACAACTAGGTAGTCACAGAGATAAACATTTTCTATTCAACTGACTGACTAAGATCCCTGTGATGACAAAAACTAATCCCACTGTACAATCACCCATCCAGTAACTTCCTAATTTCCCTGTAAAAGTCTAGGGTCCACCACCCTGCCAAATCCAGAGTGTTCGCCATATTGTAATAGTAGCTAAATAAAATCAAGTCGTTCCTCACTTGTTTGCTGATTTTTGTTGTTGTTCTTTGCCTTTGATATTGAGAATAATTTCATATTTTTGTTATCTCCTAGCTTTCTAAATATATTGAAGCCTACAAAAGTAAGAAATTCTGGACTGGTTGTTATTTTTTAAACATAAAACATTTACAGAGCAAAAATGCATCTGTTAAAGCTTCAACCTCATGAAAATGGAGCTATACATCAATATGTGCATACAATTTTCTCTGATTTCATTCTGGAGAAGAAAAGAACCCGATTAGTCAAGCAGGGGTTATGTGGTAATAGAACAGAAAGGGCTTCCTATGTAAATCACACAACAGGATGAAAGGTCACTGCATATACAGTGCAATTTGTAGAGCAGAGGTCTGCCCTTCAAACCTAAAATATCTCTCTTTTATGCTTGGGCACACGTGTGTGTGTGTGTGTGTGTGTGTGTGTGTGTGTGTTGGATGGAGGAAATCAGAAAGTGACATTTAAGTGAATGGTGCATCAAGAAGCAGATAACATGAGATACCGATTTAACACTGTGCACTGACAGTAGCTAATGCCTTAGCAGGAAGGAGTTGCCTGCTAAGAAAGGAAGATGACAGATGGTTCTCACAAAGTGAGATCTGGGGAACAAGGGAAGGAAAGACATGAAAGTTGACAACAATGCCGAAACCGGTTTGGCTCAGTGGATAGAGCGTCGGCCTGCGGACTAAAAGGTCCCAGGTTCGATTCCGGTCAAGGGCATGTACCTGGGTTGCGGGCACATCCCCAGTAGGAGATGTGCAGGAGGCAGCTGATCGTTGTTTCTCTCTCCTTGATGTTTCTAACTCTCTATCTCTCTCCCTTCCTCTCTGTAAAAAATCAATAAAATATATTTAAAAAAAAAAAAAGAAAGTTGACTACAATGTTGAAAGAGTCTAATTGTTTTTCCTTTGCAGTTCTGCCTAGGGCCTGTCCTTCTTGGTTTCAATATGTTGGGTTGTTTTTTTTTTTTATTCCATTCACTAATCCAGGAAATCAGGCTGCTCCTGTTGAGGCCAGGAGTCAAGTATGTTTTAGGGCCCCTTGATCCCTGCCCTACTCCTGACAGCCTCTTTCAGGCTAGTTGCTTGCATAGGTGCTCTTGCCAGGAAGTAACCAACATCAGTGTTGAAACTTACCCAAAAGAGACATGCTCTTCCCTATTACTTGAACCTGTGATTCCTGTTACCAATATAGTGTATTTTTAATAATAATAAAAATAAAGGGAAAGGTCAGTAGATAAAAGGTTTCTGGTGAATCTCTTCTCATGTAATACTAACTTCCCGTGATGAGACAATATTCCCATCAAATAAAGAACACTGGTGTGGCTCAGTGGTTGAGCATCGACCTATAAACCAGGAGGTCACAATTCAATTCCAGGTCAGGGTACATGCCCAGGTTGCCGCTCGATCCCCAGTTGGGGGTGTGCAGCAGGCAGCCGATCAATGATTCTCTCTCATAATTGATGTTTCTATCTCTCTCTCCCTTTCCTTTCCTCTCTGAAATCAATAAAAAAATATATATAAAATAAAAAATGTCCTTCATAATTAGAAATACTTTGAAAACTTAGAAAAACTATCAACATTTTTCAAATTTTGATTTACTAAAATTCCCCCAATTTTTAGTGGAATATTAAAGTAGATGACAATTAGATAGTGTATCTATTATGTACCTCTTTTTGTGTGTGAGTCAGAAGGAAAATATTTAGAATAACTATTTTAGACACTCTTATCCTATATAATAAAAGCCCAGCGACCGAAACGGCGGAATGACCAGAATGACTGGAGACCAGAACTACTGCACCCCAACCGACCCCACCTCCCAGTAGGGAACCCCCACCCCGATCATGGGCGTGGCTGGGCCTGCAAACCTCCCGTGGCCCCTCGCTCTGGCTGGCCCTGCCCCCCAGTGGGAACCCCAGCGGGACCCCCAACTCGATTCAGGGCCCCATCAGGGCAGGCTGGCCAGCCCCCACCCATGCACCAGGCCTCTATCCTATATAATAAAAGGATAATATGCAAATTGACCCTAACGGCGGAACGACTGGAACGACCGCTTGATCAGTCACTATGAGGCGCACTGACCACTTCTTGGTCCCTTCCCCCAGCCGGCAGGCTCCGATCGCCCGATGGCAAATGGGGAACTGGGCATGGGTTGCAGGGGATGCAGGTGGCACCAGGCCAAGGCCTCCACCCTGCCGGTGGCCCCACACACAGAGGATGACCTGCGGCGGGGGCAGGGCCAGTGAGCAGGTGGGAACAGCTGACCTCTCGGTCCCTTCCCCCAGCCAGCAGGCTCTGATTCCTGATGGCAAATGGGGAAGTGGGGGTGGGTGGCGGCAGGGGGTGGAGCCGGCTGTGGGCAGCCAGGGAAGATGGCCCTGATTGCAGGCCAGGCCTAGGGACCATACCCGCACACAAATTTCATGCGCTGGGCCTCTAGTACTGTATAAAAATATAATATGGGAGACTCTCTAGAGCAGTGGTTCTCAACCTTCCTAATGCTACGACCCTTTAATACAGTTCCTCAGGCTGTGGTGACCCCCAATTTCATTGTTACAAATTGAACATAATTAAAGCATAGTTATTAATCACAAAAACAATATGTAATTATATATGTGTTTTCCAATGGTCTTAGGCCACCCCTGTGAAAGGGTCGTTCGACCCCCAAAGGTTGAGAACTGCTGCTCTAGAGCATAAAACCTCATAGTAATTTATTCTTAGCTATTCTACAACAACTGTTTTCTGAAAAGAGGACTTTATCTAAAGTGTGGGTCCACTCCATAAGGAGAAAATCAAAAGCTTTTGGATTTAGGGAAGCACATTTAGCTAATGTGATAATCCTCTGTCATGCAGCTCTCGGTGGCCACTCAGCAGCCTTGTCATGGCCATCTGAGAGGAGCTTTGCAGAGTTCAGTTCTCAGTGAAAGGAAGCACTGACTGTGAAATCATCTCAACAACAAGATCTTTCATTGTAAAAGCTTAAGGTGTATTATGTAAAACATTAGGGAAGTCCCAGACAGGAAGGGACCAATCATCCACTCTCCTTAGAGGCAATAGGTTGTCCTGTGAGAACATTTGCCATGAGTCCAGGGAGGTAAGTTCAAGTCTCAGCCTGATGATTAACTCATGGCCTGACTCTGAGAGTCCTACCTCCCTGGGTTTCTTCACATGCATCATCCAGAAGATGAAGAAATTGGACCAAAGGACCCAGAAAATTTCAAATGGAAAACTTACTAGGTTTCAATTGTAACTATTTAAGGAAAAACGTTTTACCAGCATAAATGTATCTTTTTATTAAAGAAAAAAAATTCTAACCATTATTAGTTTAAAATTAAAATTCTGAAAAGAAAAAAAAAGTGATTCTGGGCTAGTTTGTGAAATAAAATATATGCCCCATCTAAGAAAATACATTAAGGATATACATTCAGTTTCTATTCCATCTCTCTCTCCAGTAATCTTCCTTTAGTTTTTACCAAGAATGTACGGTATGACCAAAGTTAACAAAAGCAGTTCTCTGCACGTGGGTAATTCCTACCCAGTGATCAAGGGCGAAAAGCAATGACCGTGTATTAAAGGGTCAGAGCTGTGTGTCAGGGCATGGTCCACCTTCCCACAGAGAACAAGGCAAAGCTCTTGGACCCTGTGACCCCACGTCTGTTTCTTGGTAAATTTCAAAAGGAAGAGTCAGTGAAGTGCTAAATAACAAACTTATCCACAGGCGCCTGAGAATGGATTTACTTTACAGGAAATTAAATAGGAACAATTGAGGGCTGGAGTTCATCCTCATGTTTTTAACATCCAGTTTCTTACAACATAAACCAAGGCCTATTTTCATTGCACCACCCACTTCTTTATTTGTGCTTATAGGACACTGACGTTAAGCCATTCCATCATTAGAGTGAAAAAAATGACTGGTATGAACATGCAAACTTTTGATTTTTCTTTGACATAGCCTTGTTCTGAAAAACAAAACAAAAATAATAATGCCAAAACAATGGCAAAAATGAACTTAAGATTCTCTACCTGAAACAGAGAACTAAAATATAACAGCAAATTTCAAGCTACTATGTAAGGTAGAAAACCTCCCTTAGATTATTGTGAAGTGGAAAATACTTAGTCATATGGACATAGATGCAGCACATTTTTATTCAAAAATAAAGAGTTGCCCAGCTTGTCCTTTTTAACCTCAGAAGTGGGAAGGTAATAATTATAAAGATAATAGAACATAAAACTCTGTGCTGGTTAGATTCTACATCATAATTTACCAGTTAGCTTGTAAACAATTATTCTTGATAGAGGAGATACTTGGCTATAATTTCCCAATTCTATTGGACAAGAACTGTTACAAAAAAGGAGAAAGAGAGGGAGGATGAGAGGCATCGTAAAAATAGCTTCACGTATTAATAAATTTAAGCAGAATTTTAACTATTTTTATAGGTATAAGAAGCAAGTAAACAACATAAAGTTCTAAGTTCAATTATGACAATAAAATTAGTGTTTTCCTTGATTTTTAATAAGAGATGCCCTCATAATATTTTTTGTCACTGTTGAAAATGTTTTCCTTGCTTTCCATGTTGTTGCCCGGTAAAAGGAAAGAAAATGCCAAAAGCAGGATTGTATCTGAACATTCAACCCCATTATTTGTTGTGCCTTATAACTCTGCTCATATAGATTGTTTTCATTGTATTTTAAAAGTTTATAATTTTAAAAAAATATTTTATCCATTTCAGAGAGGAAGGGAGAGGGAGAGAGAGATAGAAACATCAATGATGAGAGAGAATAATTGATTGGCTGCCTCCTGCATGTCCCCTACTGGGGATCAAGCCCACAATCCAGGCATATGCCCTTGACTGGAATTGAACCTGGGTCTCTTTCATCAGCAGGCCACTGCTCTGTCCACTGAGCCAAACCAACCAGGAGCATTTGCCAATCTTTATTCCATGTGACCACTTGGAGTTTTTAATTGTGTTTAAAAGTTAAAATAGCTCTAAGGTACAATATTTTTGTTTGGTAAATGTAAATTTTAGTGTATATGTATGTATATATGTCTATTATATACATATATATGAGATATATACTTTTTACTTTGAATAGTATATTTAAAATGGAAAGTTATTCTCTCTTACTTGTTAATATAAAAATAAAGCAGGACTAAAACTAACAATTAATACTATTGTATACTGTGTATGTGCTAGGGTTGCCATAACAAAATACTGCAGCCTGAGTGGCTTAAACAACAGATATTTATTTTCTCACTATTCTGGAGTCTAGAAGTCTAAGATCAAAGCGTTAGCAGGTTTGGTTTCTTGTGAGGCCTCTCTCCTTGACTTGCAGGTAGCAGCCTTCCCACTGTATCCTCACTTGGTCTTTCCTCTGTGTGCATGCATTCCTGGTGACACTGTGTGTTCAAATTTCCTCTTCTTATAAAACTAGCAGTCAGATTGGATTAGGGTCCATCTTTGTGAAATCATTTTAACTTAATTAACTCTTTAAAGGCTCTATCTCCATAGGGGAAGCCGGGGTATTGTCAAGGGTGGGGAAAAAAAGGACACATATGTAATACCCTTTGTAATGCTTTAAGCAAAAAAAAAAAAAAAAAAAGGCTCTATCTCCAAATATAGCCATGTTCTGAGGTACTGAGGGTTAGGACTGCAACATATAAATTTGAGGCAAACACAATTCAGCTCATAACATATATGATGAATAAAAAAGCCTATAGGAAATCTGATTTCACTTGTTCATTTTATAGCTGAGGGAAGGAAAATCTTTCCAAGACAAGCCAATAGAGAAACCATGGGAGCCCAAACTTGAGCTCAATGCTCTTTCAACTAGAGTTTACAGGATAACTATTACTATTTCCTTTATTGGCTGCCATTGAAATAGTAAATTTGCATTATGTCATTATATTACCTTTAGTAGAAAATTTTTATTTTGGTGTTTACTCTTAACATTATTGTACATAGTCCTGTTACCAATCTATGCAAAACATAAACTTGGAAAATTCTCCATCAAAACAATAGAGATGAAAGGCCTTAAAGCTCAGTAATTGGAAAGAAATACTGATAGGAACCCGAGAGGAAATATTTGTATAGGAAGTTAATACTTTTAATGTTTATAAAGGGCTCTGTTTTTCCCATCTATCACCCAAGCTGCCTTTTAAGGAAACAAAATATATTTGGAATAATTTGAGAAATATTTCTGATTCAAGGGAAAATCAGGAATCATGTGTTTTCCATAATACACAGCAATGTACGCTCTATTCCAAGAGGATAGAAATATTTGTGAAAGACAAATGTAATTTTAATTACTAAAATCAAAGGAATTACACAGAAGAAAGATGATTTTGTTTCCTAAAACAGGAATATTTAAAAACTAAGACAATTTTTTCTGCAGATTTCTCTGGAAATATCCCCACTTCTTAAAGGCATTTTAGTGATCATTCACAAGTGAAAACCACACACTGTTATCCACGTCTGAGGTTAGACAAGTTTATTTGTAAAGACTTCAAAATGCTTGACACTTATCACATACATAGGCTCACCCAGTAGGCAGTGGCATGAACAGAGGCATTTTCTTATTAAACTTACCAGAAAGTGATCTTGAAAGCATAACTAAGATTTTTTAGATAAGGAAGAAGCACATAGTACCTTTTAAAAAACGGTTAGAGTGACCCTGATTTTGCAGAAACCTATTTATTTATTTATTTATTTATTTATTTATTTCTGCACAGAAATCTGGGACACATTCTGGAGTTTTGCATCTGTTAACAGAAATGGGCAAGGTGTACTTTAACAACTAAAGATAACTGGCCAGTTTTCCTGTCTGTGTGCTCTCACAGTCTAGCAACATTTTAGACACGGAGCCTATAAACATGTCAGCTACTGGAATTCTGACCTCAATTTTGTTCTGTTCTTTTCTGTAATCCTCACATGAATGAAATGAACTAGGGGGTTAGTAATAATTACGAAATGCTTTAGAGTACACTAGTTAAATTTTTAATAATAGTTGAGGTTTTGAATTTTTCTTTTGGAAATAATATTTTATTTTTATTGTTTGGCTCTTTTTAAAAAAACTGGATTTATTTACACTCTCCTATTTTGCTGAAGGAAGGATTTTCAGTGAGTAGTTTGTAGAAAAATAGAAGTTTCTCACCAAAAGGAATGTTAAGGATAATCTAATCAAAGTACCAATTCTTCGAGTTAAAGAAACAGATATAAAAAAATTGAGGTGATGTTTTAATGCTTCATGACACACAGTGTCAAAGTTGAATCCATGTCTGATAATTCTTCACGTTATTCTTCCTGATACGCCATGCAAAATATAAAAATTCAGATATACTAATGAACTTGTAATCTTTTCAGTAGTAAAGCATTTTTTATTTTCTCACCTCTCTAATGAAAGTATGTATTCTTCCTTTTGAATTTTTAATCTCCACTAGATACCGTTTTGATTTATTCAAGGTAACGGGAAAAAATAATTGCGAGGACTAATGCTGCCATTTCGTCTCGAGAGGCCTACTCAGACAGCTTTGGAAAGGAAGAAGCTTTAGGGAGGGCGTCGCATCCAGAGATCAGTTCTCCAGCTTTCGAGATCCTTAGGAACTTTTGTCAGCCTAACTGACACACAGTAAACTTACTAGAAACTGCTTTATATAGAAAGTCTAGTGTCTAACTTGTAAGGGAAACTGAAACTACCAAGCAAACAAGAATATGTGTGTTCACTCAACAGCAAATAGAAGAGATGCCAAATCAAGGTTGCTCACAATGACTTAATCAGCATCAGGCAAAGAAGACAATTTAAATGGTTATCATTGGCAGTCTATTGACAACTTGGAGAGATGACGTTAGCTTGAAATGCAGGCAGGGCAGGGCTCCAGTGGGAAACAAAGGCAGGTGGAACATAGGCAGGGGCAGACACGGCAGTTTGAGCAGCCTAATCACAGGAACCAACCAAGCAGAAATAAATATATCTGGACTCAAAGTGGGAGGCATGGGAAAGCAAGGGCGGGCCTGCAGCAACAAGGTGTAGGGACACATAAAAACAGAGAAAGTTCAGCGTAGGAATGGAGAAAGAACACATAGAAACAGGGTAAGTTCAGGTCCGTTGCTGGGCAAGAACAATTGAGGGAATCAATCAGGTGATGACACTGATAGCTATAGAGCAGGCTGGTAGCAAATAGATACTCCTGGACTACAAGGCTTTAACAGGCAGCCCATTATTGCCCCCCCCCCCTCCACCTCCCCGCGCAGGGAGTCTGAATCCTGTTTGTAATAAATTTTCCACACTTCTGCTTAAATCTTCTGGTCTGTGAAGCTCATTCTTTGGCATCAAGAGACACAGGCCCGGGAAAAAACCCTCGGCTCACCATTCTGGTTATCAACCTGATTTTTATTGATTTCAGAGAGGAAGGAAGAAGAAGAGATAGAAACATCAATGATGAGAGGGAATCACTGATAGGCTGCCTATTGAGGATCGAGCCTGCAAACCACACATGTGACCTGACCAGGAATCTAACCATCACCTCCTGGTTCATGGGTCGACTCTCAACCACTGAGTCACATCGGCCGAGCACAACCTGTTCTTTTTTTAAAAAATATATTTTTATTGATTTCAGAGAGGAAGGGCGAGGGAGAGAGAGAAGCATCAATGACGAGAGAGAATCATTGATTGGTTGCCTCCTGCATTCCCCCCACTGGGAATCGAACCACAACCCTAGCATGTGCCCTTGATCAGACTTGAACCCGGGACCCTTTAGTCCGCAGGCCAACACTCTATCCACTGAGCCAAACCAGCTAGGGCCACAACCTGATTATTTACTCAAGCTTATTCCAAGATTGTAGTTTACATGACATAATGAGAAGCTAAGGCAGGGAGACACTTTTTAAAAAATGTATTTTGTGTTTGTGTGATATTAGTAGTTAACATTTACTTGTACAGATGAAAAAAGTGTGCATTTAACTAAGCACATTTCTTAAATTTGTTACTCATTACAATGGCTTTTGATTCTTTACACTGATGTAAAGAAAACATCTATTTTAAATAAACACTTGAATAGTTATGGTGATAATATTTCAGATTCCTACCTCATGGGTCTTCAGGAGTCTTTAGGTAGAACTTTGTCCTCCGCAGGAAACCTCAGTGTTTGCTTTGAAAGGACTGTGAACTGATTAGGCTCACACACTTTATGGAGAAGAATCTCCTTTACTTTAGTTCAGGTGACGATAAATGCTCACCACAGCTACAAAATACCTTCCCAGCTAGTCCTAGTTAGTGTTTGATTGAATAACTGAATAACTGGGTGCTGTAATACCAGTAAAGCATAAATCCCTAACTGGGCAGATTGCAGTGGGTAGTCATTTTACTGGTAACTCTTTATCTTTTCCTCAAGCAAGCCCTGTCCATCTGGGTTAATAAATCTTTGAAATGCCTGTTTCAGACCCCTCCTTCTAATGTGTCAGACCCCTCCTTCTAAGCACCCTCAAGAGAACAAATAACCTTAAGTACCCTGTAATCTAATCTCCACTGTGCTTTCTCCCACCTTCATGTAATCTTACTTATGTCTCCTCCTTAATTTCAAATGCGTAAAAGAAATTGTAAAACTGTTTTACTCCAGAATGTTTGAGATCTTGCTCCCCAGCATACATTGTCAGTTTGACTCAAACTTTTTGTTGTAGTTAATCCTCACCTGAGGACATTCCCCCTCCCCCCCCCTTTTTTTAGAGAGAGCAAAAGGGAGGGAGGGGGAGAGATAAACATTAATGTGAGAGAGATACATCTTTTGGTTGCCTCCCCCATGTGCCTCAACCGGGACCAAGGATCAAAGTTGCAATTCAGGTATGTGCCTTTGACAGGAATCAAACCCTCAACCTTCAGTGCAAAGGCTGATGCTCTACCACTGAGCTACACTGGCCAGGGCTCAAATATGAAGCACTATTCATGGTGGCCAAGACATGGAAATAACTGAAGTGTCTTTTAATAATTGATTACATAAAGAAGATGTGGTACATATATACAATGGAACACAACTCAACTGTAAGAAAAGATGAAATACTGCCATTTGCAATAACATGGATGAATCTTGAGAATATCATGCTAAGCAAAGTAAGACAGAAAAAGTAAAAAACCACATGATTTCACTCACATGTGGGATATAAAACTGAAAGCAACAAATGAACAAGCAAGACAAACAAATAAACAAAAAGTTATTGACATAGACAACAGTATGGTGGTTACCAAAGGGAAGAGAGGGTAACGGCGAGGTAGAAGAATGTAAAGAGTATTGAATATATGGTGACGAAAGGAGTTTTGGCTTTGGGTGGTTAACACACAAATGCAATGTACAGATGATGTACTATAGAGTTGTACACTTGAAACCTATATAATATTATTAACCAATGTCACCCCAATAAATTTAATAAAAATAAAATATTCAGAAAAAATTATGTAAGGTTTGAACATTCTTACATAGACAACTCAAAGAAGTTAACTACACATTGGTTTTTGTTGTTGAACAATTAAATATTTATTAGCAAACTGGTTTAAGTCTTTGCACCATACCTGGATAAAAAAGGGGTTCTATAGAAAATAACCTCACAAAGTGATCTGATCACAAATTCCTAACTGGGCAGGTCATGGTGGGTAGTCATGCCCCAGGTCTATAACTTCTTTAGTGAAAGGTTTTAAGCCAGCTCTGTTCATTGTTCTTGTGCATCTAGGTTAATACACCTTTGAAATACCAGAAGTAATACCCCTCAAAGAGGGTATTAACCCTCAAGAGAGCACATAATTTTGTTTACTATCCCGTAATCAATCCCCATCTTGCTTTCTCCCACTTCCATGTATGTTTCTCCTAGTTTCAAATGAATAAAAGAGGATGCAAACCTGTTATTCTTAGAAGCATTTGAGATCTTGCTCCCCAGCATATGTCCTCAGTTTGGCTCAAATAAACTCATAAAAATTCTCTACAGGTTTGGACATTTCTTACATTGACACCTGCAAAGAGGTCCTGTGTCTTCCAAGATTTCCAAACTTTTAACATTAAACTCCTATTATTTCTTGAAATAAAAGATCAGGGCCCCTGACACATAATTTGGCACGAGAAGAAGAAAGCTGAAGCTTGCACAGTACCCATAACAGCCACGATTTTTTTCTTTTTATCTGCCGCAGATTTTCGACTTGTGAAAACCTTTGGTTTAATTTTAATCAAAAACAGCTATTTCAGGCAGATGTTCAGAGTTCAAAGACATTATGTACACAATTGTAAAAACTTTCCTTTTCAGACAACAGGAGTAAACCAATCTAAGGGTAGCATGCCTGGGGGTTCAAATGACATCCTTGGGTTCTATTTAAGAATATACCTAATATAATGCTTCCAAGCAGCTAAGGAACAATTCTGTCACTTTTCAAGACATGGAAAAGCCTGCGTTAGGACCCTGGGGAAGCTGCCTTTTGTCATCTCTGCAGATATGTAAATCGCTATCTCAGGGCAGAACTGTTTACACTGCTTCCAAACCAAGGTTGCTTATCTTTATCATTAACAGCAAAAATCACCCAGTATTACTGACCCAATTACATCTTTTAAAGTAAAATTCTTGGCCACCTGCCCTTCCAATAGGCTGCCAAAAGATACTAGAAAGAGAACTTCTGCTAACATTCCCAAACCACTTAAAAACTACAAACGGAGAATTCTAAGCACTTGCCCTCCTGGGTGCGAGTGTTTGTCACCTGCTGGGCTGATGTGTTGTGACACAGCTTTTATCATTTATTAGAGCAGAATTTCCTGATGCGTTAGGTATTTCTGAAAGGGTGAATCAAAATGAAAATAAACACAAGTGGGAAGGCAATATTTTTATATTAGATTCTCTGCTCAAATATAAATAAATTTAGATACATGTGATACGGTTTTGACAAGACAACAAACACTGCAAGTTATTTAATAATCTATTTTAGGAAAAAATATGTTCAAAATTCTGGGTGGAAATAAGGATATTTTTATTCTTCAAAAAGGTTATGGCAATGATCACTGTAAAATACTGGAAATAGTTGGTTTCTAGGCTTGACCTGGGGCTGCCACTGATGAGTTGGCAGATCTGAGGAAGATTTGTACCTCTCTGGGCCTCAGTTTCTTCCCTGAGAAATGGAGAATGGTACTGCAGGAGCCGTTACCAGGCTTATGGAATTCAAGGATCAGTAGGATTAAGAACAAAAAGAAGTTGATATTGAACTGCCAACTTTTGTTGTTGTTGTTAAATAAGAGCATTTTACTGTAAAAATACAAACTTCTACTCCCTACTATCCTCATCATCTTTTAAAATCATGTTTTATTAATTTCAGAGAGGAAAGGAGAGGGAGAGAGATAGAAATATCAATGATGAGAGAGAATCATTGATCAGTTGCCTCCTGCACGCCCCCAACTGAGGATCGAGCTTGCAACCCAGGCATGTGCCCTGACTAGGAATCAAACCATGACCTCCTGGTTCATAAATTGACACTCAGAGTATCAGTCTTTTAGAAGGAATAAACTCAGATTAAAGAAAAATGACTGCACTGTCCTCATTTGTCTCTTTTATTCATAGACCTGTAAAAATGTGTAAAGCCCAGCACCTGCCCTCCAAATAGTGTTTAATTCTTAGAGGAAGAAAAATATGCTGCCAAAGACTCCTGGCTTTCACTTCTCACTTGTATTGGTAATTAGTTGCTCACATCATTTTTACTTTCTTTTCCTAATGTCTCAGTACTTTTGCCAACAACCACCCGATTCCGCAATCCTTATGATTACTACTTTTCCTGAACCTCTCATATACTTATTTTTATCATCAGCATATTTCCTTTGACTTGTATCCATCCCAGCTGCACTGTGGCAGCATGCCAGAGGCTATCTGAACTCTACCTAATATCAGAGATAGGTCTTCAAAGCTGCTGGTTGGAGGTGGATCCAACTCGAAAATACCATTTTACAGTTGATTCCTAGAGCCAAGCCTCTGAGATGAGTTACCCTGGGAATAGGCTCTGCTAGAGATTTAAATTGCAGGAATAACACCTCTAAAGGAAAGAGGGGAGCAAAACTGGGAAGAGAGATACCCAATATGGGATGCAGTTCTACAGAGGATTTTAGCCAATCCCTAGTTGAGGCAAAGGGGTTTGTGCCTTACACGAGATGTGGGCAACATCACTGGGGGTCAAGAAACTCTCTCGGGTTGGGGGTGTGTGATTCCTGGGGAGGGACTCAGCTGTGAGCCATCAGTAGGCAAGGATCCTAGCAGCTAAGGGAATGAATACTTTAGTCTGGAATGATAATCTGTTCTCACTGACACCATCATATCTTTCAAAGGAAATTTTTGGCGACCTGCCCTTTGTCTAGGCTGCCAAAAGATACTAGAAAGAGTTTCTAACTTTCGTTACCACAGTATCCATTACAAATAAATTTTGATTTATAGCCCCAAATGCTTATCTCTATTATCTTTTTCAGACTCAGTCATTTATTTGTCTTGCATTTAACAAACATCTAAAACATAAGTAATGCACCAAGCAACTGGGCTGGGTGGGAATACAGCAGTGTATGTGACAGGCAAGTTCGTTCCCCATTTTTGTGAGAAGGACAGGCAAAGGACCATTTATTAATTCATTTAACTAATATGTGAATTACATATCTACTATTTTGATATATCCTAGGGAAATCACGATGGATAAGACAAAGAATGCTCCTGCCCTCAAAGGTTTAACACATTAGTGGGAGAGATGAAAAACTTATAGGCGAATAGGATTATTTCAGATAGTGATATGTGCTGTGGAGAACATAGAGTGATGGAAAGTGACAGAGAGTGGAGGATGGTCCAGAAGGGCATGTCTAAGCAGGTGGCATTTGGGATGCATGATGAGGATAAACCAGTTATGTGAAGGCCAGAGGGACATGTGTTAAAGCATAGGCAACAAATGAATGTCCTGAGGAGAACAGGAAAAGGGCCAACAGAAGTATGGCTGGGCAGAGTGAGGAAGGATGGTAGATGGTGAGGATATAGAAGTAGGCATGTCTTGAAAGCCATGGTAAGAAGTTTGGATCTCCTTCTAAGTGTTAGGAAACCATTGGGGAATTTTAAGTGGGTATATAAGGAATCTGGCTTTTTAAAAAATCATCATGACTATCAAGAACAAAAAAATTGATATGTGGGGATAGACGTGGAAAGAGGTCCTCCAAGTAGAGGGCTATTGCAGTAATCTAAAGTAGTGATGCTGGTGGCTAGACAGCATTTTAACAGTAGAGGTGGAGCTCAGTAAACATTTACTGAATACATTTTGGAGATAGAAGCTGATAGATTGATTCCATTTTCATTTGATTACATCCTGGACAAACAAATGAAATAAAAGTGGTAAATACTTTGAGAATGATGTGATAGGGATTAATGGTAGAGACATCTTTATTTATATGGAGATACCATGGTCATGGAAGGCTCTTCATGAAGGTAATATTTAAGTAGAGATCAGAGTGATGGGAATGAATTGGCCAGGTGACAATATGGGGCAAAGGTGAATAGTTCCAAGGAAAAAGTCTTGACACCATGACAAAGGCTTGATATAAACAGGAGCCCATGATGGCTGGAGCACCGTGACGGAAGGGAAATGCTGTGAGATACACTTGAAGAAGGAAACAAGAACCTTAAAATAGCTACTACTTTGTTCCTAGACATGTATTGAAATCAGTGAATTCACTGATTATAGAAAAAGCTGTGAGTGGGAATTGGAAGAAGACCAGTGTGGCTGGGGGAAGAGGGAAGATTTTATGACTCGCAGAATTTGACAAAGCTCGTTTGTTTGATCACCCAACTATTTCCTAGGGCCACTTAGAGATTTTTAAATTGTGCTTCCAGATTCCATATGACTGAGTAAATTAAAAAATTCATTTGTGGCTTTTAGTTTTAAATTTAGAATTAATTTTTGGCAGGTTTACTAACAAAGTAATATAGAACATAAGCAATGTTCAAAATCCTCTCAATTTTCAACATTTTTGTAAGACAATAAGAACATTATTAACTTATTTTATCAATCAGTTGAAATGAGTCATGGATCAATTTAGTGGACTTAGCCAATATGAATTCTCAATTAATGGAGGAATTAGAATTAGAATTTTCAGGTACTTGATTTTTGGTGCAGAATCCTTTCTGATAGACCCCTTCTTCTCTGTGATGACTCATCATCACAGAGAACAATGTTTGGCAGAACACAATTTTGGACTTTTGGTATGAATAAGACTACAGAGAGAAGCTGCAGAGAATAGCATTCTGCACAGTAAAGAATGCTTAACAGGCAAAATGGTGAGGAAGAACCAAGCTGAGAAGTTCAAAAGCTGAGAGGGAAATATTGCTTAAGCCTTTCTTCTCCCATTTCTAGGCATTTCTTTTCCTGGAAAATGTTGATTGTTTTAAGATTAAGAAACAAAAATTAAACCGCTGGTCTCTCACTCACACCGACTTTACAACAAGGGAAGTCGGTTCTTGGATCACTTTAGTTTTTAAAATTATGAATTTTCCCCCATTTTAACCCTATAGCTTAACTTTGGGTTTAATAAAAACACACACCACAGAAATGTTTAGTTGTTAAGCATCTGGAAAGCAGGGACAGCATCATCTGTGGATTCTGTGCAGAATATAGCACAGTGGTGAATATGTGGCAGATGTTTCCACAAGGTGATTTCACGGCCTTTTTGCTTTCTTTCTTTCTTTTTTATTTTTATTAATTTTGGGAGGAAGGGAGAGGGAGAGAGAGATAGAAACATCAATGATGAGGAGAATCATTGATTGGCTGCCTCCTGCACACCCCCCAATTGGGACTGAGCCTGCACCCTGGGCATGTGCCTTGACCAGGAATCGAACCATGACCTCTTGGTTCATAGGCCAATGCTCAACCACTGAGCCATGCTGGCTGGGCTAGCTGGTCTTTTTAATTATGAAAAGACAGTGACTACTTGCAATTGGTTCAATGAGCTAATAAATGCCTTTCCAAAGAATATAGGCATCATATCTGAAGTTGAGTCTCAACATGTTCAAGCAGCTACATGTGGGTCTGGAAACTGACATCGATCATAGGTGTGGCTGACTTGATAAAAAGGGGTGCAGATGTAGACTAAAGCATGTACCAACAATGAAGCTCCCTCCTTCCCTGGAGAGGAATCTTCAAGAAACTTTAACTTGAAACTCAGTTGAATAATTCTGCACACCTCTGCTAGAGCATCAGGTTGTGTATTGATTGGTCCTCTGGCAGTGAAGGTCTAAGACACTAACTTCAAAGTAATCCAATGCCTTAAAAATGTGTTATTTGTTCCCATTGACTCTGTGCAACTTGACTCTTCTCAATAGTCTATTTAGATACACATAGGTTCTCCTGCAGTATAAACTTTTGTGACACCAGTGGATAATTGTGAGGTTTACTTTAAGTTCTTTAGTTTTTTCCATCTGAAACAAAAACGATATTCCTTCTTCATCTTGACAACCAATTAACTCTTTACTATTATATGGAAGAATCTCAAATTAATAGTAACAAAAAAGAGATTACTCAGAAGACTTAGTTCTGAAACTGAATTTTAATGGCATAGGTAAAAAGTTAGGGGTGTGTTTAAAACATTTTGATTCTAATAATCTAAAATATTATGATAATGACATAATTATTATTATTAACTACCATATGGTTATATGCATTTAAATGTCTATTTAATGTGGTTGAAATAAACTCTAAGATGAAAGCCAACAACCTTCCATTTCTTTGTTCTTCTCCCAAAACCTTCGCTATTGATCATAGCTACTCACCTAACACTAATTTATGCTGGGCATTCTGCAAAGACATGTTTGAAAATGTCTTTTCTTTGAGGGATAAAGAATTTTACATGCTGTGTTTCTTCTGCTGTCTCCCCCTCGCTGTGCTTCATGAGTGGTAAAATCACACTGTGTGTTCTATTATCCCAAGACTGTGAAAATTATTCATCTGTTAAACTGAACATTTTCATATAAAAGTTTTTATCAAAGAGAAATAACTTTTGTTGTTGTTTTTTTGTTTGTTAATCCTCACCCAAGAATATTTTTCCATTGATTTTCAGAGAGAGAGAGTGGAAAGGAGTGAGAGATAGGGAGAGAGAAACATTGATGTGAGAGAGACACATCAACTGGTTGCTGCCTACCTGTGCCCCATCTGGGGTTGGTGATCCAGCCTGCAACTGAGGTATGTGCCCTTGACCAGGATTGAACTTGTGACTCTTCATTCTGCAGGCCAGCACTCTATCCACTGAGCCAAACCAACTAGGGGGAGAAATAACATTTTTTAAGGTGGGTTTTTTGGGGGTAAAAATCGAAAGAAAGAGCAAATACAGAAATGCTAAGTAACAGTAAAGAAGCAATAATCCCTTTGCTCACATTTTTCTCCTACATCATATGTGCACTAGATATACATTTGCGCTTTACTATTTCCTGCTTGCAAGACCAAAATACTTCACATAATTCATTTTTGTCAGATAACTCTCAAAATACACTGTATAAAAAGTAGAAACGCACTTTAAGGCACTGCAGTGACACTCCAGGAAATAGTCTGGAACCTTACTATGAATATTGTCAAAATTTGCGAAGGATTTGTTTTAGACATGACATAAAATACAGAAATTTGAATTTCTTGCACACACTTAAAACCAAAGCAAAGTGTAAGCTCTCTGTGTTTTGGACCCAATATGTCTCTGTCTATTTGGATAAAAACTATTGGATGCACATTTTTTGGTGAATTGTCAACAATGAAGCACGAAAACAGATGTGTTTCTGCTATTTTCATTATTAGGGAAATAAAAGCAGCTGTGGGCGCTTGTGTGCATGGAAGGCTCTCAGTGAGGCCTTCCCAGTCTGGGAGACGGAATCGCTGGCAGCGTAGGCCAGGATTTACATCATGAGCATCTTCAAACAAGGACATTTCTGGGCCTTGGTCAGGGTTTCACTCCTGTCTAGAGTTGCTAGTTCAGTGTGTTCTGGTATCAAAAATTCTGCGTGGGAACATATGTTAAAGCTAGGTAAAGTTATGTGGTCTTAGTCTGCATAAAACAGTAAGCTAGGTTATTCCATAACTGCCCTTTGTCAGAATTTGAGACTTTATCATTCAAAATAGTGGATGTAGCTTGGCACATGTGGGGGTGACATGTACACAACTATTAATTGTGCTTCCATATTGTTCCATTAAGACTAACTGGACAAGAAGAACCAAATACGCCTTTTCTAGACACAGTACACACAGTGGGGAAGAAGCCCAGCATGTTTGGTGAAAGAAAAATAAATCAAAGTATAAAAACAAGTCTTCTTTTATGCACTTGCAGACCTGACAGTAACCAGATGGTAAGTTTTTTGTTTTGCTTTGAATCAGTATTTTGGTGTTTTTTTTTCAGAAGGGCTATTTTTGACCCAGTTTGGGAAATTTGTCTCAGAAGTTCGTTTGTCTCAAGTGTTCTCCTCCTCCTGTAGAAGGCTTGTGTTTGTGTTTGTGCGTGTGTTTGTGTGTATGTTTGTGCATGTGTGTATTTGGGCGGGGAGGGTGTTCTTATACTAGTATATGTGGTTATGTACTCATCCTGCCTTTACATAGAGCAGAAATGATCACTTAGCAAAGAGAGCAGAGACAAAAATCTGAGAATGATGAAACTGGGTTTCTCTGTTGATATGAAGTTTGAACTGATGTTATCAGTGTGAGGAAAGATTAAAGTGAAGAGACTGATAAAGAGAAAATAGTGACAATTCCTCTATATGATTCTCAAGGAGAGGAATAAGATTTAGGATGAACAGGACTTACATGGGCTATAGATAACCAGACAAACCACTACATTCAAAAAAGTGTATCTTTTGCTTTAAAATGAAGATACTATGCTTTCTTTAGATGATTGTATGAAAGTAGCTCAATGCTATAACCTTAGAATCTCCAAGGTACAGAAGTAGCTGGAGGTGTTTCTAAAAAGAAATGAAATTCTGTAGTGTCTTAGCATTCATTTTTTACACATTGCCATGTTCCAGGATCTCCTAAAATCCTTTGATTTGTCCCCCCTCTCAATAGAGATCTCAAAAGACTCATTATGAAATAATTTGACAAGAAGAATGGGGAAGAAGAGAAAATTTAGGTATGAGTTTCAAAAAGCCTTGGCTGAAACTCCTGTCCACACAAGCAATTATGGAGAACTATTCAGAGTCCTCCTTTCCCAGGTAAGTTCAGCTCATATGTTAATTTTAATTTTCAAAACATTCCTTTTTTTTATCTCTCCTCCTCCTCCTCCTCCTCCTCCTTCTCCTCCTCCTCCTCCTCCTCTTCCTCCTCCTCCTCTTCCTCCTCCTCCTCCTCCTCCCCCTCCTCCTCTTCCTCCTCCTCCTCCTCCCCCTCCTCCTCCTCCTCCTCTTCCTCCTCCTCCTCTTCCTCCTCCTCCTCCTCTTCCTCCTCTTCCTCCTCCTCCTCCTCCTCCTCCTCCTCCTTCTTCTTCTTCTTCTTCTTCTTCTTCTTCTTCTTCTCTCTCTCTCTCTCTCTCTCTCTCTCTCTCTCTCTCTTTCTCTTTTATTTCTGGTTTTAAAAAATGGGTACTACTACTGGCTTATATTTGACTAAGCTCAGAGAAACTTACGAGGAAATGGTTTAAACATTACAATCACAGAATGGTTGTGAGGAATGTTGGTTCAAATATGCTGGATGTTTGATCAACTATCAAAGAAGTGTTCTTTAAAAGCACACATTTGGCAAAATCCTATTGATTTTTAAAATCCAGTTTTAAACAATAACTGTGTCCAGTTTGTCCCTACTGAGTATTCTGGACTCATTATAGATTGAATGTGAACTCAAGGATCTCCACTCCGTGAGAGCAGGTGGTCAAAGCAGATGTCAAGGGAGGGAAAGCCAGCAGTCTCAGGCTCTGCCTTGTCCAGGTAGCACCTCATAGAGATGAAAATGATAGGGCCCTGGCCCCCACAGCAGGACCAGCTCAGATCCACCTGTAAGTTTTTATTCTGCTCACTCTCTTGTATTCCTGCCCTCTCGGGGGACATTAATACCTATTTCTTTGGTCTTGATCTAAATATATTGTATAAGTGCAGAGAATGGTAAGAGAGCAGCAGATTCCAAATCATGCTCACAACTCCTTTACACTCCCTTAACTTTCTTTTTCCCAATTCTGATACATTGATTTGTATGCACAACTTCCATTCTCAGAAGATAAAATTTCCCTCATGATCAAAGACAATCTCCCTACCACACTCATAATTTTCTTTCTTCATGGCATGGCCTCACTCCATTGTTTGTCCCCTCTCCAATACTTTTTTAAAAAAATATATTTTATTGATTTTTTACAGAGAGGAAGGGAGAGAGATAGAGAGTTAGAAACATCGATCAGCTGCCTCCTGCACATCTCCCACTGGGGATGTGCCTGCAACCCAGGTACTTGCCCTTGACCGGAATCGAACCCGGGACCCCTCAATCGGCAGGCCGACGTTCTATCCACTGAGCCAAACCGGTTTAGGCGCCTCTCCAATACTTTTAACCCCCTTCTCTTCGCCTTTGTCTATGCTGTATATTACAGATAAAACTTTCCTATTTTTAAAGTCCCATCTTAACCTTATTTTCTCCTCCAGTTATTTCCATCTTTCTTTTTCCTTCCCCTGCAAATGCAGTATTTACTTAGCTTTTCATAATTTTCCCCACTCACTCTTCAACCTACTGCAATCCTCACCCCTCAGAGCAATTCTTGCACCACTCCCTGTTTCTCATCTTACTTTGACTTTCCTTCTTGGCTTCACCAAGGGCTTTTTTTCCACCTTCCTCTAAAATTTGGATGATCCTCAGATTTTCTTTTTACAGTATATACTTTATCTGAGAAATATCATTTTGTTTTAAGGTTTTAACTATTACCCATTCACTAAAGACTCCCCCAGTGGATTTCTCCAGTATAGTCTTCTCATGAGAAAAAGTATCTTATTTTTACCGCCTCTGAACAGTTACACCTGGAATTCATACAGGCTCTTTCATCTCAATACCTACCTAGTGCAGTGGTCGGCAAACTGCGGCTCGCGAGCCACATGCGGCTCTTTGGCCCCTTGAGTGTGGCTCTTCCTAAGCCTTAGGAGTACCCTAATGAAGTTAATAACAATGTACCTACCTATATAGTTTAAGTTTAAAAAATTTGACTCTCTCGCCAGAACCGGTTTGGCTCAGTGGATAGAGCGTCGGCCTGCGGACTCAAGGGTCCCGGGTTCGATTCCGGTCAAGGGCACGTACCTTGGTTGCGGGCACATCCCCAGTGGGGGTTGTGCAGGAGGCAGCTGATCGATGTTTCTCTCTCATTGATGTTTCCGGCTCTCTATCCCTCTCCCTTCCTCTCTGTAAAAAATCAATAAAATACATTAAAAAAAAAAATAAATAAAAAAAAAAAATAAATAAAAAATTTGACTCTCAAAAGAAATTGCAATCGTTGTACTGTTGATATTTGTCTCTGTTGACTAATGAGTTTGCCGACCACTGACCTAGTGGAATCAGTCTCCTTTCCCTACTCCTCATATGATCCCATGACTTTCCTTCTTCCTTTTTCTCACTTATACTATTACAAACTACCACCAAGTCCTACAGACTTTATTTGTTAAATATTTCTTCACCCTGTTATCACTCTCTCATCATTTCTTGCCTATTTATTGATATAAATAACCTTATAGGTTGTCTCTCTGTCTCAAAATTTTTGTTGCTTAAATCCATCCTTCACACATCAGAATGGGGTATCAAATGGAGTATCTATTTGGCTACCATCATATTCAACCTACAAAATGGCCCTACTTGACTCAGTATATAATTTTTTTTTTATCATCTGTACTCTGATATATTTTTAATTCTATTCCCAGTCTCAGTTTGCTTGACAATATTTCTTTTCATTCACCACATTTGTCATGCCTTTATTCCTGCTGTTTCCTCTAGCTGAATCATCCCTCCTTCATATCTTCACTTTAGTTATGCTCACCTTTCAAGATCTCTACTCTCCTAGATGGATAATATTTATGCTGGTGATTTGGGTTCTCAAAACATCTGCTTGATATTGGAAACCAGCCAGGAAGTAAAGGTCAGATTAAGGGCATTGCTTTTTCATCCAAGGCAAATGTTTCAATCAGCCTCGAGGTAGTATCATTGTGTTGAAAAGGTGGGATGGGAGAGTAAAACACAAAAACTAATAAATTACAAAACTAGTAAATTTCAGGCTTTAAAATTATGTCCAAACACCTTGGCTGTGGTTACTTCCAATTGGAATTGAATAGAATAAAAAAACACGGAAGACATTGTATTGTCAAAGAACCTATAAGTTAAACTCACAAAGACTTTTATGGTTCAAGCTCTAAATCAGATCATTCTGTACCAGAAGAAATCAGATTGCAAAAACTGAGCAGCCCTCAAACATTTGAGCATGCTCTGTATAGGAGGAGAGTACCACAATCACTTGGGTAGGCAAAAGGGCGGATTGTGGAAGAAATGGTTAACTGATCCTCAATATGTGTTCTCCTCATCCATGGTAATGGAATTCTAACTTTTACAAGGCCATCCAAAATAAAGAATACCTTTTCTAGCTTTCCTTGCAGCTGGTTGTGGTTATATGATTCAGTTCTGGTTTTCAGAGCAGAAATAGTGTGTGCTTCCAGGATTTCCCCTTAAAGAGAAGCCTTCTCCTTACTCCCTTTGCCTTTTCCAGTTATGGAAATTAGAGGGTTAGGCTATCAATTGAACACAAGATGGAAGCCACATGTCATGAAGGTTAGAGCAATAAAATAGAAGGAGCCTTTGTTGTTGATGTTCATAGAGCTATTATGCAAGCCAAGTGATCATTTGTGGTCTCTTTCTATCCCAGGACAAAAGTGAGATGAAAACTAATGTAAATTAAATGAAGAAAAATTTTACAAATAGTATCCAGATAATCCAACATAATTAATTCAACTTTATTATTAGATTGCGTGTTCATTTGGAGAGCTTTTGTGCTTTCTACTTTTTCAAAAGGAGTTCCAAACTTTCCCTGGAATCTGCAATACCAAAGTGTTTCCTGTATAGTTATTTTTCCATCCACCAATCCTCATTTTACTTATGGTGTGGAGTGAAATCTGAGCTGGAAGTGAGGCACAATAGGAAGATAGATGAAAATAAATGATCAGTTTCTACTCTTCTGTTTTTGGTTATCCTATCTAATAAAAGACAGAAAGGGTAATTAACCGTACCTCCACTATGCTTCCCATTGGCTAATCAGGGTGATATGCAAATTAACTGCCAACAAAGATGGCGGCCGGCAGCCACGCAGCTGAAGTGAACATGAGGCTTGCTTGCTCCAGTGATGGAGGAAGACAAGGTTCCCCGCCTGCCGCGGCCCGGCTCTGAGCCCGGAAGCAACAATGTTTCAATTATAGAAGCTAAACAAACCCCAGATACCTGCTTTCAGCCGGCCGTGGCCACGGAGCTGGAGCAAGCAAGGACGGCAACAAACTTTCGATTATAGAAGGTAAATAAATCCCAGAATAAAAAAAAAGAAAAGAAAAAAAGGGAAGGCTGGGAGCTTCAGTCGCCGGCCAGCCTGAAAACAGCCCTCAGCCCCTCACCCAGACTGGCCAGGCACTCCTATATAATAAAAGGGTAATATGCAATTGACCCTAACAGCAGAGCGACTAGGAATCACTGGTCACTATGACACACACTGACCACCAGGGGACAGATGCTCAATGCAGGAGCTGCCCCCTGGTGGTCAGTGCCCTCCCACAGGGGGAGCTCTGCTCAGCCGCAAGCCAGGCTGACAGTTACCAGTACAGTGGTGGTGGTGGGAGCCTCTCCCACCTCCTCAGCAGCACTAAGGATGTCCAACTGCAGCTTAGGCCTGCTCCCCGCTGGCAAGTGGACATCCTCCGAGGGCTGCTGGGCTGCCAGAGGGATATCTGATTGCCAGCTTAGGCCCGATCCCCCAGGGAGCAGACCTAAGCCAGCAGGTGGTCATCCCCTGAGGGGTCCCAGACTGGGAGAGGGCACAGGCCGGGCTGAGGGACCCCCACCCCCGAGTGCACAAATTTTTGTGCACTGGGCCTCTAGTCTATAATAATAAAAGTGTAATATGCTAAGTAGACCTTCCGGACGACCTTCCAGACAAAGCTGGGCTGTGAGGGAAGCCCGGGTCCCGGGTCCCAGGTCCCAGGTGCCAGAGGGAAGCTGGTGCTGGCAGCCAGGGGAAGAAAGGCCTACTCTTGCATGAATTTTGTGCATTGGGCCTCTAGTGTATTTATAATGCTTAATTTGCATTGAGAGAGTAGGTACTTATATCATTGCATGCTTTGATAAATATTAATTTGTAATGGTCAAAATCACCAAGAAATTAATTTAAAATGAGCACAAAAATTATGAAAGATAAAGTTAATTTGAGAAATCTAGGGAAATGGCAATAGTAAGCTCATTTATAATCAAGCAGGGACATTGAAGGATAGGATTTCCTTGGCCATGGAAATCTAGGAAGTTCTAAAGGCCATTTTTTTCTTCAAATCCTGGTGGATACAGGGTGGGGAAAAAGTAGGTTTACAGTTCCTCATATGAAAATAATGCAATAGTTAATAAATCATAATACAAGAATAAACTGTGTTTTATATACTCACAACTGTAAACCTACTTTTACCCCATTCTGTATATTGCCAAAATTTAGATATTTTTCTTCTTCTTATGTGTCCTGTCCTGACCTGGGAGATTATTTTAGATGATCTGGGTGGCTTTACATGCCATCATATGTGTCCTTATAAGAGACAGGGAGAGGGAGATTTAACACACAGAGAGAATGCCATAAAAAGAGGCAAAATGGAAGGATGCAGCCATAAGCCAAAGAAGTCAAGGAATGCTGGCAGCTACCAGAAGCTAGAAGATTCAAAGCATAGATTCTCCCCAGAATTTCTGGGTGAAATGGTTGGCCCATTTGGACTTCTGGCCTCTAGAACTATGAGAGAATAAATTTCTGTTGTTTTAAGTCACCAAAGTTGTGGTAAGTTTTTGCAGCAGCCACAGAGAATTAACGTATTAAGCAAGTTTTAACTAAAATATACATTGAATTGTTTCCTTTTGCGTTAGTGTGTATACCAAGGTTACTCATTCATTCATTTTGGTATTCACCCAGAAATTACAGTTCTTTTCTGGTGATGGGCTGTGTGTGTGTGTGTGTGTGTGTGTGTGTGTGTGTGTGTGTTTATGTGTGTGTCTATATGTGTATGCAGTCATGCTTTGTCTTTCAGTATTTAAACAGAGTGTGATGCTATGGCTAGCTTTTTTACATGCCTCATTCTTTCCTGCTCTTCATGACTTCAGTCTTTCTAGCCTCTTTCTAAAATAAAAATAAAAAAAGCTATGAGTAAGTTAATTACTTGAAGCAGTTTCATCTGTTAGCACGGTTCTTTGCTGATACATGCAAGCACAATTATTACTCCACCTGGCCTGGCAGTATGACAGACATTTGATGGATGAAAGGCTTTACAATGTCTTTTATTTTTCTAAGAATCGCACAGGCCTTTATTAGGGTCATATTCATGATAAATAGGCCATATGTTTTAAGGAAGCAAACAGCTGAGATTTAGAAGTCAGCAAACTGGTCTACAGACAAGGGCAGCCAAAGCTTCTGCAGTCATTAGCCTGTTCTACCAGGGGGAACATACCAGAGAGGTATGGATAATATCTGAAAAATATTAACCAATGTGTTGTGTCCCTCTCTCCTATAGACCATGTTCTATCATAGAGATTCTGTCGGTGTAGCCCATGGGAAAGGGGTGGTAGCAAATATTATGTCAGGAAAAAGGAAGATGAAAACCTATGTTACCAAATAGGCAGCCAGCCCACCTTTGGCCCAGTAGCTTAGAAAGAGAAAGAAAAGGTGAGACAGCAATAGGGGAATGAGACAGTCATCAGGGTTCTGGTCCCACTCCCCATTAGTTCCCTCAGGTCCTGTGTAATGTGAATGCTGAGCTGACAGCCAGTCCCTGTACAGACCAAGAAGATCCATCTATAAGTTCATTAGGTATAGCTGTCAGTTGCAGACACCAGCAAAATGCACAAGGACAGGACTAACCCAACCAGAGCTTTTTGGGCCCAGCCAGAACACTAATGGTGGCCGAAGGCATGGATATGAAGCAGACTGCCTGGGTCCAACCGCTGTCTCTACCACTTAAAATGTAGTCGTTTGTACAAATAACATTGCTTTTCTCTGCCTCAGTGTCTCTAATTGTAAAACAGGCTAATCAGAGCATTTACTTATAGCCATTGTTTCAAGGATTAAATTAAGCAATGTGTGTACAGTAGTCCCCTGTAATCCATGGGGATACGTCCCAAGACCCCCAGTGGATATCTGAAACTGTGGATAGTACTGAACCCTAAATAGACTATATTTTTCTATACATACATACCTATCTATGTAAAGTTTAATTTGTACAGTAGGCACAGTAAGAGATTAACAACAATAACTTCTAATAAAATAGAATAATTATAACAAGATGCTGTAATAAAAGATACGTGGATATGGTCTCTCTTGCTCTGTCTGATAACCAATCTGATATCTGAGATGGCTGCTAAGTGACTAACGGGCAGGTATCATATACGGTGTGGATACATTGGACAAAGGGATGACTCATGACTTGGGCAGGATGGAGTGGGACAGCAGGAGATTTGATCATATTACTCAGGATTGTGGGCAATTTAAAACTTATAAATTGCTTATTTCTGGAATTTTCCATTTAATATTTTCAGACTGTGGTTGACCACAGGTAACGGAAACCATGGAAATGTTCTTTTTTCACTGTATTCATTAAAGTATTGTTTGAAGATGCCTGACTTGAATATATTAATCTTATTTCTTTTGTCATTAAACATTTGGAAAGCACCCTAATTAATACATGTCCATTATAGGCAACTTAGAAAATGATGCCAAGCCAAAAATTCATTTATAACCCCATGCCTCTGAAGCAACAACTATATAAACTTTGCCCTGTGTAGATGTAGAACCTTAAATACTGTAATTTTATATTTAGATGTAGAACTTGTAATATTTACTTTTAGTTTTTCACAAAATAATGTTTCCTGGAGATGTATCATTAATTTGCATTCTATTGCATTGTGATTTATTTTCTTTTTGTAAGAGAACATTTATTTTTTAAGTCACGGAGGTAGAAGAAGTAATTTCTAAAAGAAATGGGCTTAGGAAACAAGTTACAGAGGTAAAGGAAGGGCCCTGGGAGTTTGGGAGTGAGGAAGCCAATAGTAATGTGCCTGGGGAGGGAGCAGGAAGGGAAATTTAAAGGCATGGACAGTCCTTGGAGGGAGACAGACCATTGTGATTTATTTTCAGTTCCATTTTTTACACCACTTATATCTCTAATCCAGGTTTTAATCCTGTCTACCATACTCCTCCATCCTTTGCTACAACATAACTTGGTATCTTCTAGGAAGCCCAGATTCAATGAATCAGATTTGAAATTGATCAGTTTCAACGACCTCCACATTCTGAATTTTGGTAAATAGCACCATTATTTACCAAATTCAAATTTTTAGACAAGTTCCCATCCTTGACCTACCTCATTCCCTTGCTCTTCATTTCTAAATAGTAACAATGTTCTACAGAGTCTACATACTATATGACTACTGAATCTGAATTCAACTAACCTCACTACCACTGCTTCAGTTTAAACTTTTAAAATATTTTTGTTATAACAGCCATTTGATTCTTTTTTATCCTGCTACAATCTATTTTTTCTAAAAAAATAATAAAAATAAATCTGATTATTGTTATTCCATTATTTAAAACTCCTCAATGACCACCTCCATATAAAAGCTGAACACCATCAGACGGATCACAGGCATTTTAGGATGGGACTCTTCTGTTTTAGGTGCCTTGTATGTCATCACTTTTTTCTTGCACCCGCATCTCTAGTCACAGGGATGTAACTGTGGTTTCCAAAACACACTCTAGCCCCAAATTTCCTTATAGTTCCTGATAGAATACCTGGCACCACAGTCATTCACTACATGCTGATTGAATACAAGAATATAAGTTTAAGAGGATTCCCAGAGCTTGCAGTGTGAACATGTGAAATAGCAGACCCTCGAGATGAGAAATTCAAGTGAAAAAGAAGCTATATCAAAAGGATTCAGAATAAGGAAGGAACATTGGAAATCACAGCGAACTATTTAGAATTCAGGGCTTCATATTCTTACCCATGCTGCCCAATGGAAATATAACATGAACCACATAGATCATTTTAAACATTCTTGTATCTATATTTAAAAAGTAGAAAAAGATGGGTAAAAATAATTATACTAAGGTAATCCATTTAAACCAATATATTAAAAATATTTTCATTTTAATGTATAACTGATATTAAAATGATTGAGATATTTTAAATTCTTTTTTCATAATAATTATTTGGAATACAGTGTGTATTTTACACTTAGAGCACATTTTAATAAACAGTAGTCACAATTCAAGGGCACAATAGTGACATATGGTTAGTGGCTACTGCAATGGATAAGACAGGTCTAACATCTACTGAGAGGAAGGAGGGGGAAATCTGGTACAACACTGTGTTGTTATCATTGGAGTAAAACAGCATGCACCCAGAAGTTCAAGTTTGAAGAGTTTAGGAACACTATATTTCACTGCCTGTGGGTGGGACTTAAGATGAATCAGAGAGGTTGAAAATATTAATGCGAGTGAAAGCTAGGAAGAAATTTTATGGTGAAGAGTAACAGCAAGAATCATGATGCAGAAACAGGAACTCCAAAATGGAAAGTTGTGTTACTATGGTACAAGAAAACAAAATATAGCTACTTCAGATAGGTTATCAAAAAGTTTAGGGATTTAGACCTTGCCAAAGGCTGAGTGTGTTTGCTGTTATTTTCTAGTTTACTTTTCATGGCCTCCATGGGGGAATATGTACCATTTCAGAGGTCCTTGTAATGTATTTTATATTTAATAGCATCTTGTATTTGTCATAACTCAAAATCCAAAGTAGTGGTTTCCATTTTTGTCACCTTGAATTATGAGTGAGTCAACGTCTCTGAAATAGAACAGGGTGGCAGCCATCGCTAAGCGGGACTTGATGACAGTACCTCTCCCTTCCCTCCAATAAACAGGCTGTGCGCTCAGATAGAGCCCAAAGCGGAATCCTGGCACCTTTATTAGATAAGGACACTAATTATAGTGAGGCGGGGTGCTATTCGTTTCCATCCTCTGGTACTTCTGAAGAAACAGGAGCAATGATGTGTCAGAACCGATAAAAGGCGCTCGGAAACAGGCTGCCTGGCTTTTGTCCATAGGGAGAACACATCTGTGACTAAAGACCTGTTAGACTTTCTGGGGAAGAAACTCGTCATACTCTTTATAAGGGGATTTCTTATGATTAAATTTTATTATCTGTAAATAAGTAATACACTAGAGTCTTATTATTGTGGCTTTTTCCCCCCTTTCTGGTGGAATGTTTTAACTCTTGGATGGGAAGTTTATGAATTCCTACAAGTAGAAAGAAAAAGAAATTTAAAAGATGACACTAAAGGCACTGCAAGCACTGATGGTTTAACATGCAGCGGCCATCAGCAAATCTCTTCGGGAACAGTCTTATTTCACTCGGTGCCTCCTCATTATATACCAAGTCATCCACTAGGATAAAACTTTTTCTTTAACCCTCTCCCGAGGATATTTTTTCCCATTGATTTTGAGAGAGAAAGAGAGAGAGAGAGAGAGAGAGAGAGAGAGAGAGAGAGAGAGAGAGGTGAGAGAAAGAGAGAGATGAGAGACACATCAATTGGTTGCCTCCCACAAATGCCCCAATTGGGGCAGGAAAGAAACCTGCAACCCAGATACGTGCCCTTGACTGGGAGTCAAACCCAAGACCCTTCGGTGTGAGGGCCGGCATTCTAACCACTGAGCAACACCAGCCAGGGCCAGGATAAGACTTTTATACTATTACTCAGCTTTTTTATTTTGACAGTAAGTATTTAATGAGTTTATATGATATAACTTTTGATAAAGAAGTTAAATTGTCTTTACTGATTTTGATTCATGGTTTTTTATCAAGCTGTACATCTTTTTCAATTTAACACTAAAATAAAGCAAAACTTCATTTTTAATCACAAACAGCAAAAAAAAAAAAAAAGGATTTATACAGCCCATAGAAACTTGGCTATAGAGCTAGGCTTTCGAACCTAGTTACACAAAGACTCTCTAATGATGTGGGTGTCTTTGTGACCTACACTTGGCCAAGTTGAACCCTCTGCCAGGGCAGCAGGGTGAGGCCGGGAGTGGAGAAACAAGTGGAGCTGTGATTTGTAGGGGAGGAGGGTGCTGGGTGTATGGGTGAAGTGAGCTACAACTCTTGCAAAAATAATAGGTTTTGAATGTCACAGGCAAAAGTGTGGTTATTTATTACAGGAAAAGAAAGTATTTGCTATTTCTACATTTGTTTCAGGTTAAATAAATTTCTACATAAATTTAAAAGCATACAAATACAACTGTTCATGGAAACTAATAATGTTAGTTCTACTTGAAAAATCTCAAGATAATATTCACACTGTTTTCTTCTTGGATAAACTCATGTTTTCAGCTGAATCCTAAATTGGGGCTTCTTCCTCCAAAGCTTTAGACAGGTCTATCCTATGGCAGTTCATGGCACGGTCTTAAAGTTCATGGCGGTGGATCTCTGTGCCAGCGGCCACTCTCCAATGGCCTCATTCATCTCTTTGGGAACCAGTCTTACAAGGAAGTGCACCCAACCTCTCCACCCCCAGTCAGGCTTCAGGGAGAGGGTACTCTCTCATTAAGGAACCCCCTGGGAAGCCCCCTTTCAAAATCTGCTGCTATTACTTTGAATCTAGTTATTATAACCCAACTGCTAATGATTTTAGACAACTGTATACATTTCTTTTACTTAGAGAACTGTTTCCCCTGGTTCTTCCAAGTTATTTTCTAGAAATATCTCCCACACAACAAGGATCAAACAATTTGGCAAGAGGGAGTTGTCAAAGCTAGCCCGTGATAATGGAGAAATGAAGTTCAGGTCATTTACAGGTTTTATTTTTACCTCAAGGAAAGAAAAAATGCTTATAAAGGTTTTGTTGCGATGAGTCTATTTGTTTGCTTGTTTATTTGTGTGTGTTTTTTCTTTTTAAAAGACAAAAATATAGAGGGCATCTCTGATGGATTAAGTAATATGCTAGAAGTATTTAAGATAGCTAGTTACTGTATTTGGTTAGTCACTCTGTAGATATGAAAAAAAGTACAAATCCCAATATATAAAGAAAAAACTCTAGTAAGAAGAAATAATGATTAAGGAAAAAAAATTAAATTAATTGATAGTATTTAAACAAGCTACAGTTGGGGTATATTTAAATAAAGCTGTCTTTTTAAAAGGAGGGGAGTTATTAACAAGGCCAAAAGAAAATAATTATAGTGAGATTGATGTTCAAAGTTAATAACATCTGTAACTTTAACATTTCTCTCTTGATGTAAGCTTCACTGTTAAGTTGTTAAAAAAAATTAAAATGACTCAGTCTCCATTTACAGGAGAGTCCATGGCCTGTAGCAGTCTATAAGGATGAGAGAGAAAAGGGCAGCGTTAACATGTCACTCTCCCATGCTACTGAACCATGGGACCTGCAAATTCCAAGGTCACTTGGGATTGGCCATGCAAACTAATGGCCTTACTCATTGTTTCAAGGGGTCCTGTGATTGGGCTTGAAGCCAGCACATTTGAGCCAACAAAGTCTCTCAATTAGGTACAGTCCCAATGCCAAGTTTCTCAGCAAGAGCATGTGAAAAAGCTCCTTTTGACATTCGGTCAAATCAATTTAAAATCTTTGCCATGGGACTCTGAAAATTGCCATTTAAAAATATGTCTGGAATGCCTCATACCTGGGAACTACTATTAAGTACTTTGTTTTACTACAGAGATTACGACCAATGAGTTCACAATTCTCTGGAGTAAATGGATTCATAATAAAATATTGCTGTAGACCATGGTGGAAAGAGGAAATCCATTACTATTTCCCAGCAGGGCTAGACTACCAACTTCTTAGGGCAGGGACCTTGCCTTATATGTTTGTGTAGGTGCAGAGCCCCACACATGGTACATGCTTAATAAGTGTTTTTGTTTTTTATTTTTATTGATTTCAGAGAGGGAGAGGGAGAGAGAGAAACAATGATGAGAGAGAATCATTGATCGGCTGCCTCCTACACAACCCTACTGGGGATTGAGCCTGAAAACTGGGCTTATGCCCTTGATTGGAATCGAACCCAGGGCCCTTCAGTTCGTAGGCCAATGCTCTATCCACTGAGCCAAACTGGCTAGGGCTTAATGAATGTTTTTAAGATTGGATGAATAAATTAAATAGATTTGTTTACTGAGCTTGCAAAATATGTATCAAACAAATAGATGGTTTACCACTTGGAAGACCTTTTTTTCCACCCTATTTTCCCAGTTCCCATGGTGAGACCTTTTAGGAAAGGAGAGAGCTTTTTACACCAGGGCATGCAGCCCAATGGCAGTGTGCCTGCTTTGTGGAGGTTGTATAACCCCTTCTGCTTTGGAGTGCTCACTGGTGTTGGGGTGTGAAATCTCCTACCTTGGCTGTGCTCATAGAACTATAGACAGGCTTTCACCTCAGTACGCTTTGTGTCCCTTTCAAGTGTAAGAAAAACAAGGTTGGACTAACATGTAGTACAGACACTTTGTTTTCAGATCTTATTTTTCTTTTTTATTGAAATTTTTGGAGACAATAATAAATCAATGACTCACATTCCATAAGAGAATTCATACTTGTTCTCTTGAAGAGGGATGCTCCCAGGATTTCAACTGGGTTGAGGAGGACTCATTAAGTAGAGATATAAACCCAAAAAAAGAAGGTTAGGACAGACTGTGGCAAATTTTGTGGCCTGTGCACGGGATTCTTTATCTATCCTGCTAAGCTCCTTACATAAAGCAAAACATGTCTTCAGAGAAAAGAACTGAAATAATTTTTTTCCTGGTGGGAAATGCAGGAATTTATGAGCTATTAAACACTTAATGCTTAACTATAAAGATGTACTTTTACAAATTTAAACAATATTTGCAAACTCAAATGCTATAGTAACCAAAAAGATAATGAAAATCTGTGAAGTGAGCCAGATGCCAGATAACTGGAGTGGTAGAGACTTGGGCGGGGGGAGTAGTTTGTGCCTGTTTCAACGTTCTTCAAATTGTTGAAAACACACACACGCAGAGACACACGCACACACGCACACACACACATACACACAAACACAGATACGCATACCTTGAGCAAACATGTCAGTGATTGGCTATATGTAACACTTTGTTCATTATTTTTAACCCATGAATTCTACCCTGGTGGTTTGTTTAGTTTTTCCAGGTTAGGACAATTTTTCTAAGAGAGAGTCAAACTAGGATGTTCTTCCTGTCATGTGAAATCTTTAAAAAGGTGTGATTTCCAAAGAACTAAAGATTCAGCCCTGTGGAAGCTAATTCCTCCTAACCCCTTCTTAAATCACTGAAACTCAATCCACTACTACCATGACCCAATAAGGTTTTAGATTTCACCTTTATTCAGTATGCCTCTCCTTGAGCTCCCCCTAGAGGTGAGAGTCTGGCACTAACAGGCTCACTGTTGCCACTGTCTTCTGAAAAAAAGATGGAATAAATAATCTGGAACAGGAGTGGCACTGGGTTGTTTGTTTTTGTGTTTTGTTTTGTTTTGCTAAGAAAATAATCAAAAGGAAAACAAAAGCAAATGTATGGGAATTTATTCCACAATTTCTTTTGCACTAAATACTCGGTATACTATGTGAAAAGAATTGTGATAGGTGTGTTCTGGAAAATTCTGAAATCACCAATTACATAATTCTTCCCTCTCTCCTTGGGTAGACTAAAAGCACACGAAAAGCAATGTTCTTGATACTTTTCTGACATCTTAACATTCTCTTTCACTAATTTTTCTACTATATTCTTCTTAAGTAATGGTGTTCTTCAGCATTCTTTTTAAACCCTTTTCTTTCCTTGCTTTACTTTTTTTTTTAACTTATGTACCCCCTTTCATTCTTCTAGTTTCAGTCCACATATTTTCTGATGATTTCCACATCTATATCTCTACACTGGACTTTTCTTTGAGTGACAGATTTCAATTTTCTACTGAAATTCTTTACTGGAACATTTTAAAGTCACTTCCAATCCAACATACCCAAGTGGTAATTTAAGGTAATAAGTATTTAGTGCCAAATGAACATTATCAGTGGTAAGAGCTATGGATCAAGAAGATCACCTGAGGCCGAGGGTGTCTGGGAAAGTCTCATGGCAGAGACAGACTTGGGCAGGACTCTGAAAAACAGGTGGCTTGTGGACAACAGTGTAAACAAAATCTGAAGCACATCTATCACCATTTCCCCCCCCTAATGGATACTTTTTCTCCTGTATCAATGCTTTCGAGGTCCAAACTCAGTTTTGACCTCAAGTATAATCCAAATTTATAAAAGAGAAACAGAAAGAAAACTTGCCTCACGGTGATATCTTTCTCTCACACACCTGCTGCCCCCACCCCACTTCCTATTAAAAAGATTGGAGATTGGAGACCAAATAAGCAAAGACCCAGCCACATTCCATTCACCATAGAAATATCTATATTTTCTTTCTTTTTTTAAAATATATTTTTATTGATTTCAGAAAGGAAGGAAAGGGAGAGAGAGATAGAAACATCAATGATGAGAGAGAATCATTGATTGGCTGACTCCTGCATGCCTCTTACTGGGGATCAAGCCCACAACCCAGGCATGTGGCATGTGCCCTTGACTGGAATCACACCTGGGACCCTTCAGTCCACAGGCAGATGCTCTACCCACTGAGCCGAACCGACTAGGGCAAAATATCTATATTTTCTCAAACATTTTTAGATTCTTCAACCCCTGAGAACCCAAAAGGCCAAACCGAAGCCCAGTGGAGAGTTGGCTCTTGAATACCAGGCATTTTCTTTATTCATTCTGCATCCACTTAAAGTGTGGGTCTGGCCCTGCCTTTGTCCCATTCAAGAAGCTGAATGCGGCCGCCCTGGCTCTGGGCATTGCCCTGCCATCGCATAAAAGGACGGCCTTCTTCCCACCCCCTCCCTTGTAGTGGCACTTTGAGTTTACGTAACTCTCAGTCCAAACTGGATGCTTACTTCAGAACGGAATAGATGTTTTCTTCTTTTTATCTTATGCAATGCTGCTATTTAGAAGGAACATGGAGTGGCTTTTCTCTTCCCTCAGCTGTCACAGAAGTTGTTTTTCTTGCACAGAATGATTTTTTTTAAAAAAACATACAACTGTATACACCTTAAAAATCTTAGCTGTTTGCAAATTTTTTATGAGAAAGAAGTATCTATTTTACTGTGATAGCCTCAAAGGTGACAGGAGTTGTACTGTGACAGCTTACACAAAAGGCACTACAGTTGTGAAAATTCATTAAAAAACATAAGCTCCATTGAAGAGCTTTAATGTCTTGTGCTGTTTTTTTCTTCCACAGTAATAATTACAGTATTTTTTTTTAAAAATTACACATATATATGTAGTTGTAGTCTTTGAATAGAAAATTGCAAGACAGGTAAATACCTTTAAACATTTATCAGCCAGTGTCATGAAAGATCTTTTATAATTGCAACTATTGGCATTAGTTGGGCAATATTGAGTATCATGACTTCTTTGCCATAACACTGGTTTTGTTCATGACTGAAGTGCTATTTGATGAGTCTCTTTAATGAAGGGCTATGTATTTTCTTTTGCAATTTCAAAAGTAACAAAAAATGTAGCTCAGATTAATGAATGAATAAGCATCGAAGAGAAAAAGGAAGTGTCCCAATTCTCATTAATTTATAAGCTGGTGATTACATTGAAAAAAAAAGTGTTTTGATTTTAAAAGTAGAACAAGATAATAAGTCAGTTAGCTTCAGTTTTGACGGAGTAGATGTTTGGCTTTTAGGAATGGATCCTACAGGGACGTACAGTTCCTGCTCCACTGGAGCTCAGGAGGATAGGATGAGGACCATGCACCTGGGATTAGCATGACCTGTTTCAAAGTTCAAAGTTCAGGTATAATAGAACCATCTCTACCCCTCCCCCAATCTATCACTTATTCCTCTACACCTCTATACTTCTTTTCAGAAACAACGGCAACAGTAAAAACAACAGTATCTCTCATTAAGTCCTTCTTCCCTCCTGCCCCAAATAAAATCATCCAAAACCCTAGGAACTTACTTCAAAGAAGTGAGTGTGAGGGTTTGTCCTGATTCTAACACTAAACAGAGAGAGAACTGTGCCTGAGCAGACAGCTCTCTGCCTTTGTGTCTCCCTGGCGCGTAAGGATGGTAAGGACTCAGCTCCTTTTGGTTCACTTTGCTCAGCTACTGTTCCTGAAAGCACATAAGTTGGGGAAAGAACATTCCAGGCATATAGAGCAGCCTATGTATAGACCTGGAGGCAGGAGAGGGATAGCTGTTTAGATAGAAAAAAATACTAAAAAGCTACATACTGTTTAATAGTTAACTCTGGACTGTAGGATTATGAATGATTTTTGTTCTCCTTATACTGTTTGAACACTCTTAGTTTGCTGCAAAGAAACCACATTATATATATATATAAAGAAATAAAAAAGAAAACCACATTACCTTATTTAAAAATGTTTAAGTATCCAAGAGAGTAAAATGTCAGTGACATTGCAAAACAGTAGAACCTCAGAGTAATAGTATTTTTAAAAAAATTACATGGAGCAGTACTCAAGCTGGATAAGAGAAGGGAAAGGAGAACATAAATTCTGGGATGATACCTAAGATATAGGTGTAAAAGCCCAGGTCTAGCATAAAGAGGTTTTGGCCTGGGTGCTGGCAGATACTGTGAAGGTTACAGAGGTAAAAGAAATAATTCAGGGCTGAATTCAAGGTAAACATTTTTCTAGTCTATATTCTTTATTGCATAGGTACCACCCATACCAGATGCCTGAGAATTATTCTTTTAGTTTGTTTGTTTTTGTTAATTCCTACCTGAGGATATTTTACATTTATTTTTAGAGATAGTTGAAGGGAGGGGGAGAGACAGAGAGACAGAAACACCGATGTGAGACACATCAATTGGTTGCCTCCCACATGCACCCCAATCAGGCCCAGGAATCAAACCTGCAACTGAGGTGCAGGCCCTTGACCAGAATAGAACACAGTACCCTTCAGTCTGCGGGCCGACACTCTATCCACTGAGCCAAACCAGCTAGAGCCTGAGAATTATTCTTAATCCTTCACTCTCCTTCCCCCCCACCCCCCTTTGGTTTTCTGCAGTTGAACATGATATGCCTAAGTATAAATTTTTTGTATTTACCCTGCTTGGTGTTCTCCGATCTTCTTGGATCTGTGGCTTGGTGTCTGTTATTAATTTTGGAAAATGCTTAGCCATTATTACTTCAAATATTTCTTTTTCTCTAGTGTTCTAATTATGTTGTATCTTTTGAAATTATCACACTGTTCTTTGATGTTCTCTTGTTTTTTTAAATCCCTTTTCTCTTGGCATTTTAGTTTGAGAAGTTTCTATTTATTTATCTTTAAGCTCACTGATTCTCTCCTCAACCATATACAGGTATATCAATGGGTTCATCAAAGATATTCTTTTAGGTCTCTTACAGTGTTTTTTTTTAGAAGTTCCTTTTGATTTTTTTCTTAGGGTTTTCATCTCTCTGCTTACATTATCATGATGTTTGTGTATGCTACCTACTTTTACCATTACAGCTTTTTAACATATTAACCACAGTTATTTTAAATTCCCTGTCTGATAATTCCAAATTATGCAATATCTGGGTCTGATTCTAATGCTTCCTTTGTCTCTTCAAGTCATCTTTTTTTGCCTTTTAGCATGTCTTATATTTTTCTTTAAATTTTTTTCCTTCTCTTTGGGTGCAGGGAAAGCTATAACATATTGGGTAATAATAATTGAAATAAATAGTTTTTTTAGTGTGAGGTTTTATTGGCTAGAATTTGGGTTGGGCCATGTTTAATGTTTGCTGTAGATGCCAGGGACTTCAAATTCCTTATGTTCTTGACTTTGTCTTTCTTGTTGACTATGAGCCTCTCTAAGAATTCTTTTTTAGATAGAGCCTGCAATAGGCAACTCTGGATCCTGTAATTCGCTTTTACACTTGAGCCTTGTTGGTGTAGTAGTAAGATGTGGGGAAGGAAAGCATTCTATATTCTTATAAATAGTTCTCAGTCTTTCAGTAAGCCTGGGTTCCTGGGATGTGACCTTCACAACTGTTTTTCACATTTTTCCTCTCCTTATGAGACAGAAAAGTTAGAGAGGGCAGGAGTCTGTGTGGGAGCTTGGACAATGTCCTATCCACAGGTTGAATAAGGCTCCTGTTAAAGTCTGTTCCTCTGGAAATAGGCTTCTGTATTGAGAACATTCTGGGGTTCTGCACCTATTTCAGATGAATGCTTTTCCCTCCCCCTACCAGAATCACGGGGATTTTCCTGGCTTTTCACCAAAAGAAGCTGGTATGATGTCTGGGTGGAACCCATAAAAGGATGCGGGGGGGAGGGGGGAGAAGCGGAGGCAGGGAGGGTGTCCCTAAGACTGTGACCCTAAGGAGCTTCTCACTGTCATGCTAGCCCAAACTTGGCCTCTAGTAATTCACCACAATTATCATCTAAGTGTTCCTGCTAGTTTATGGTTCCAGAGGCTTCCTCCCAAGGTAAACATATCTTAGCTGTGACTGGATTCTCCTGTCTCACCAGATGCAGAGGTGGTAGTTTGCCTTGTGGCTTTAGTTGTCCGGATCCAAGAAAAGTCGTTGTTTTTTCAGTTTGTTCCATTTTTTTCTTTTTCGTAAGGACAGATTCTAAATTTTAAAAACTGTTAGAGCTAAAAAAAAGAAGTTCTCTTCACTTCTTCATCCTTCACAACCAATAGATCAAAGATTCCTAGTTTTATCTTTTATCTCTTAAATTCATCCCTCCTTTTAAACCCCACTGCTATTGCTTTTCTTCAGTCTTCTTTGTCACCAACTTAGACCTTCTCAAAAACTTTATAAATGGTTCCTGTGCCCTTAAATCCCCTCAAATTATGGTAAGCATACATCCCAGTTTTGCTGGGAGAGCTTCAGTTGATGCCTATTTTGGGAATGAGATGATCATAGTGCTCTTTTTCAGTCTCAAAGTGTACCAGTTTGGCAACAATTATTGGTCACCTTACCTCCTTGCATCAATCTTGCCTTGACCTCACCTCTGTCCTCAAATGATCTTTCTAAAATTTAAATATGATTATGTCTCTCTCCTGCATAAAACTCTCATTTATTTACTCCGTCCATAGGGTAAAATCTCAAGGACTCATTATACATGGGCATCCAAAGTCTTCCATGACTTGACTCCTCCCTTTTTTGGCTAGTTTTTATTATGCCTTTCTCAACCCCTTAAAGTTGAAGATTTAGCAAAATAGAGTGGCTTGGTATTCCTTGAACACAGCATGTTGTTTTAAACACTGCTACCTTTGTTCTAAAACCACCGGAGACTCATTCTTCCTCCTGCCAGCTCTTCCCACCTACCACCTCCAAACTCAGTTATTGTAAATCATGATTAATTAATCATCAATCATTCATAGTTTCATATTATTATAACCATTGTTTTGCAGGCTCTGCCAAAGATATAAACACTACACTATAAATAAATAATACAAATACTAGATTATGAATCCCTCAAGAAAGCAGGTCTTAATCCTTTGAATTTTCAATGTCCAACATAATAGATGCTCAATAATACAGGTGGGACTCAATGGACACTCTGTTACATTAACTTAGCAGACAGGTGAACAAATAAAAAAGTTCTAGTTATTAGCAAGAGTACACTCAAGTTAATGTTATGAATTTACACAGAATAACAGTTCCTTAGGCCTATCATTTCTTTTTTTAAAAATTAATTTTTATTGTTGACACTATTAGAGATGTTCCCTTTTCCTCCCTTTGCCCACCCCCATTCTGCACCCCCCCTTCCCTCTAGCTATCACCACACTGTTGTTTCTATGTGTTATGCATAAATGTTCTTTGGCTAGTCCCTTCACCTTCTTTCATCCAGACCTCCTCTCTCCCCTCTGCTCTGACAGCTGTCAGTCTGTTCCATGTATCTATGCCTCTGTTTCTATTTAGTTCATCAGTTTATTATGTTCATTAGATTCAACATATAAGTGAGATCATATGGTATTTGTCCTTCTCTGACTGGCTTATTTCACTTAGCATAATAACTTCCAGGCCCATCCATGCTGTCACAAAGAGTAAGATTTCCTTCTTTTTCACAGCCACATAGTATTCCTCTGTGCAAATGAACCACAGCTTTTTTATCCACTCATCTACTGATGGGTACTTGGGCTGTTTCCAGATTTAGCTATTGTAAATTGTGCTGTTACAAACATAGGGGTGCAAATCTTGTTTTTGATTGGTATTTTTAAATTCTTAGTATATATTCCCAGAAGTGGAATCACTGAGTCAAAAGGCAGTTTCAGTTTTAATTATTTTATTTTTTTTGAGGAAGGTCCATACTGTTTTGCACAGTGGCTGCACCAGTCTGTATTCCCACCAGTGCAAGAGGGTTCTCTTTTTCTACACATCCTTGCTAGCACTTGTTTGTTGATTTACTGATATCACCATTCTGGTAGGTGTGAGGTGATATCTTATTGTGGTTTTTATTTGCATCTCTCTGATGATTAGTGACCTTGGGCATTTTTTCATGTCTATTAGCCATTTGTATGTCCTTTTTGGGAAAGTGTCTATTCAGTTCCTTTGCCCCTTTTTTCTTTCTTTTTAAAAAAATATATTTTTATTGATATATTTATTAAGAACCTTTTCATTGCAAGAGACTTTTTTGATCTGCTGGAAGTCCAAAGGGAGAACTTATTTCAGTCATAGCTGGTTTTTCAAACAATTTATCAGTCACCTGTTTGTTTTGATCCCTCATCTCTCACAGGTAGAGTTTCTCAGAATCAGATGCTAAGGTGGAGCTGAGGGTACAAGCCCCTTATTACAGATCAATACCTGCGAAGGGAGTCTCAGAGGGGGAAGGGAAACAGAGATACAGGCTCTGAAATATCTTGGCCAACCCAGTGGAAAGCTCTGTATTAAATAGTGACCATAAAGCCTTTCCCAAGGTGGGCCCAAATGGCCAGGCTTTGTGCTTGACCTGGCTCAGGAACGACTGTGGCCTTCCACTAATGTAGAAGCACATGACCTCGGGTGAGGCAGCTCTCTGTAGCTGAGACAGACTGAAGAAGCTGACAGGTGGAGGTCACCATTGAACACAGCCTCTCTAGCCGAGCAACCAGTCCTTCCTTGAGGAGAAACCTCAGTGGCTCATCTCCATGTCTACTTCACCATCCTTGACTCTGCTGTCTTCCCTACGTGCCGGCTTCATTCCGAAGCTTTTCCAAAATTATGGCAATGGTGTTCACCCAAAGCTTCAGACATGTTTTTCCAATTTGACAATTTTAGAGGAAGAGTATCTATTAGGAAAGTTTCAGCGAATGTCCTGAGATTATCCATTTGGCTTGGAGTCATGGCCTCATTTCCAGAGCTAGGATGTAAGGTTAGTTCCACCTAAACTGCGCAGACTGAGAACAAGAGTGGAGAAGTTCCCCAAAGGTACATCTCATTACTGTTGCCAAATAAAGTGTGGCGGGGGAGTAAGAAACAGATGTCTCCTGCCCTACTGTCTGCCGTGACACTCAAACACTCCGGAGTCTGTTCTAGAGTGGTCTGGAGGTCCCCTGGAAATTGTGGGACTGCACTTAATTGTAGGTAGAGGATCTTAAAATGCATCGTTAACATTCTCAGAGACCCCCATTCTTTTGGAAAACAGGACCTTGACTTGTCTATAAATAAGAGAATCAAAAACATTATAATTACAGATTATTAAAAATTCTCCTCTCCCTTTCTACAAATCCTACTAATTTTCTGAAGCATCTTTTGCTTTGCTTTTCTTTGTAATAGAGTGGAGAATAACTGTGGTATTCTGCAACATCCTGAATAGAAGAGTAGCACAAGAACACAGTAACAAAGAGCCTTTCATGCTGCAAGGGAGAGTACTCTGTTGATGTGGAGACCCTCTACCGCTGGGACTGCCCAACTGCAAATCTGTGAAAAGAAAGATTTCTACACTCAGAAATACTGGGTGCATTTAAAGTAGTTTCAGTTGTGTGTGTGTGCATATGTGTGTGTATAGACACACAATTTGCTTGTTTGTCTATGTATGTATGATTGTCTATGTATGTATGAATGTGTGTGTGTGTGTGTTTTATCTGAAATCTCTTTGTGTCTATGAAAGTTTGTTCTTCTTTGAAGTGCTAAGTCTGTTTCTCTTAAATAGAACAATCCAGGGCTTATAGTCAGGGAGTACACATCAGTGTAGACACACTAGTTATTAAATATTAAAATATTTTTCTACCATTTGGGAAATGGTGAGTAAAAGTGATAAGTACTAACATTAATAAATTCTATCACTTTTTTTTTCTCAGAAACCAAATACTGCTGTGATCCCAAGATATTTTTTTAAAGGGGGGGCAGGGGTTAGAGGGGTGGGCACTATAGAATTGAGAGGCCTGCTGAAGACATCCTCTTATTTGTTTCAGGTGTTAAGACATTTGGAGTTTGGGGTTCAAGTGACGTTGGCTAGGAGAAGGGAAGGACACACAGCCACATTGAGGAGGAACTTGGTAATGGCTGCAGTTTGGGAGAAGCCTGGCACAGAGACAACACAAGTGAGGCTTAACTTCCAGGTAGTGGTAGTAATCACTTAGGTATGCATGACTGGAAAACTCCCTGTGGAGGCACCAAGCGTTCCCGCACAATGTGAGGAGGTTTATGAGGATCCCTTGTGAGGTTAAAAGAGTATGTACTATAAGATGTGACACAGAGTGCTCCCTACTGCCGGTGGCCAGTTCTCCCAATGCAGATACCTCAACATATATGACCCCTCCCCACCCCAACTCCTAATTGCTTCTGCAATTCCTCCAAGCACCAGTACTTGCTGAACCTGGTAGTAATTGTCCTTTGTTTCTATTTTTTTCTTCTTTTCCCGTCTGCATTTGTCTTGCTTATTAACTGAACTTCAACTAGTTGTCTCAAAACAAGCACCAAATAAAACACTTGTTTCTTGACTGGACTTTGAAGGGAGACAACCATCTTTCCCTTTTTGGTAGAAAAAAACTAGACAAAACATGCAGATTTTTAACTCAGGTAACTAAAATTGGCCAATAACCACCCTCCTTGTTCCCTCTTTTGCCTCATCTTTGTTTTAATAGGATTTATCATTATTTAGGTATGGTGAGGCCAATAGATCAGGAGACAATTGCCATTGGGGAAAAATAGTTTATTATAGCGCAGATACCGAGAGAAGGAGTGCATGTCACACCATAGTCGGGGGTGGGGGGTGACACATAGGGAAGCACCAGGGTCAGTGTGAGTCAGAAGGAAAGAAAACTGTGGGCAAGAGCCTTTATCGTGGTTTCCATGAGAAGCAACAGATGAAGCAGTGTAAGTGGGTTGAGAATTCACTAGAAAGAATAATTTCAATGGGCTTGGTGCATATCGGCTTTCTCCACTTGTCTCACTTCTGGCCCGTGGTGATTAGGGCAGGTATATAGTGGCCCAGAGAATGAAAGCCTGAAAGGGAAGTGGGTGGGGGTGTAGACTCTGTTGACTGGTTTGTAGTTGAAAAGTGTGCCCCTGGGAGGAGGATTCCTCTTGATGGGAGGAGAGTGCAGGAGACCAAGGCAAGGTGACTCAGCCACGTTGTCATGTTTTCTGGGAACAAGGTGTGTCTGGCATATGCACGTAGGACAAAAGTTAAGCATCAGGTTTATAGATGCTAGAAGCATGATTAATATGCATTTCCCCTCTCACCCTCTTTCCCTATCCCTCTGGTTTCCATACTCCTGTCAAGAGGCTCATGACAATGGGCCAGTGAGTGCCCTCTGCTATTGGCCGGGGCATGAATAGATACAGGGAAAGTTGAAAGTAAGATGTGGAAGCAGGATAAATCTTCACTCTCAGGTGCCTCATAGCATCCCTAGTCACCCGATGACCTTCACTTTAATAAAGAAGTCTTTGGAAGGATTTAAATGTAAAATCTAGTCTAAGAAAAGAGCATCATTTAACTAGTGAGAGCTCTGTCAAGCAAATTTACACTAATGACTTTTAAATTATTGGAATGCCTTGATGAATAATTGTTATTACAAATATGAACGTGGTAAGCAAGATATAGACGGTTTAAAGAATTTATAATTAGAGAGTAAAAGGAATATATTTTCATCTTGATTTAGATATGAAAAATAGAAACTGTATTGCATATTTTATATTATAAGCATAATCATATGCCATATGATACAAGTTTTACATGAATTTAAGTGACTATAGACTTATTGTAATAGCATTGACCATTCTTGTCCCTTTCAACTTTCTAAATTGTGATTCTCTTTCAAAGGCCATTGAAAGTGTCATCTCCTCACGAACTTGCTCATGATCACGTTGTTGCCTTCCCCAGTTTTTAGGGGGGTAGGATCACTAATCATTCTCTCCCTCACTTCCTAGAGCAGGTGTACTTTTCTAGGGGTGCGTATCTCAGAATCATTGAGAAGAGTCTCCTCTGAAGCCTATATTTGTAGCCCAGCCCCTCAGCCAACCATACATACAAAAAAATATCTAAAAAAATATTTGAATGTAAAGCAGTGTTTCTCAAAGTGTATCAAAATCACTTGGGGGCAATACTGACTTAAAATAGAAAAAAAGGAGAATCTATCTGTCTCAGTTTCCTCTTTCTAACCGGGGAACTTGGAAGCAGTGTTCCCCAACAGACTGACCTGGGTCATGGTGTTCCAGCATCAACCACAATGACTAATCTACCCAGATCATGGCTGGCATTGGTCACTGGGCTTCCACGATGTTCTAGATTCTAAAAGTTCAAGTTGTCCCTGATTATGCCTGATAGCAAAGCTCCTATGACTGGGTTTTTCACCTCAAGTCTCATCATCCCTCTTTCCTTCTATGTCCCATTCCCCCACATTCCGCATGCCCAGTCATTAGACCTCTGTCTTGACCTACATTTCACTTTTTTTTTTTTTTGCAATGGTATCCTGCCTTACTATTTAGACCTTATCACGGATCTCTGCCAGAGGAAAGCTCAGTCTTCATATACAATACATTTCCTAGATGGTGACGACAAGCCTGTCTATACTGCCAAGTGTCTCCTGTTGTTACTGGCTGGGCCTGCCCGCCACTAACCTGAAACCCAGCCTTCACAAATGAGTTTATTCCTAAACCCTGGCTTTTCTCTGAAATTAAATATTGCTTTGAGTGATTGGTTATGTCCAGATAATGAGTGATTATCATGTCTAGGTAATGTAGCTGGGATATATATTAAGCATCCCAGCTACATTTGCTCTCCTCTTTATATACTTTATATCAAACATGTTGGCTTGTTTTGTAGCTATTTGGATTCAGGGCATCATTCCTGCTATATTTGGAGGAGATGTACCTCCTTCTATCTAAAACTCATCCTCTCACTTGAATTCTCCTTGCCTCCTGCTCTTCAAATTTGTGATTATTTGATAAATGTTCACCTCTCACAGGGGACTGTAATTTCTAGAAGGTCAGGGATCTTATTCTATTTTTTATTCCCATTGCAACTCTAATACCTGGAAGAGAGCCTGACATATAGTAAGTGCTCAGTGCATATCTGTTGAATAAATTAATAAAAATACTAAGGCCCTTGAAAGTTGGAACTGTATAATGTCAACTCCATCTTAGAATCTACTATTATGTTAGCTGGACTGTCAAAATACATTTAAATGATAGATGAAGATGCTTTTGCAGAGATATAGAACTTAAAATGTTAGAATTCATGGGCTTCAGAAGACTAATGCTCAATTTCAGAGAAAAGTATTCTGCCTAAAGGTTTAGACCTAAATGTAAGATGACACATTCCTGAATAAAAATGAGTTGTTTTTTTTTTTTTAAATCTGTACAGATAATTTCCCCCTTTTCATGTTGTCAACCAGACAGAATCAAACTGACCAAAAGACTCAACCCAGTTCCTAACCATTGCGCAAGCCAACAGAAAACTCATTCTGGCTGCATTTTTTTGAGTTAGTCCACATTTCCCTCCTTTATTATGGAATATAACTGGCATTTCCTGCTTCCACAAAGAAACTCAATCCCCGATTGATACATCAAACACTCAAGAGGACGGGGCTGTTTTCTCGCTCTTCATCTATAGAACAAGGAGTCCTCTCCTCTCCTCACCAACAAGACAAGACAAAACAAAACAAAAAAATCCCAAATAAGACCAGAGGGACTAACAATTTTAGTCCCGATTCTGTTTGTTCAATGATACTACTGTCCAGTGGAATTGTGATGCCGGTCATAAATGTGAGACACATAAACAATTTTACATTTTCTGGTAGTCACATTAAAAAAAAGCTAGAGAAACCGTAAGAGTGATGATCAGCCTTAACCTAAGATGATTCTCTCAATTTTTAAACTATGCACCCGCAGAGCCTGCGGCAGAGACCCGGGGGCAGGGAAGGCAGACAGTGGGGATCAGGAGTGGCAGGCGGCAGAGTTCCTGGACCTGTCTCTCTCTGCAGCCCGAGTAGCTCTGTTTGGGTGTGTTGTGTGTTTCGTTGTGTGTTTGTATTTTTTTAATGCTTCTGGGTAAGCTCTGGATAAGTGACTGTGCCAAATTTTTTGCAAACCACCCACCTAAGGGAATTGTCTCTGTTTTGATTCTGTGGAATCTTTTTGCGTTCCCCATATTCATTCTTATCCTGCCCTTTGTGCTGGGATGTCCACTGTTCCTCGGGGCCTTTACGACCCAGCATTTAGCCTTTGTTGTGCAATTGCTCAAAGAAAAGCCTTTAAGTATCACATCTTTGAAGCTCATTTTTATTATTTTTATTGTTTTCTGGTTTTTGAAGAAATTCATGCTGCTTGTGGGAAAATGAAAAAGAAAACTGGATAGAATAAAGGAGAAAATATAAATCATGCATAATTGCACCACAAAGATAAATGGTGCTAACATTTTGATATATTTCCTTCTGAATTTTAATATGTATATATTTTAAACCAAATTGGAATCATATTTGACATGGTTTTATGCCTTGCTTTCTTCAATTAGCATCATATTGTGATCATGTTTCTAGTTTATTAAAGCATAATTATTATTAGCTTTTTAATTCTTAATCCTACGCATGCCTCATAGTTTACTTAACCATTCCTCTATTGTTGGAAATGTTGACCATTCCTGATTTTCCTTTATTAAAAGACTAGAAGCCCGGTGCACAAAATTCATGCACGGGGGGGGGGGGCCTCCCTCAGCCTGGCCTGCACCCTCTCTAAAAAGGGGACCCTCCGGGGATTTCTGAATTCCGGTTTAGGCTCAATCCAGGACTGCTGGGTCCCAAATGCTCACCTGCCTGCCTGATCCCCCTTATGGGCCCCCTCCCAGTTTAATCCCCCCTAACTTTTTTTCCCTGCGGGGGGGTTGCCCCCAACGCCCCCCTTTTGCCACCCGGGTCATTTCCAACTCCCCCCCCCCCACTGGCCTGGTCACCCCTAACTGCCCCCCCCCCCACCAGCATGGTTGCCCCTTACTGCCACCCCCTGCTGGCCTAGTTGCCCCATGCAGCCTGGTGCTCAGTCATTTGGTCACCCCTCACTGCTCCCCCTGCCAGCCTGGTCGCCCCACACAGCCTGCTTTTCAGTCATTTGGTCGTCCCTCACTAACTCCCCTTGCCGGCCTGGTCGTCCCATGCAGCCTGGTGCTCAGTCATTTGGTCGCCCCTCACTGCCCTCCATGCCGGCCTGGTTGCCCCACACAGCCTGCTGGTCAGTCGTTTGGTCGTCCCTCACTAACCCTCCTGCCAGCCTTGTCACCCCACGCAGCCTGTTCGGTCATCCATTCAGTAGTTTGTTCGGTTGTGATGGCCCCTGGCTCTTTATATATATAGACTAGAGGCTTGTTGCATAAAGAGATTTGTGCAATAGGCCTTCCCTTCCCCTGGCTGCCGGCACTGATTTTCCTCCGGCACCCGGGACCCAGGCCTTCGCTCCGGCCAGAGCCTTCAGTCTTTGCGGCTCCAGATGGAGCCTTCAGTCTTCACGGCTCCGGATGGAGCCTTCAGTCTTCGCTTCGCTTCACCCCTACATATGCAAATTAGCCGCCATCTTTGTTGGTTAATTTGCATACTCTCCTGATTGGCTGGTGAGTGTAGCAGAGGGACAGTTAATTTACATGTTTGTCTATTATTAGGTAAGATGCTTCAACTATTAGTCTTGTACATAAATGGTGTTTTAGGGAATATCCTCACACATAAATATTTAAATACTTCTCTGAATTTATTTTCTAGGAATGGATTTACTAAGTAAATAAACCTTCCATATGCATATGCTATATATTGCCGAAACATCGCCTTCTCCTGTCAAAATACATTCCCACCAATAGTATTCGTGAATGTCAATCTAACCTACCTTTTCTGACTTTGAGTTCAATACTTCTAAAGAGTTTTCTTCAATTTGATTGTTTTTTTTAAAGATTTTTTTTTCATTTGCAGGACATTAATAGCTTGTTGTGGAACATTTGTATTTTATTGTCTGGAGATCTCTCTCTCTCTCTCTCTGTCTCTCATCTATCTATCATCTATTTACCTACCTATCTGTTCCTTTGACCATTTAAAAAATTTTATGTATTAAGGCTAGCAGACCATGGTCAATCATATTCACTGTAAATATAAATGACCCAGCTTGTCTTTGCCTTTTAAATTTGTTAATGTAGGGGGGTGTAGCATAGGTTTGGTTATAAGCATTCCTCTAATTTCTATCTATTCCGCTACTTTAGTAGGAGTTTCATCTATACATGTGGCTTCAATTACTATCTATTTCATTGATGACGCACAAACTTACACCGCCAGCCCAGAGAGCCCAAGATAGAGAGGGATGGAAGATTAACGGGATGGCTTTTATCTAACAAGGTAAAAAGAAATTCGATAAAAAGAAAGCCTATACAGCTCATAAAAAAAATTACATCAGATTGAACTAAAAGAGATAAAGACAGTACAAAATTAAGAGAAGCCTTTGGAACTCCTGAACATATACATGCATATGTATACTAGTACTAGTATATAAGATATATGTACATCCTATTAGTTCTGTTTCTCTGGAGAACCCTGGCTCATACAGAATGTGTATAACTTGGTTCATTACCCTATGGATCTTCAATTGAGAGGAACTATATTCGAGGAGTTGAACTCAAGAAAGTACACTGGAGGAGCCTCATCTGGATCGAGACCCGATGAAGAGGATTTCGGCTGAGACGAAGCCTGATGCCATAATGGGAAAGTACTTATCAAGGGTCTTGGAAGGGGTGGAGTGCATTTTCCATGTGGTAAGAACGTGAATAATTTGGGGCTATATATTATTTGACACTGTCTTTTTATGAGATGGATCTGTTTCTTTCCCTTAAAGTTGGATGAACTTACTTGCTTGTAACTGAAGGCAGGTGGCAGGAAGGAGATGAAGCCCGCACTTTGCTTGCTGGAAGATGCCCCTTGGAGCTCCGTGTCATCCTGTAAGAAGTTGGCTGCACTGGGGCTGCCAGGTTGTGAGGAAGTTAACCAGTTTGTAAGTTCAATATGTGAGTGTTCCCCAGCTGAGCTTCCAGCTTACTTTCAACTTTTGGGAACATAGAGTTTTCCTTATGTCCTCATATAGCAGTAACTATTGTGCACATTTTAATATAGATGTAGTACCCTAATTAAACTGTATTAGATATTTTATTATAATTTTCTTCATTTTTAATTGTGCCACTTTGAGATCAAGGACGGAGGAAAGTCTTAAATTTCTTCATTAAAGTTGCATTTAAAAGTTTTGACTTATAGCTCTGGCAGATGTGGCTCAGTTGACTGAGTGTTGTCCCATGCACCAAAGGGCCACTGGTTTGATTCCCAGTCAGGGCACATACCCAGGTTGTGGGTTCAATCCCCAGTCTGGGTGGGTACGGGGGTGGGTGGGTGAATAGCCAATTGATATTTCTCTTTCTCTCTTTCTCTCTCTCTCTCCCCCTCTTCCTTCCTCTCTCTCTCAAATCAATAAAACCATATTAATAAAAAAGTTTTGAATTATACATAATTTGATGCTAAATGCCCATGTTTGTCATGACTGTTATAACTTCATTGTGGACTGCATATTTTTCAACATATAAAAAACTATTGATAAATGATTTTCCTCACTTAAAATAATATTTTTAAAATACTTTTAGATTCATAGAAAAGTTATAAAGATAATTCCCCTCACCTAGTTTCCCCTGTTATTAACATCTTACATTACCATGATACATTTGTCACAGTAAGATGCCCAAATGTGTACATTACTACTAACTTAACCCCAGACTTTATTCAGATTTTATGTCTTTTCTTTTTCTGTTGTTTGTTTTTTAACTAATGTCCTTTTTCTCTTTCAGGATCTCATTAGTTGTTGTGCAGCTTTAATCTCCTTTATTCTGTGACAGTTTCTCAGTGTTTCCTTGTGTTTCACAATCATGACAGTTTTAAGAAACACTGGTTAGTCATTTTGTAGAATGTCCCTCAAGTTGGGTATGTCTGATGTATTCTCTGGAGCTGTGGGTTTTAGGAGGAATATCACAGAGGTGAAGTGCCCTTCTTCATTACATTATATCAGGGGGGTGTGCTATCAACATGATGTTAACCTTCATCACTTGGCCAGGGTAGTTTTTACCAGCTTTCTCCAGCTCCCACCTTTCCCAGCTCCCACCTTTCCATATTCTATCGTTTGGAAAGAATCATTTAAACTGAGCAGGAGGAGGTGAAGAATAAGAGTAAGTTCCACCTCCTGAAAGATAGATGCTTTTCCCACTTAATTATACTTACAGATTTCCTTTAGTTTTGTATTCAATACCTACATTTTTCTCTGTCCATTTATTTATTATTTTTTGATTCTGTACCATTTTAGTTCAGCATGCTGCTTTTATTGTTGGATTTTATTTTATAAGCCAATGTATGACTCTTTGTTTTACCAGAGAGATTTCTAAGGACTTGATCTTGATTGTTTGATTCTGAGGGATACTGCTTGCTTCTAAGAGCTTCCCCAAAATATCTCCTCTGACCTAGCAATGACTTGCTGTGTAATGGTGGAACATTCAATTATCTTCTCTTTAGTAGCTGAATTCTCTGGATGGGGTCAGCCTTCTTCACATATCACCAAAGTGAAGGGGGACCCTTTAAACCTCTTTTGACAGGATGAGTCAATTCTGGCTAGGAATGTGACCTACAAAGAAATGTCTTATTATGTATCACCATAATCTTTTGTTTCACGTTTTTTGTTTGTTTGTTTGTTTTTCATATATTTTATTGATTTTTCACAGAGAAGAAGGAAGAGGGACAGAGAGTTAGAAACATCGATGAGAGAGATCGATCAGTTGCCTCCTGCACGCCCCCCACTGGGGATGTGCCCGCAACCAAGGTACATGCCCTTGACCGGAATCGAACCTGGGACCCTTGAGTCCGCAGGCCGACGCTCTATCCACTGAGCCAAACCGGTTCGGCTGTTTCACGTTTTAATAGGTACCATTTGTGTGTCTGACATTATCCTGAATGCTTCACATGTTAACATCTTATTTTATCTTCTCAGCACCCCAAAGGGTAAACCTTGTTCTTCCCATTTAATAGATGATAAACCAAAGGTCACTGAAAAGTTGTCACTACTCCTAGGAAATGGCAGGAGTTTGAAAACAAGCCCATTTGACTTCTAAACCTGGTCTATCTTCCACTGCACCAAATCCTCCAAGTAGAAAAAAAAGAAGAAAAAATCCCTGACAGCACATTCCTTCCACCTCCTACCCCTTCCTGGAGCTTTCTAAATATCACTGATTATTTACTTCAGGCTCAGAATCAACTAGGCAATTGTAGTACCACCCCGATCCTGTTGAGTAGTGCAAAAATTAGTAAGTGGTGGCCTAATGCAGAGACATACCACAAAGAAAACAGGGCAGATGTCCCCATGTGCAGTCATTGGGAGAGAAGGCAGCCCCCCTTGGATGAATTCAACTCGATGAACATTGGATCCGCCCCTGCTATATGGAGCTCTTTGGGGAGATCCAATGGTAAATTAGACGAAATATTTGTACATAAGGAGCTCCCAGATTGTGACAAGTAAACATGATTTAAATTTTATTAAATTGGGGATATACAAAATATGAGACTGCACCAGAAAACGGATCACAGTCAGAAGGCTATGTCTCCACTGGCATTTAAACGCCATGCTCTGCCCCTGAGTTAGTGACTCAGTTGGAAGGAATGGCCTCAAGTGGCATATCGTTTCGTTTGTTTAGTCAAGAAACTTCGTTTCGAAAGACCTAACAAGTTCCATAGGCCATTCAACTTCTCCCTAGTATAAAGCAAGACTTTTTCAATTTAAAAATGAGTCTATTTATAAAAATGTTTGTAATTAGGAGCTTCACAGACATTTCAGAAAACTACTCAACATTAGCTTGACATGTTAAGAGATTTCTAGTATTATTGCCTTAATATTGCCTACATAAAAGTGATTGCAAATCCCACCACCCCCCCCCCCCACTGTGAGGAGCAAAGTACCATTTTTTTTGTGGGGGGGAGTCTTTGATTTAAAAATATAATACATTTCAAGGAAAGAGAACATGTGCTTGTTAGTTTAGTTAGTGTTTGTGCATGTTTACTTGGAAAAATTAAAACTCAGCATGCTATTTTCCATAACTTGGTATTAAGTATCCAAAGTATTTTTAAAACATGGCCTCTAAAATCTATATGAAACTACATGTTACATGTTTTTTTTAAATCAGAACTTTATGTACGGTCTTCTATCTGATGTGAAATATTGTACTTCAGATTTCAGTGGGATTGCCTTCAGATCTGGCATTTGTTGAAATGGTATTTGTTGAAAAATTAGCTATCCTGTCACACATTATCTAATTTGGTAACTTTAGATGTGATGCCAAGTTTCCTATGCGTACTCTATTCCTCTGAAAAACTTGTAAGGAGAATCCTAGCAGACTCCAACAGTACTAAAAATTGTTAAATCTTAGTGTACAAATATTTGAAAATGTGTACATTCCGTAGATGAGAGTAGATGGGAAAGTACTGTATTTTGATTAAGGGACATGATGTTAAACTTTGTCTTAAGTTTTTATTACATCTCAAATTGCAACAAATCAAAAAAGATAAAACTTTATGAGACTACAATTATTTCTTGAAAGACACTTGCTTATAAAAGTTGTTCTCTGTCTTCATTTATTTTTGTTTTTATTTTAAAAGCTAAAGCCAAGCCAGGAAGAAGACGAGAAACCCCAAATCAAGGTAAACATTGTTATAGCAAAGCATATTCTAGTGAAATAAACCAGAAACCATATCATCGTGCATGTCCTACTAGGTGCCCATATTCCCTTGCCCCTAACAACACTTGCTTTACCTTTCTTAGGGAGATATTCTGTATAAAATAGATGCAATTAGAGAAAGTACTTCTGCATGCTTTGTCTTTAAAATGTTTTTATTTTGAATTTTTCAACTGATAGAAATATGAAAGATATCCAGGCCCTGCCTGAAGGTTGTTTTCAGTAACTGATACCAAAAAAACTGAAGAGAACAACTAAAAAGGGACTTACATTTGACAAGCACCCACATGTTTGGGCGCATACCTGGGTTATCCAAATCCCTTGACTTTCCAACTCATATGAAAGTTTTGTGAAGTTTTCAGAAGATTCTCTATTTCTGCTTACTTTCAGCTGAGTAGAGGATATTTTAAGAGCTTAAAAAAAGAAAAGATAGCCACTTGGTAGTTCTTGTGGTCAAACGGTCAACAAATTATTTGTGTGTCGAAAGAAAACAAAAGACTTAACAAATTATAAAATATAATGATAATAATGGCATAATAATTAAAAAGTATAACCTCAGATACTAACAGTGAGGCAAGTGGCTCACGTTAGACTAATCTGGTTGGTTTCTGCCTGTTTCTCCCGCCCTTTCCATCATCAGCGTCCTGCCACTCTGTCCCTCAGTGGCCACACATAGGCCGACAGGGGTAATCATGGTAGTTTAGAAAGTCTTTCAAGAAGCTCAGCCCGGCAGTGGTTGGCTCTTAAAATGAAGTCACATCCCCAGCAAGACATGAGGAGTGTGCCAGGGGTATGACGCAGTCACATACTAGCCTGTGAGTTTCAACATTTTCTTCTGTTCAAATTTTCCTAAGTACCTTGCTGTGCTGTAAAATAAAGGCCTTGCTTCCAACCATTTCCCTTTTCCAGAACTGCATGCTGATTGATGGGCCCACCCACTGCCGGCTCAGTGTTGTGTTTGGATGGATCTCCCAGAATTCAGGATGCCGTTCTCACCTGAGACAATAAGTCAAAAGATTTCACTGCTGTGCCTCATTCATGGATTCATTCATTTGTTCACTCATTCATCCATGTTTTAATGAATAAATTTATATATTTAGTCAGTGTGTCTAAGAGAAATTTTTAAGGTAGAACCACTAAAATTGAGTAAATGATTGAATAGAGAAAGAGAGATAAGGAGACGTCTTTACCAATTCTGTTCTTGTTAAAAACTTTTGTCAAGCAAATTTACCTGGGACCCAGATTGCAAACTCTGTATCCCCCTCCTCCTGACTCCATTGAACAAAATGTATCTTAGAAAGGGGGTTCCTCTGCCCAGGCACTGCAATCCGCTGTCCACACTTACTTTTTTAAAAAATTGATTTCCGAGAGGAAGGGTGAGGGAGAGAGTGTTTGAAATATCAATGATGAGAGAGAATCATTGATCAGCTGCCTCCTGCACGCCCCACACTGGGGATTGAGCTCATAACCCGAGCATGTGCCCTACTGGGAAGTGAACTGTGACCTCCTGCTTCATAGGTCAACGCTCAACCTCTGAGCCACGCTAGTTGGGCCCCACTCATTTCTTTGCAGCCTTATCTTTCCTGCTACCTGGGAGGTTGCTCTCACTTTGGCAAATTTGACCATAAAGTTCTTTAAAAGTGGTGATTTAAAATTAGAAGTTAAACCTACTTAAGGTACATAAACTTCTTTTTATTATTCAGTGTAAATGACTATTTAGACTCCATATTCCAAAAGCTACCCTTAAAAGAAATGCTTGTATAAGCTAAATGTCTTTGTGTATTTTCTGAAGTATAGCAATATATTTAATAAGCAAATGAGATTTGGTATATATTTCTCATCCTTAGGAAAGCCATTTTTCCTGACTATCCTATGCTTATTATTGCACTTTATAACAGAAAGGAAAGGATTACTCTGTAGAATAATGACATTAAATGTGATAAAGAAATTACACTTTTAAAAAAGTGAGCTACTTTAAAGAAGTTATGAAACCAAGAAAATGAAGGAAGACAGGCTGTTTCTAATGCACATCTTGTATTTCTAAAGTAAAGCATATCAAAGCAAATACTTTGTATGTAAAACAGACAGCTTTCTCTGAAAGGCATGTGATTGATTGCCCAGACAAATGAAAAAGACTAGCTTTGACTTGATCTTATTTTCGCTGTTTTCCTGCAGGAGCAAACTCCATGTTTAAACTCGTTAGTTCCAAGGCCACCTTTGTCAGCTACCACTTAGTGATTCCAGTAGACTTAGTCCTAATGTACCTCCAGAGGTAGGCTGACAAAAAACAAAACAAAACAAAACAAAAAAACACACCCTGAAACACAGTTTCCATACATAGAAAAGTGGAAAATAAAGGTTCTTTGCTATTCAGCAAGAAAAACAATTTTAAAAGACTTGAACACACATCAGGTTTAGGGATTTGAGAAAAGAACTTCTCGTTACTGATCACATCTACACATAGAGTTCCACTCAGTTATGAAAAACAACTCGCAAACAATAAGACATCACCAAGAACAGAGAACCAAGTGCCAGGAGTCAAGTGTATTGTGTATAGTTTTTACTGAAAACTTCCTGTAAACACAATTGCCTTGTTCAGTTTTGTTGTAAACTGACTCACCAGAAGATGCTCTGTTGATACGCTTTCAAATGTGTGTTTGATGAGGGTGATAAAGTAAAGCTAAAAAAAAAAAAAGAAAGAAACCACTGGTGATTCTGTGCTTCCTTCCCATGTAAATCTATTCTAAAGTGATTATTAGAAAAGTCTTTATCCTCCATATCTTTGAAGAGCTTAGGAATGGTAAATATCAGCGTTTTGATTGTGAACTTGGAAACAAGTATGAAGTGGGAAATGGTTGTTTTCCTGGCCTCCTTCTGTCAGATAAGACGTAATCTTTTCATACTGGTCTGTGCAAAGGCTAAGCCTTTTTTCCAAGATGTTGGGAAATTAAAAAGGATTTTAAAAGCCCTGTTCTAATTTTCTCTGAATCTTCTTTATTTATTTCTGAAAATATTGGAAGCTAATAAGAAGACATGAAGAGTCGACCTGAAGAAGTAAACTTGTGGTTTGTGGTTTAATATATGCAATTTATTAGGCACCACAGTGTGCTTGAATGATACCCATATTGGTCAATGTCATCTCTTAACACTGAAATTATCCAAATTTTCTGAGTTCTCTATGTCAACAGAATAAACAAACACAAACATCTGTTTAGAGCAAATATAAAGTTTTCCTAGAAATGTATAAATATGGAAAGAAACCAAAAGTCATTGGAAGGAAAAATGATAGTGTCTCAACATCCTTGCGGGGGGCGGGGGGGGGGTGTGTGACAAGCATGTTTCCTTAGCCTTGCTCCCAGGTGTCTAGGACAACTGATTTCTTTTAGAACCTGATGCTTTCTCAGGCTCATAGTTATACACATGTAATGATCTTAGTATGTGAAAAGTATTTGGCACATCACAAAATTATAATCTAAGAGGAATTCATAACTCTCAGGGCTGTGAGCAAGTTGAAATAATATACATAAATTAAAATTTTAAAATATACAGTTTTTTATGGATGCACACAAAAGTGATTTTGCATTCTATAAAAACGTTGCTATGATTCCTGTTAATTGCTTTTCTAGACTGTCTTCACTATACATTATTTTTGAAGAAATAACAATCTCACATTTCTTTTAGCAACATTACTGCCTTCTGTGTTTGGTAATGATACTGGTATATTCAGTTACTTAAGAACATTATTTTCTAGATTCTCAGTACATATTCCTTTAATTTTTTAGAAACCTGTGTTCTTGAAGAAATAAAATGAAAAAAATATTTGCAGGAAAAACAAGATAGCTGGCTTAATGATCCTCCTTTCTTCTCAACTACAATCTTTTTTCTTTATGAGTAATCTGAAAATAGTCAACATTTATTCTCTCCCAGGATAATTTTAGTACATTCACAAATAAGAAAATGCCTTTTAAAATTGAGCAATCTTTAAAGTATAAATTTTAAAATAAATAAAATATTAGTTGAAGCATGGGGGGGGGAGGAGGGGAATGAGACAAATGAAAGACTAAACTAACAAATAACTACTGTTGAAAAATCAGGAGAAAAAAAATAGAGAAAAGAAAAAAATGTAAAATTATCTATAAACCTGTGACCTAGAGAGAACCATTATTAACATGTTGCTGGGCACCCTTCAGAACTTTTTTCATGTGTGCATAATCAGCACCTAGTTTCAGCAACTTTGGGAATTAAAATAATGTTGCATTTCTATATTCGTCCAATTTAAAAACTCGGACACAGACAATAGTGAGGTGAAGGTCTGGGAAAGGCAGGTGTGGGGTGGAGGGTGTCAGTGGGGGGAAAAAAGGGAACAACTGTGAAATTTTCAACAATAAAGATAAATTCAAACAACAAAACAACTTAACTTTGGTCCAGGTCTTTGGGCAAAAAAGTCTCAAAAATCCCCAGCTAATTCTGACAACAGGAGAATCACCCCTCAGTAGCCTCTGCTTTCTTTCGGAGAAGAAAAGCTCTGACAGGACCCTGGAAGCCTGTCTCTCTCCCTGCTGTCAAGACAGTGGCCACCCCAACTCCAGGGCTGTGTGGTCTCCAGCACCTCTTTCCTGCAATAGTTTCCTCTGCATTCTGCTGGTGAAGGCAGAATTCCAATGGACTTCATTCAGATCAGAGGTTAGCAAACTGCTGTAAAGGTCCAGGTAATAAATACTGTGAGCTATGTGGGCCAAGAGGGAAAAACAATCAAGGATATATGTAGTTACTTATAAAGGCAATAAGCCTTTTGAAGGGTTGAACACTTAAACAGGTTTATTTTATCCTGCTACTTTTCCTCAAGCAAGTACGATCTAATTAATTCACCATTTGTAAACGGCTTCCCTTGCTTGGCTAACAAATGAGCGGTTTGGATACTCACTTTGGTTGGAGCCTGATTTTCATTTTTTTTAGTTTATTTTTGTGAAGACATTTTGGTGTGATAAAATATTCCACATTAGATTGAATATTAGATGGAGGGCTTGTTGTCAATTTTGTTAGGTGCAATGGACATTTTTTTGTGTATGGAGCTGTATACTAAAGTATTTAGGGGTAAAATGTAATGACGTCTAGGATTGGCTTTATATACTCCAGCAAAGAAAAAATAAAATAAAATATGGCAAAATGTTAATCATTACTAACACTCATAGAAAGGTACTAGCATAAAGAGTTCACTGTAATCTATCTTCAGAATGTATGTTTAAAATGTTTCAAAAATTAACGAGGGAAAATTTGTAAATGTTAAAATTTTTGTATTTTCTGTGTAATAGTCCACATTAAATTTTCTATTTTTTCTGGTCATTATGTTAAGTTGAAAATATTGTATAAAATGCAAAATCTGGTAACGTTGTTGTATATTGCATTCTTTTAGCATAGCTGTAGTGTCACTACATAATAAACACCATCCTTTACCATCTAATCTATAATAATAAAAGCATAATATGCTAATTAGATCAGGCAGCCAAACGACCTTCCACACATCCTTCCGGACGACCTCACGGGTGAAGACGGGGCTGCGAGGGCCAAGGCAAGCCACCGCAGCTGCAAGGGCCAGCCCCTTGCATGAATTTCATACATCGGGCCTCTAGTTCAATAATAAAATAACCCAACCCACACGTCACTGTGCCTTAAAAGCACAGCTCCCCAAGTCCAATTTTCTTTTCTTTCCTTATGCTGACATGATAGGTACACATTGGTAATTTATAAAAATCATGTTCTGGGGCAGCAATATGCATGGCACTTGAAATGCTGTTGAGTTATAATTGCATCACTATGCCTTGCAGCACACTGAGCAGGAGTGGAAGTGATGAGTGCCGCATATGGTCTCTGTTGCAACTACTTGATGCTGCCAGGATAGCATGGAAGCTCTGATATACAACACATACACAAATGAGTATGGCCGTGTTCCAATACTATTTTAGTTATAAATACTGAAACTTGCATTTCATAAAATTTTAATGTGTTATGAAACATTATTAGTCTTTTACATCAATTGCAACCATTTAAAAACATTCCTACTTATGGGCTATGAAACAATAGGCAGTGAGCAGGTCAGATTTGATCCACTGGTCAGAGTTATTTAGACTAAAACCTTCGTATTGCTGCCATGTTTGTTTTTATTCAGGAAGAAGGAGGAGGAGGAGGAAGAGAAGCAAGAGGAGGAAGGGTGGGGAGGGAGATTTTATGGTGTAGCTCACTAAAGTCTGATCCTTGTGGTCCAAGTTAGCTCATTTTCTGTCTCTAGAATCGCACGTGCACTTCCTCATGACTCTGGTGTGACACTGAGAATATGAGGAAAGAACTAGTTCCTGTATTCCCTGAATCAGACTAGGTTAATGAGACGCTAGGATTATTGGTGGTGAGATTACGCACTGACTTGTCCTCCCTATCTTGATAAAAACCACAAAATAAGGCAGCGCAAGGTTGGTAAAATTTCACAAGTCTGATCTGCTCAATCTTACTCGTGTCCACATTGTTGGTGTAAGCTTTTGTGCATATCTATAATAATAAAAGCATAATATGCTAATTAGGCCAGACAGCTGAATGTCCTTCTGGACAAAGCCATGACGCTGTGAGGGCCGAGAGCAGGCAGCTGTGGCAGCTAGCAGCAGCAGCAGCAGTAGCAGCAGCACCGGGGTGATGGGGGCGGAGCCTTCCCCTGATCAGCTGGTCACCTCCCACAGAGGGAGGCCAGACTTCGGCTTAGCCATCAGTAGGACATCCCCTCAGGGCTCCCTGAGGGGGCAGGCCAGGCTGAGGATTCCTCCCCCACAACCCCCAGTGCATGAATTTTCGTGCACCGGGCCTCTAGTATCATTTATAAATTGGAACCCTCCCACCTACATTTTCTCTTTTTTCAAATACATACTTTTAGAAGGGACAATCATAAAAAACTTAATTGGAGGTACTACTTCTCAGTAAGGGAAACTAGGACTAAGCAATACAAATGAAATTGTCCCTTAGAGATATAATTAATTTAAAGATATAAACCCTATAACAGTGGTTTTCAAAGTGGGATTCGGAGTTCCCTGAATGTCACAGAGACTTTTTCCAGAGGCCTAAAAAGTCAAAACTATTTTCATAGTAATATTGAGATACATTTGCCCTTTTAACTTTAATTCCTTTCACAAGTTTACAGCGGAGTTTTCCAGAAGCTACACGACATATGATATCACCACAGATGAATGTTGAAGCACATATGAGAAGCCAGATGTTTTCTATTAAGCCAGACATTAAAGAGATTTGAAAAAATCTAAAATAATGCTACTCTGCTCACTAAATTTGTGTTTGTTTTGAAAAGTATGGCCAATTTTCATAAATATATTACTTTAATTTAAAGTACTATCTCTCACCTGAAAATTACATTTCCATTATATTTTTTCTAGTATTTCAAATTTACACTTAAATTTTAGTACATTTGTAAGTTATTTTGCTACATGGCATAAAGTAAGGATTATTTTTCCTTAAGTGGTTGGCTTGCTCATTTACTAAATAAACTTTCCTTTCTTAATCATTTGAAATTTCACCTCTATCATATATTAGATTTTTATATATACTTGCTTGTTTCTGGACTTACAATATATTACATTAAGTTTTCTCTATTCTAGTCCTAGTTATGGAAGTTTTTTAATTATTAAAATTATATATTTTAATGTATAGCTCAAAAGTGCACCCTCACTATTCCTTTTCACATTTTTCCAAAATAAAATTCTTCTTAAGGAAAGTAAATATGTTCAAAATTAGCAAGTAAATATATATATATATAATTATGTAAACTGCTAGCAAAGCATTCAATAGTCTTTTTTTTTCCATTCCAAAAGGATTTAATTTTTTCCAGCTTTATTGAGATACTAGAGGCCCAGCGCACACGGAATTGTGCGCGAGTAGCTCGCTTCTGCTTGCCTCAGCTGGCCGCCCTACACATCACTGCTCGTAGCTCTCCACCGCTAGTAGCCCACACCCCGCCCCACCCACCGCGAGAGCCGCTGCTCATTTGGTCCTGATGGCGTTACTGCATGATGGTTTTATATAAGAGATAACTGACATAACATTGTACAGGTTTTAGATGTACCACATAATGATTTAATATATGTATGCATTGTGAAACGGTTACCACAATAAGGTTATTTAACATTCATCACCTCACATAGTGATACATTGTTTTTTCTGTGATGAGAAAAAATCTATTAAGATTCACTCTCTTTGAAGTTTCCGAATATACAATACAATGTTATATAGCCTTTAGACAGAGTTGAGAACCAGTCTATAAAACCTTAAAGCCTATATCGAGCAACTACAATGTCACATACTTTACAAAGTGCTTTACAATAACATGTTAGTTTTGGTTAACTCTTCTTTCTTACACAATGCCTCAACTCATGTTTTAATCTTAGATGGAATACAAGATACCTACAAATTAATGTTTCTATTTAAAACGTACCTATACTTACTATATTTTTTCCTTTTCAAATCATTAGCCATTTTTCCTATGATTGTTAGTTTGAAAAGAACAAGGGTTCTAATATATTTCATTTTTAAAAAAATATTTTTTATTGATTTAAAAGAGGAAGGGAAAGGGAGAGAGAGATAGAAATACCAATGATGAGAGAGCATCATTGATTGGCTGCCTCCTGCATGCCTCCCACTGAGGATTGAGCTGCAACCCAGGCATGTGTCCTGACCAGGAATCGAACGGTTGACCTCCTGGTTCATAGATTGATGCTCAACCACTGAGCCATGCTGGCCGGGCTATATTTCATTTTTAGAGAGATTGCTATATTGCTATCTAGTGTGCTAAAATATCCATGTTGGCCAAAAATGAGGTGGCACATTTTTTTCTGCTTTATTTTTAGGCTTCGAAGTTGTTATGATTCTTTGGATTCTTGCCTTGGTTGTTTCCTCTCCCACTCCTTTGTAACAGCAGTGAGGAATGGCATGACAAGAGGCAACACAAATTAGAATGTCATAAAAGATTTCATTTTCTAAAATTATTGTTTATTTTTTTGCATAAAATATGAGAACTATTAACAAATGACAATGAACTACTATCATATTAATTTTATAGGTCAACTTGACTGTCTATAGGGTGCCCAGATTAACGGTTATTTCTGGGGGTGTCTGGGGGAGTGTGTCAGTAGACTCAGTAAAATAGATTCCTCTCCCCACTGTGAATGGGCATTATCCATCCACTGAGGGCCTGGATTAGAATAAAAGGTGGAGGAAGGAGGAATTCACCCTCTTTTTTTTTCTGTCTTACTCCTTGAGCTGGGACATCTCATTTCATCTCCTCTTGACCTCAGTCTGGAATTGATACCATTGGCTCCTCTGGGTTTCAGGCCTTTAGACTCAAACTGAATTATATCACTGGCTCTCCTGAGTCTCCAGCTTGCAGACCACCAAACTTCTCAGCCTCTATAATCATGTGAGCCAATTCCTCATAATAAATTTATCTATCTGTTTTTCTAGCTATCTGTCTGTCTACATATGTCTATATATCCTATTGGTTCTGGTTTTAGGAGAATCCTAGCAACTACCTTTGGTATAAAAAAATTAACAAAAGCAGCAACAGCTGTAGCATTTTAGAAACACACTGAAGTAACTACTCCATAGTTCCCTGTAATTCCAATTATTCATTCATTTATTTGTATTAAATATTTCCTAAGTATCTCTTTTAAGAGGTTTTAATTATTACATCTTCTCTTTTTTCAGTTTAATTTATATCATATGAAGTTACATGTATAATGGCTATATGGCTCTTCATATGAATGTTTTCTTTTAAAATCCTCACTTGATATGTTTTTATTGATGAGAGAGAGAGAGAGAGAGAGAGAGAGAGAGAGAGAGAGAGAGACATCAACATGAGAAACATTGATTGCCTCCCATACATGGCCCAACCAGGGCTCGAATGAGAAACCTGGGTATGTGCCCTTTGGTGTATGACACGATGTTCCAACCAACTGAGCCACACTGGCCAAGGCCATATGAATGTTTCTTTACTTTTTTCAGTTCTTCAGGGTTTCGATATAAAATGTTTTGGCATAGCTAACTTATTCCACATTTCACTGCCTTTGAAATTCCAAGAGGGGTTTCCTGGGCTCTGTTTGCCTTTCCCACTTTCTTCTCTTTTCCTCCACAAATTCTTCTGGGCAGTAATATCAAATAACTATGAGGACATCTGATACTTCCAGAGAGAGGATTTTCTTATTGAAAAAAAATATTTTGGAAACAGGAAATCATTTTTAGTTAACCACATTCACAATTCCAAAGCTAAGAGCTTTGGAAAGTTTTATTTTATTGCTTTTTGATGTTAGCATAATGTAGGCTGGGTGTCTTTCTTGGAATTATTACTTTAGAAAGTGATACATAGAAGTGTCCTTCAGAATGTAACCTGATGTGTGCCAATAGTCCTATTTATCAATTATCTATCTATGTATCTATCTATCTATCCATTTATCACCTTCTGTAAAATAAGCAATGTATATAAAACAAGAGCTATTTATTGCAAATGAATAAAACTAGATGATAAGCAGTTATATACAATATAATATGAAGGAAATTTTGATATTTCATAGAGAATTTTTATAACATGTGATATATTTGCATTTGTGTTTACTCCCGAATATGCAAGTTACATTTCTAAATTATAAAATGGTTCACAAGAAAACAAAGAATATGACAACACAATTAAAACGCTTTATTTTTGTCTAGGGAAACACTTGACCATAGCACTGCTTTGAACCAAGTAATCCAAGTTTATGCTGTAGCATCAACAGTAAACCCAATGACATCCCCTCTTCATTTTGTTTGTTTCTCTCTACTCAACATGTAAATTGCCACGCAACAGAGAGAAAAAATAGTGAATTACTTCTTTCACAATTCTTTATTTTTGGCTGCATTGGGTAGAACTCATGGAAAAGATTGAAACACAGGTTAAATGTTAATCATTTTTTATGCACTCCAGGGCCATTTATATTTGTTTTATATAACCATCCTGGGACGCTAAAAAGAAAACCAAAGATACATCAGCATTTATTTTTTGTATGTGCTGTGAAGAAGAATCACCACCTCCCCTGGTGCACTGATTTTGGACCTGCCTAGGAGAGGGTGAGTGACTACCCTGGGACACCTGAGGCTTGCCCATGCCAGCCTCAGGAGCAGTCATGGGAGCTTCCACTGAGGGAAAGTGGAGTCCAGGGCAGTGCAATCTGCTTTTGGGCTGTGGAAGCTCCAAAGAGAACACGATACACAGGTCGACTTCCCAATGCTACGAAGGAGAGAGCTGAACATGGTTGGCTGGTTGGAGAACCTCACTGGGGAAGTGTCTCTCCTTACCCCACTGTGTGCTTCCTATCACAATGATCCCATCTGTACCATTCACCATTGATGTATGCACAGTGCTTACAACAGTGTAGGTGTCCAAATGAATAATTAGAGAATATAATAAACATTATCAACTGTCCCAGAGGGAGGGTCACACTGAGCATTCGGCATCAAAGGGACCTGGGCTCACAATGAGAATGTATAGGGCAGTGGTCAGCAAACCACGGCTCACGAGCCACATGCGGCTCTTTGGCCCCTTGAGTGTGGCTCTTCCACAAAATAACACGTGTGGTCACGCAAGTACAGTGCGATTGAAACTTCGTGGCCCATGCGCAGAAGTCGGTTTTCGGACTGGGCGAGTCTATTTTGAAGAAGTGGCGTTAGAAGAAGTGGGGGTACATTCGCTGAGGTCGACCCCTCAGACTGAGGACGTTTTTAGCAAAGGCCAGCTTAGGAGTACCCTAATTAAGTTAATAACAATGTACCTACCTATATAGTTTAAGTTTAAAAAATTTGGCTCTCAAAAGAAATTTCAATTGTTGTACTGTTGATATTTGGCTCTGTTGACTAATGAGTTTGCCGACCACTGGTATAGGGCATCAGATGTATACAGAGCTCTACTGGGAGATGGATGTCACAGAAGCTGCTGCCTAGAGAGAAACCACTGTAACCATAACAATCACTGAGAGCAGAGAGAAGTGTGAGAAGCAGTGGATATAGATGTAGATATATAGATATATTTCATGTTTTCTCTGCGATATATTTCATGTTTTCTCTGCGATTGCTTTTTAATCTAATATTTATGGAACATATGTTAGCCATGATTCCTAGATTTTCTACTTATTGCTTCATTTTATCCTTGCCCAAATCCTATGAATTAGGCACTATACTTTACAGATGAGAAAACTAAGTTCAAAGAGGTCAATTAAAAACACCACACCACACAGTTAGTAAAGGAAGGCTTGAGATTCACACTCAAGTCTGTCTGATTCCAATGGCCAATTGTTAGCTCTTACTGCTTATTGCCATTATTGCAAGGGAGGTCACAAATACAAACGTGCTTGAAGATCTATTATCCACTAGAGCAGTGGTTCTCAACCTTCCTAATGCCGCGACCCTTTAATACAGTTCCTCATGTTGTGGTGACCCCCAACCATAAAATTATTTTCGTTGCTACTTCATAACTGTAATTTTGCTACTGTTATGAATCGTAATGTAAATATCTGATATGCAGGATATATTTAGGCAACCCCTGTGAAAGGGTCATTTGACCCCCAAAGGGGTCACGACCCACAGGTTGGGAACCGCTGCACTAGAGTAACAACAACTTTTTTTTTTTAAAGTGGGAAAAAATGTTACATTCCATGAAAAATGTTAATCTATGCATTTATGGTTAAATTGAACAAGGCTGAAGACCATTGAGAGCTAGATACCCTCCTAAAGCAAGTGTCACCTTTCACACTCAGAAACGTTTGGCAATCCTCACTGAGCCACATGTGTTCATCCCTTACATATGGGGCAGCAAACAGATGTGCAGACACTGCAAAGCACAGAGGAGCTTGTGTTGGAGGCTATTTTGTTACACACTTGACATTCCAGTTCTCTAGGGAAATATTAAGTCATTGAAGTTGTATGCGGTTCTAGCAAGAACACAAGAGGTTTTAATATTTTTTTTAATCAAATGGACAATTATTAAGAAACATGATGCAGCCCAAATATATTTACTTTAACTTAAAATGGACCGGAATCTTTGGATTCAGATTTCCCTGACTAAAAGGGTGATTAGATACAGTTTAAGCTAAGGTGGTATATGCAGAAAATCTCACCTCTACCAACACCTATTCTTTGCCTCAGTTCCTCTGAGAAGCTGGGATAATGATACCCCTGGGTGCTGTTGTAACGGACAAGGGTAATCCATGCAAAGTACTCGTGACTATGTCGGACGCTTGGTTTGCATTTAAGAAATGTTAGCAATTCAACACTAGGAACGGTTAGTCAACAGAATCCATAACTGTGAATACATCCTCTTCTAATGTTAAATGGATTTTGTATAAGGCTCATTTTCTTTTAAAATACATAACTTAAAATTTCATAAAGAAACCTCAAACATGCTTACTTCAAAACCATTGGTTCTAGACTTTTGCCTCATTGTTCTTTATGCTTAACTTGCTTAGCCTTCAGGATTTAATTCGACATTAAGGGCATCCTCATGCTCTTCTGTTTTACATTAATTGCCATGCCATTTAAAGTACTAATCATATTCCTTTATAATGTTTATTAGCTTTGCATCTTTGTGATCTTTTAGTATCAAGTCATTGTTTTCTCTATCATTTTAGTGGTTTATCCACACCCCAAACCACAAGGTTTACAACTACAAAATTGAAATGATCAGGTACAGAAGGGCTATTAAGCCAAATGAGCTTTAGCAAATTAGAAAAAATGGCTCTAAATCCCTGTGCTGTCCTTTGATGAGTGCAACCTTGATTTCCTGGTCTGGCTTCCTCATCTGTAAAATGAAGATCACATCAGTCAGGCCTTCCTCTAAGGATATTGTAAAATAAGATATTATATGTAAAAGCCCTCTATAAGCTCTATGGTCTGGGAGTATGAGAGCTTGTTTTTTAATCCTTCCTGGTGAAAGATAAGACAAAAGAAGGGAATATGCCCTATAAGTTATATAGTGCAAATGTTGTACATGACATTGTACGAGAGCTTATTTATTTAATCCCTCATGATGGAGGCACTGTAGTATGACATGAGATTTTGCAACATTGCAGAGGCCTTCCAGAAAAGAGAGCCTACAGCAACACCAAGGATAATCTGATAAAGGACAAATAAGTGGTCTTGGGAATGTGTACTAAAGGTGTCCAGAGAAGGAAAGAGAATTAGAGGCTGGCTGGGCTTTTCAGGGAACATTTACAAAGAGGTGGGCATTTGACCCCATCACTGGATTTGGGGTAGGATTGCAATAAACAGAGGACAGAAGGAGGTAGGGGGTGGTACACCATTTGGAGGAACAGCCCGAGGGAACATATTCAGATAGAAGAGCACAAAGACTGAGCATTGGACTGATTTGGATGCAGCAGAGCCTTGCTGTTGGGAAGCAGTGGGAGATGAAACTGGCAAGACAGAGCGAGTCTAAATGGAATGCCAAGAGAATGATGCGCTTTGTTAACACAGCACATTTAAAACGAAGGCCACTGAAGGATTTTTGAACAGGAGAACGATGTGGTAAAAACTGTGAACTCTAGCTTCAGACACACCAATTCCTAATCCAAACTGGCCCTTTAGCCAATGTTTTCTTAGGCAACACTTACTGGAAATGCACGGGGCAGTGGAAAAAGTGTGAGACTGGGAGTCAAGGGAGGATCTTGGGAACGCGAGGCCTCTTTTCTGGACCTACCTTTGGACCAGCGCGGCAGGAAAGCCATTGTCTTATATCCTGGCCCTTTCTCATCATTTCTGAAACCATCTCTGCCACATTTTCTATCTCCTTGAATTTCTATTCGTGTTTCTCTAGGTTAAGAGTATGAAAACAGGTTACATGATGTTTTCTCCTAAAAGTCTTCAAAATGTTCCAAACTGTCCTGTCTGTTATTAATTTTTTCCATTCCTTTATTGCTCAATCTCCTTTAGTTGGTCACACTGTCTTTCAGCATCAAAATTAGAAGCACATGATTACATTTTAAATGACCATTTCCTATTCAGATCCATCATTAAAATGCCCTCGGTTCACTATCAAATTCCAATGGACATTTAATGACATTTTCACATCAGGCATGTTCGCACTATTTAAAAGGATTGCAAGCCAAGCTTTATGTAGAGAGTTTGGAAATCATCTTTGTACCCACCGAGTCATGTGTCAATCACATTTTTGACCAGAAAAAAAATGCTTCTAAAGCCATTGGTGGGTCCCCTATTGATTATTTAGGTACTGAAATGCTAGCAGTAAGATTTTTTCCCCCTTTCATTTATTAGGAAAAAAATAAATCCATCTCCCCATCTGTTCTCAAAACTGGAAAGAGGAGTGACCTTAACTTTTTACATATTCCTTTATTTTTATTTTGGTTCTTGAGAGTGGCAGAAACCTGTATATATATGTAGATTTGGAACCAGCATTATTTAAACCATGCTTCAGAAAACCTAACTAGTACACAAAGGGCAAGTGTTCTACAACTGCTGAGCCAATAAAGAGGACTTATGTAGAGTCACTAAAGTTATCTCACTGAGGTGTGAAATAGAAATATGGCAGCCTAAATGACCACAGTAGAGAATCCAGAATGACAATTTCTTGTTTCTATTTCTTTCTTTCTCACAGACATGGGATGTGACTTGAGGTACATTGGCTCAACTTCAAAAATATGTTTTTTATTTTACTTTTCACATTGCAAAATGATTTAGATGCTCTATGTCCCAAATAATAATAGTTTATCTATGGATCAGTTTGAGAACCTTGGAAGGCAAACATTAGGCGATGTTGGAAATGCCTTATGATAATTTATGAGCCTGGAAACCGTGATAATACCATTGCCATTTGAGTTTGAAGTTGTTATAAATGAGAATTGGGCTTAGAACAACAGCATTTCATAATAAAATGATCTTTGTAAAATGTTTCTTCAGGCTTTCTTACCTGCTAGTTTATTATTGTTACACTTTAAATCTGCAGAGGTGAAGTTAGACTAGACATCAAGATGGTCAACATATATCCCTGGTTTTTCAACCAATGTGGTTATGGTCTGTTACGATCTCTCTTTGGAGAATTATTTAGATAAGCCCACTCTTTTTCAAATAAAAAATGAGTTGATTAAAAGGGATTGTTTTCATAAAACTACTCAAATTTCTATAAAGAAAATCAGAATTCATTACTGAAATACCATTAAAGAAAACTCGTGGACTCCTCATAAGACTAATAATATCTTTTGCCACTACTTGAACGCTAAGCTTCATAAATTGCATTTTCAGAACCAGCACTTTTCCCAGATGATGAAATAAATTGAAAACTGAATGCTTTAAATTAAAGAATGTGTGCTTGTACTGGGGGAAGAGGGAAGGAAAAAAATATAATCCTTAGAATTATACTCAATTCCAAGTACAGTTATTAATTCTCACCTTTAAACTTAAGAAGTCATGAATACTTGTACAATATCAATTGTGCACAGTTTATGGCACAATCCAAATAACATACATGGCATAGTTACTGGTTATATCCAAATGGGAGAAATAAGTGAACGCGTATGGATGTGTACATGTGAATGAGAAGGGATATGTAAATATCAGAGCACATTTTAGAAGAAACAAGTCTAAGGGTCCATTTTAAAATACTGTTACAACACCCTAGTTGGTTTGGCTCAGTGGATAGAGTATCGGCCCACAGACTGAAGGGTCCCAGGTTCAATTCTGGCCAAGGGCATGCAGGCTTTATCCCGGGTCCTGGCCGGGGTACGTGCGGGAGGCAACTAATCCATGTGTCTCTCTCACATCAATGTCTTTCTCTCTCTCTCTCTCCCCCTTCCTTCCACTATCTCTAAAAAAAAAATCAATGGAAAAATATCCTCAGGTGAGTATAACAAAAATTAAATAAGTAAATAAAATACTGTCACAGAATGCGCACATAAAAGGAAAACAGGAGACCACAAATTAATTAATCCAGACAGTTCAAGGAAAAGGTGAGATTGCTTAGTTTAGAAGGAGGATAGTAAGGTGATTGAGCAGAGAGGAAGAAAGCAAAGAAATACCATGTGTCACATACCTTGCGGTACGGCCCTCCCTCCTTTGTCATCTACCCTCTTCTTCCAAAATGATCCTGCACTGACTACACCAACAGATCCTTGGTGTTCTTGGCTTTAGGATGAGTTTGGGACTTTATTTCTTTCAGATCCTTTCTTTCTCATTTCTGCTCATTTCTTTCTTACCTCAGTCCTTTGGGATTAAGGTGGTATCACCTCACTGCTGCTGGCCCTATTCTGGTCCTATCAGTGGTGATTCACTTCCACTCCTCTCAAACTTTTATAATATGTCACTTTGTAAATAAATACTTATGTAATGATTTATTCTCTGCAGAAACTATGGCTGATATATTAGTTGGTACTAGATAGTCCCAAGAAATCAACTGCTTGAAATGAGATTTGGGGATTGGTATCTCTTATACCATGTGAGAAGGGCAGGGCTAATCTCCTTGCTGGGGGTGGAGGAATCAAATAGGGGTAATCCTTGGCTTGATGAATATTCAGGTTACCACCATGGTTGCATGGGTGATCAGCTGGTAGAAACCAAGTGGCTGTGGCACTGAGCTACTCTGACAATTAAGATTTTAGAGTCACTTAGCTTCTTCTCACAGTCCTAGAGAAGACAGGTAGGAAAAAAGAGAATTAAAACTATGAACATGTAATTACAAATGTGCAAAGAGTCTCACGTTTTTTTGTTTTTGTGTGTTTTTCCCCCAAAATATATTTTATTGATTTTTTACAGAGAGGAAGGGAGAGGGATAGAGAGTTGGAAACATCCATGAGAGAGAAACATCCATAAGCTGCCTCCTGCACACCTCCTACTGGGGATGTACCCGCAACCAAGGTACATGCCCTTGACCGGAATCGAACCTGGGACTCTTCAGTCCACAGGCTGACGCTCTAGCCACTGAGCCAAACTGGTCAGGGCCAGAGTCTCACTTTTTACTGCGTAACTTTGAAGGAGCCCCCTTTCTTCTATAGTCACCTGAAAGACATAGCTGACAACCAATTTCAGAGTATGATTGGAAAGGTTGCAGAGCCATAGCACTAATAGTAAACTAAGTCTGCCAAATTGCTTGTGCTACAGGAAAGGAAATTTTTTTTTAAATATATTTTTATTGATTTCAGAGAGGAAGGGAGAGGGAGATAGAAACATCAATGATGAGAGAGAATCATTGATTGGCCGCCTCCTGCATGCCCCACACTGAGGATCGAGCCTACAACCCAGGCATATGCCCTGACCGGAATCAAACCATGACTTCCTGGTTCATAAGTCAATGTTCAACCACTGAATCACTCTGGCCGGGTGGGGAAATGCAATTATTAAGAAACAATGGAATAGTGCCGTATTGGACAGTATGACATACCATTTAGTTAAGAAATATGAATCCACAAATTCCCTTGAATTTCCCTTGCCTCATAAACAAATATTGACTCTCTTGACACCCATCAGTGGTGCATAATGTGAGTTAAAACTTACTATAGCCTGAACTAGGGGTTACAAGGCCTATTTCCCAAAAGAAGAATAAAGTTTTAAGTCACTCCACCAGTTAAAAAATTATCATCCAACAGAAGTGCTTGCAAAAGCTAAAGGGACATGGAATTGGATGGTAGAAGTAGGCAGTTATGAGAATCCACTTATTCTCATAGCTGGAGAGAGAGGGAAACTTTAGAAGCTGTGTTTATGGTACTCTGTTACTTTTTGCTTCCCTTTTTCCATTACTTCCTTCTATGAAGCATAGTAGTAGTAGCTAAATTTTAGAGTTTGGAAAAGAATAGACTGAATTGATATTACCCCATGATAATACCACAGCTGATGAGACTTTGTTCTTTCTGGTTACAGACACGGCTTTCCACCCAGAAGAAGACAATATTGGGTGCTGAGGGGCTAAAAAGGGTGACTCCTCTTGTACTACTACAACATCAACAACAACCCCAAACAAAAAAAGGCAGAAGAAGGAAGCCAAAACACACATACACTTTACATCAAGGTGTGGCCTATCAGAAGAGGGGAGTTGGGAAGAGAGTGATATCATAGAACTTATCCCCTTGGCACCCTCCTGGTTAAATTAACTAGGGCTGCTGTGCCCTCCGTGGGAAATCTCTGCCCTCCCCTGTGACCTTCTGTTTTCACCTCTTCCACGGTGAGCCCGCTTCTCACCTCTCTGGACATGGGGTCAAGAGGGGAGTAAGAGCTCTATTGCAGTTGGTCCCTGGACCCTGCACAATCCAGTTATTTCCTCAACTCCATTCACACCTTGGTCATTAGCCCCTTTGTAAACAAACTTTCCTATGTTCTCTGATGTGAGTGCGCCATCTGTTTCCTGTGAGGAAGGACCCTGACTGACATTTAGGTGACTGATAACAAACATGCCAAAACCAACAAATTTGGCAAGCTTCACTGTAAAAGAAAAAAAAAGTTCACTAAGAATTTTTCTCTATTGTGTATTTTTTTTCTGAAAAATTCAGCACTAAGTCATCTAAGAGAACACAGGTTTTTAGATCCAACTGCTTCTGAAATGATACTGAGATTTTTCGTGAGGGCCACTCAATGTCCAAGTCATGGAATGACAGATCTAGAGTAATGCTTTGGACATGTTTAGTGAAGGTAATCTTCTATAGAAATCTTAAAATGTTCTACTAATACAAAACCATTTACCATACCAACTAATACAAAACTATTTTCCATAATTATTCTTTAGATTCCTCCTCTTCTTATATTACATCGGTACACGCACTCTAAATAAGCATGGCATCGTCATGTAAGTCATGTGCTTCGAGAACTTTCAAGTGGTGATGCGGGATTTTCACTGACCCATTTGATCTCTCTTGCTTTTTTCTCTCTGGTGACTAATGGCAAGTAATAGGAGAAGGTAGCTCATCAGCAATTAGGTTTTCTATCTGGTTACCACTCTACTAATGGGTTAATAAACCATAGCAAAGAGTAGAAACACATTCCAAGCAATTAAAATCCATTAGGTTTGCTGGCTCTTACCCCAAAACTGAAACCAAATAAAACCAAACCAAACAAAAATGAAGAAAAACATTGTCCTACGCTGGAATGAGGTTTGTTGTAATTCTTTTGTTATCTGGCACATTCATTGATTCAATGAACATTTGAATGTCAACAAGTGTGAGTTTAGGTACTGGTGATGAAAAAAGAAACACACACATTAATCCTCCTTTGAGCAGTTTCTGGTCCAGTTGGGAGGAAGTAACTATAAGTACCACGGTGAAGGTAAGCCAGACACACATAGGAACGGGTGTCTAAGCCAGGTGGGAGATGGTTCTGAAAATCTTAGGGACAGCACACAGGAGAAATATTTTGTAGAATAAGTATAATTAGGTAGGCTAAAAAAGGTGACAAAGGACATTTCCAACAGAGGGATGCAAAGATTCAAAATAGCACGATGTGTTCAGGGAGTTGCTATTGGTACTTGATAACTGGAGTCAAAATTGGAAAGTGACAAGTCACCAAAGAAGAAAAGTTGTCAGGAACTAGATCACACAGCCTGGAACAAGGCTGCACAAGTTTATACTTCAGAAGTTATAGGGCTATGGCACTGGATGCAGGGATCAGAACACCTTATGGTAAATGCCTTAAAAATAAGGAAAGGCACTGGCTTGTATAACTGTAAATCCACAGTAGGTTTTGTTTCAGGGATAGCTAAGTCCAAAAGCTCCTTGTGATTTCCTGAGGTTAGCTTCCCTCTGTGCATTGGACCCAATATCAGGCTATGAAAATGCCTCTTAAAGGCAAAATATGTCACTGCCTTGGTCTCCCATGTATACATCACAAGGTCCAGAGGGAGAGAAGAAGCCTCCATCCCAGCAGTTGAAGCAATAGTTCTGAGGTTCACCAGATTCAAACCTTTAAAGTCACATGCCCACTCTTAAACCAAGCTGCTTCTGGAAGTAGAAAATATTCCCACCAGGCACACATGTCAAAATCCCAAAACTTAACTATTTCACAAGTAATTGGGGTACCCTCTTTTTAACACTACATTTTATTAAAAAGCTTCACTGATGATATTTTAAAGAGAAACTTCATCCCTCCAGAATCAGTCGCCATGGTCAAATGATACCATTGGGGAAGAATTGGGGGAAAAGGGTCACACATTATAAAACAACTTGAATTTCATTCTGTTAGTTAATTATTTACAATGGGCACCAGAATTTCAATGTCTGCTCCCCCTTTCTGAGGATTTGGTGAGAACTTTTAACCAGTATCAGCATGGCCAAGAAGAGTGTCACAGAGTCTAGTACAGATCTAATCAGTATGGGTTGTACATTGTTCTGTATTGACCGGTCCATGCTGAGATGTCCAAAGGTTGCTCCTGGCCTTTACTACTGAATTCTTACTTCTTCCCTAGGCATCAATCACAATCCAGTGCATTTGCTAAAGAAAAGAGCCTGAATAAAACTGTGGAATCCAGAGCTTCTGGTCAGTTGTAGATGATTAGTAGCAATTGAAATCCAAATACATTGGGATCCTTCCCTGTAATTCACTCCAGAGAGATGTTGTACCTCCTGTAAGAATTTTTGGATTGTAGTATTTGCATTACTTTGCCATGTCCCCTCATGCACAGACTTGTCTGGTGACGCAGGCAAAAGAATTCAAGACAAAAGTTTTGTTTGGACTCCTGTTTTTTATCCTGACATTCTAACCTGTATTGATGCAAGTAATTGAGTAATTCCCCCACCCCCTACCCTACCACCATTTATCTAATTAGGGATAAAATAATGGGGGTGAGAAAGCTGCTGACCCTCAGGTATATATGGTAAAGATCAAATGTTAATAAGGGTTCATTGTGGATTAAATGCTTTCTGAAATAACGTTTCCTCAGTTTCTGAAACTAGATATTTTCTTTAGCTGTACATTCTTCAACGAAGCACACACATACCTCCACCCCACACGCAGTTTGCTGAGCTGCACTTTGGCACAGAGGGTGTGACTGTAAAGTCATAATAAACAGGGTGTCCAACAAAAACCACTTAACTAGGCCCACCTATACGGTATGACCTAGTTGAGGATAAGCCTCGCTAAAATATTTCAACTGGCATGGGTTCAAGGTTTGAAGTTGAATGAGTCTGCTTTTGTTTCTCACTAAGCCCCAAAGAAAGGGCACTTGTCAGGGAGGAGAAGGGAAAGAAGGGAGGAAGGAGTTAAGTGCTCAGCATCTTTAGTTCTTTTTCCTTGCTCCTTTTCAAACAAGCACACCACATTGAATAGCATGTGGAAAATTGGCCTTTCCAGTGAATAAAAATTAACTGGCAAACAACAAAAGGAAAAACGAAGGAATGCTGTTGGATGCTGTTTAGCTTGTCTTGTCTTGTCAGAGAAAGAACACGTGTGAATTGAATGCTTTAAGATTAATTTTACCTACATGTCTGGCTCCTGTTCAGATGTTTTCGATTTCTTAGTCAACCCTGTTTACTTGGTAGGGTTTTCTTTTCTCTTCTTTTTTTAAAGTAGGATTCTTCTGTAAGTGAAGGATAAAAAAGAGAAGACTAGAAGTAGTATGGGTGAACAACTGTTCAAATGTTCCACTTCAGAAAACTTACTAACCTTTATTTTTTTGGGGGGGGGGGAGAGGGGAGAACATAAAAAACATTAATTTAAAATGCCAGAAAATCAACCAAAGTATCTGTAGACTTTTGACCTTTGAAGAAGATTGCTAATCTGATCATTTCAAAAGAAAGCATATCTATTTAAGAAAATACACACAAAACTTTTTTCAATATCAAAATACTTTTCTCCCAGCACAATAGCACCCTCCCCATCCACAATATGCTGCATGCACCTAAATTTTTTGAAATTAGAACCTCACTTTATGCTAGGGAACCTAGAAGTCTTCATGGGCCTCACTGCGCTGTGAAGTTGTGCACTGCCTGCATGTGTTTGGTCTCAGGAAAAAACCAGAAGCCAGCCTCATGGCTGCCTCTTGTTCCTTGCTATCTTCCTCTGGAGCTGAACACCATCAGACACAAAATGCAACTTATATTTTTATTCAAATAAATGACCTGCTAAATACAGAACACATACCCTTTGTAATGCCCATCCTATCATGCTTGTGATTGAAGCAATTAATCAAAGGCAGATACCTGATGAAAGAACATATGTTCCACAACAGAGATCAACTTTCATGAAGAAAACCTTGACGGAAAGTTGTGCATGCTTATATTTTTTGTGACAAGGATGTCAAACAACTCATCAGACATGTGAAATAGCTCACAACCAAGACCTTTCCAAGCATAGAAAGGCCATGGGGTTTTCACTACTCTCAGAAAATGTCTTTATATTATAATGACGGATGGTGCATTTTAAACAGTGTTCCACTTTCAAAATAATTGGACATTAACTTCATGCAAAAGTATATCATGAGAAAACACTACCTACAAGTAATACTGCTTGAGAAAGCCAGACTTCATAAGTTGATATCAGATTATAGCCTTCTGAAATATAGGAAATTTTAGAATCATAGATGGCTAATTGAGTTGGGCGGGAACTTAGATCACTCAGTATAACTTCACGGATGAAGAAGCTTAGGTTAATGATATCAAGTGATGACAAAGCAAGTTCTGAGCAAAGCTTGGTCAAGACTAGGTTTTCCTGACCTCCGGCCCTATTCACGTTGCACTACAGCGCATTTCATGTAGTTTCTGGGTGATATACTTGTCTCAATTTCATATCAGTGTCTCTGACATCTAGAATTCAAAAGATAGAGGTACCTAGGTTGGAGTGTGGAGACAAAATGGATGTCAACTAAGTCTCCTTAGGAAACAGTGTCAGTGCTTCTGCTGAGCCCACACACTGGACAGCTCACTTTAAATAAATGTAGAATAAAAGAAACCGTCTACTCTCTTTTGAAAAGAACCAGGACTCAATGCCTAAGAAAAAAAAGCAAGATTCCTTTCCCCACTGATGTTATCATTTTGATGAGTTTTTGCTAGACGTCGACAATATCTTTCTAAAGACAAATATTCCTATAAAACCGAAATAGGAAAGAGGACTGCTGCTACACTTTTTTTTCGTGACCTCTTTTTCAGTTTTGTTTCTGTGTGTGTGTGTGTGTGTGTGTGTGCATACAAACTGTGTTAATGTGTTTGTAAGTATTTGGACCATGAATAAAGAAAAAAAATTTAGAAGTGTTTATTAAATCAAATATTCCAAATGTAACTTTTATGCACTCTATGACTGTTTTGTTTGATTTTATTTGTTAAAAATAAAAGCTCTAGATTTAAAGCAGAGCATGTTCAGCAGACTTTGAAAGGTCTGTAATTGTTGATTGTAACAGCAGGTGATTAAGAAAGAGCTCAGAAACGACTTTGAATGGACCTCCAAATTATTCCTCATCTGAATCAGGCCAGTGTGTTCAGCCTTCCCAGGCCAGCTCAGTGTTACTGCCAAGTTAAAGCTGGCATCTTGAGAGCTTATTGAATCATATGTTGTTGTTGTTTAGCATTTTGCAAAGTAAGAAGGAATAATTTTTGAATAAGGGGAAGTATTTGCCCATGAAAATAAGTTTTTAACACTGTCCCGCTAAGAGTAGTGTTCCATTGTTGACACCTCATATTTCTCTCGTATCCTGGTGAATAAGCAGTCAGCCTCCACACTCATCTTCCTGGAGACGTCCCCCATCTTCATTTGGTTCATAGTAGTTGAATTCCAGCGCTGTACAATAGGCTGATTTAACCCTCCAGGGAACCAGCACTAAAAATATTATTTCTAATCACATTTTTCTTTTAAGCTCACCTTTAAAAAAATCACCTAATAAAAGTCAGCTAAAACAAACATTCTGACACTCTTGTCCTCTCTAATTCGTTTATTTTTCTTAGACGCTTTTTGGTCGTAATGTTAAAATAAGGAACTATGCTTTATACAGAAAACAATGATTATGATTTGGCTTTTGAAAAATGCAATATACACAAACACTGAATTATGTCTAAACTTTTTGTTGCCTATAACATCACACATTATATAGTCTCAAGGATCACCAAAATGGCTATCTCATTAAGCCTAAAGAAAAAGCCAGATGGGACTTTTGGCACTGTCTGGAAATCTGCTTAGTCAGAGCACCCAGTTCCTTGGGTACACTTTCCACCTTTTGTGATACTATAGGTGTTGCTAACTTTCTGCCACCGCACAACAAAGGTCCCTTTTCTTCAGTGTCCAACAACATCCTCAGCCTCTTCAAAGATGGTCAGGCTTTGCTGAAAGTCTCTTCAAGGCTTTGCTGAAAGTCTCTTCAAGGCCTCCTATGTTTTCCCTAACCCTCTCCTTCAGTGCCTCCAGATTCTTCCTACCTCATCCCAAAGCCCCGGTTATATTTTAAGACATTAGTTGTGAAGCACACCCATTCCTAGCATGGAAAGTTGGTTCAGTTATGCATTACTAGGTAAGAAAATGCCTCAACATGAAGTGGCTTAAGAACAATACTGTTATCCTTTATAATTTCTGTGGATCAAGAATTTTTGAGCAACTTTCTGGATGGCTCTGGCCTGAGGTTCTTCATAAAAAAATGTATTTCCTATATTTCAGCTAAGAAAGTAGTCAACTGGGGCTGATGGACCCTCTTTTGAGGTGGTTTAATCATTGGCCTGTCAGGGTGGTGCTGGGAGAGGCCTCAGTTTATCACCACATGGATCTCTTGATGGGACGGCATGAGCGTCTTCGCAATATTGGGAGACATTTCTACAGGGTCTTCTCTCACATCTAGTGAGCAGAGGAACTGAAAACTTCCTCTGTTCTCCATTATCTGTTCCAGGATGTTTGTGTAGCAAACAACCTTGGTAGATAGAGACAGTCTCCCTCCAGAGCAAAGGGCAGTTTATTTTTCTTTTCCCACATAATACAGGTAATATCCCCTTAAGGGAAATGTCAGGCAGGTTTATTTCCCATTATAAAAAAGTGGGTTCCCTAAACTTGGGATTCATCTCCTTTAATGCAATCCCACTGTGGAATAGGCATCATTTGGTCCACTTTGCATTGATCCATGGGAATTGGGGCTCAAGGCTGACACAATGTTGATAGTTTAGTGACTTCCATTGTTTTGAGTAATAAATATCCTTTCAGTGTGATTCTGGAGTCTTGAGTCTGCTACTACCATCCATGAAACTGTGTCAGGATGACTTGTTAGCTTTCAAGTAGGGTCAAATCTCAGATTTTTTTACAGTTCTTGATAGGCTTCTGGCTCCTCCCAAAGTGAATGATCCAACAGACCAAGACAGAAGTTGAGATGACTTTTGTTACCTAGCTGAGAAAGCTACACACCCTCATTTCCACAAAACTCCATTGGCCAGCCCTGATTCAATGTGAGAAGGCTCTCTACAAACCTGGACATACCAGAAGGTGAGGGTCATTGAGTGCTATCTTAATACCTGGCTACCACAGAACTCCTAAAAATTATAAAAATTCGAGGTGTGGAATAATATATCGTCTTTGTGTTCCCTGCAGGACTCAGAAAACTAGTGTTCTTCATATACTATCTACTAAAAAATATTTTTTATTAAATTGCAATTGCTTGAAAAATATCCCATATTGTATAAGGATCAATATTTTCATATGAAATGTAATGAGTAGGCCTATAAAATAGAAAATATGCCTGCTGGTGTGGCTCAGTGATTGAGCATCATTCTATGAACCAGGAGGTTACCAGTTTGATTCCCAATCAGGGCACATGCCCAGGTTATGAGCTCAATCCCCAGTGTGGGGGCGTGCAGAAGGCAGCCGATAGATGTCTCTTTCTCATCGATGTTTCTATCTCTCTCTATAAAATCAATAAAAACATATTAAAAATAGAATATATTCTTAGTGTAACTTGTATTATCTAATACATAGAAGAAGCATAAGCATTGAATCAGAAGTGGTACACTAGCCCTGTAAAGACCCACAATAACAGATATGATTGGCTAATATTTTCTGCTTTATCAAAATCCTCTGAACATTATACAATTGAGAGAATAAGAGTTATGAACAAATTTAAAACATTTCATCCTAGAATTTTTGAAGAGTAAAGTAAGGAGGAAAAAAAGGCTAAAAATAGTCTAATTCACTAAAATAACTTTATTGAAGAATAATCAGTAAAATTAAAAAATCTTTAAATCAAATGTTTTGAGATCTAAAACCACTTTAAAAGTTATAGAATTAATAATTTAACTAGGGAAAATGATTTGTATTAACCCTTTGATTGTTACAATTATAATTATGGAATTCAACTGAATTTTTGTGGAAGTATGCTAAAATTTCTAAGAGTAAGTGAATATGGATTAAGTTGGAAACCTATGGTCATATTTCATTTTATATACATTTAAATTTATAAATTCAACTTTGTAAATTAAGAGAAAGAAAAGTGCTTTTTGTTTTGTGTTTTTGTTTTGTTTTGTTTTTTTTCACGAAACAGGCCCTTGGCTAGAAGCAAATTACTTCCTCAGATGCTGTAAGAAACAATAATCTATCCCTACTCCAGGGAAAAGTTATTTAATGAAGTGAATTTCCTGAGAGATATAATGATACCCAAACTATGTTATTCTACTTCCTGTACAATTTAAAGAACTTTCAAGGTTAATTTTGACATATGCAATCCTTCCCATAAATGTCTATAGAATCTAATCACTAAATACATTGCAACCACACTGTGAATATTTTTATGATATTTTAAGACAAAGGGGAAAATAGAGATTACAGAGTGGTGATGTTTTCCGTTTAAATGTATGTAAATGAAACTACCATCTCCAAAACTATCATTTTGGTTCATGATAGCAGCTCAGCAACAGCCCAGGCTCTTTTGAAGAGCTGTGCCTGAGATGAATCAAAAAAAGTCTGCCACAATCTCAGCGGAAATAATTTCCAAATTCTTATGCAGTTATTATAGTTCCTGGCCTGGGAGCATAATGAGTCTAAAGCATTAATTAGAAACACATTCCATCTTTTGCCTCCCATGATTAAATTGTTTAATTAAAGGCCTTGAAGCCTTCTGGGCAAAACAATCAGCACATGGTGTGATCATGTCCCTCTTATTCTCCTTGCCTAGTGCTTCTTCATCTTTGGGAACTTAATTCGTTTATTCTAAGACTGTTTGGCACTCTCCACTGAGGCAGCAGTAGACAAAAGAAGTCAATAGTAGCTTGGTTTTGTAGATTCTCTGAGAGATTGATTCCTGATGTTTGAAGACAGTCATACATGGCACAAATATTTATTGAGCGAGAGCCAACTAAGGTTCCTGACACGCTGCTGGATATTTTGAAACAATTGATGAATCGGAGGTAGCTCTGTTTACATGCGAAGGAGTGTTCAGGCAAGAAGAGGTGATGACACATAGGCAGAGCTTTCTACAATGCAAAGAAGCGAAGGGTGAAGGGCTATGGTAAAACGTTACAGCAACGAAGTGGAGAAATTATTTCCTCATAGGAGGAATTAAAAGAAGACACATGATGTGTAGTGGGATTTAAAGTCTACTAGAAAGGATTTAGCTGTGCAGAGTTAGGGAGTGGCAGAACAGGAAAAACAAAAGAGAGAGCGAGAGAACGAGTCAGCAAGGGGAATGTGATTTATTCACCAACGCAAAGGCTATAAAAATTATAGGGAATGAATTTGAGAGGAAATAAAGCAGGGAAGCTGGACTTCAAATTCTACAGGTAACGGGGAATCATGAATTTATTTCATTTTTAAATAGAATTGTGACATATCTAAATTTGTTTGAGTAGAGGTAGTGAGACCATTTAGGACAGTGGTTCTCAACCTTGGCTGCACATTAGAATCACCTGGGAATCTTTTAAAATTCCTGATTTCTGGGCCTCATCCTCCGGAAATTCTGTTTCTTTGTTATGGGGTGGGGCCACAACATTAGTAACAAAGAAACAGAATTTCCGGGGGATGAGGCCCATAAATCAGGATTTTAAAAAGATTCCCAGGTGATTCTAATGTGCAGCCAAGGTTGAGAACCACTGATTTAGGAGGTCAAATCATGCAGGGTTGTTAGGTCTTTTTAATGATGAGGGCTCTAGTCCAACACCAGGAAAAAGGCATTACTAATGGGCTTTTAATTGAGGAAGTGGTTATTTAGATTTGTATTTTAAATAGCTAACTTGGGCTATCTAGTGCAGAGATTGGATTGGAAGGAGTAAGAATAGAAAATAAGAGAAAAGAAATCAATCTGTTTCTTGTAGCTCTGAGTGTTTACTCTTTGTCTGTTTGATCATCCATTTTAGACAATGACTACCTTTCTGACTTGAGTTGGTATCCCTTTTCAATCATTTTTTTGATACCCTCATTCTGGTCATTCACCTTGTGACTATAGCTAAGAAAAGTCCTTATCAGTAGAGCCAATAGTTTGGATCCACTCAGTGCATAGCTTTCCCAGTTGGAGGGTGAGAAGGTAATCACAGAGAATTACTGCTATTTGTCATTGTGCATTATGCTTGTAGGTGTGTGTGTGTGTGTGTGTGTGTGTGTGTGTGTGTGTGTTTGCATGTACATCTCAATGTTGGAGTTACAGAGTTGAGACCAGGTATAGGATAACATGAGGTTGGCTTGTGAATACAGGTGTGGGACAAAGGGACACTCAGAATTCGTGTCTTAGGCTTAATCGTCTCAGGAAGTAAGAACTCTGAAACTTTTCTCTGGGAATAGGTACACATCAGGTACCATGTCCAAATTAAAAGGGCCACATGGATTGGAAACTGAGCACCCTGAGACAATGGCATCCTGGAGAAGGAAACCTTTTACAAAGAATATTTAACAAAGCCCGTGGGAAGAAAGGAGATTGGTAACGCTGAGGCAAGTCAGGACATACATAGCTACTGCCCATTTATTTTAATAACAGAGAGCGGGGTGTTTGGTCAAAATTCTGGCACCTAAAGTGCCCCATGGTAACCAGTTTTTACACTTTTGGGTTGGTAAAAAAGATAATTCATGGCAACCAGTTTTTACACTTTCGGGTTGGTAAAAAAGATAATGGAGCCAATTCTAAATATTTCTTTTTTGGTGAGTAGAAATAAATCTTCAGGGGGAACAAAAGGCAATAATTTAAAGAATTCTTTGCTGGCCTCTATGTTGTTGTATTAATTCCAAGACACTGTGACTAAATCTACACTCTATGAAATAAATACGTTAAAAATTCACTTTGAGTGGCAAAACATGACATGGCAAGAGATGGAATCTCTTGCTCAAAATTACATTTAGCAAATTGGTGTGGTGCCATCAGATGTACAATTTATGATCAGGTGAATGGGTGGGTTTGCCTTTGTGAGACTAGGAGACTAAACTTAAAATCCAATAAAAAAAGAAAATTGATGGCCTGGACAGAAGATTGTTCACCACCAAAGTAGCATGAGTGGCCCTGTTTTTATGACTTTCTACTTATACTTGATCTCAAAACTCACCAGATGAAATGTAAGAGAACATTTAGAGCATTCAGCTTATAAAAAGGACTTGCTTTCCTAAGATGACATGCCCGTTCATGACACTGGGTTCAATGTAGCTACTTAATTATAAGAAATCTAGTTTAGAAAAGTATAAAACAAGGAGCCATCAAGCCCAAGCCCAGAGTCATTCTCTACATACTGTTAAATGTTGTTCACATCATCCAAAAAATATTTCATGTGCCTGTCACTGAATAATCACATATGCAATCTCATGTAAAAATAAATGTATTTACCAATAGTTGTAGTCTGAAGTAAAAATATATAACCAGAGAAATGTCCCAAAACTCTTTAATGTCCCCAAATGTTCCAATATTTATCTATGTTGATTTTACATTGTTTTTCTGACATCTATTTAATAATTTATGCACTTAAGAAATGTTAATTTTATTCTTTGTCAAATAGCAAATTAATTTAGGAAGAAAAAAGATTTTTATATTAAAAAACTTTCTTAGTTGTTTCTGTTAAAAATATCTGACCACTTTATAAACATACAAAAAATGATATATGGTAGAGGTTTTTGCACATAGAGTATATGCAGACATTTTTTTAAATGACTAAAAATTGGTAGTCAAAAAATAGTCCCAGGGATATAAAATACAGCATAGGGAATATAATCAATGATACTGTAATAACTGTATGGTGCCAGGTGGGCACTAGATTTATCAGGGGGATCACTACATAAATTATATAAATGTCTAATCTCTATGCTGTACACCTGAAACTAATCTATATACATAAAAGCCTAAGCAACCAAATGACCAAACGACCGAATGACCGGTTGCTATGATGCACACTGACCACCAGGGGGCAGATGCTCAATGCAGGAGCTGCCCCCGATGGTCAGTACATTCCCACAGCCAAACTCCTGCAGCCAGCCAACCTCTCACGGCCCCTCCCCCCGGCCAACCTCCTGCAGTCCCGATTGGCCTCAATCACCAGCCAGACCGAGGGACCCCACCCGTGCATGAATTCATGCACCGGGCCTCTAGTATAAAATAATATTGAATGTTAACTGTAGTTGAAAAATTAAAAGAAAATGATTTTAGCCTGGCTTGGAAGTTGGCTTAGATAGTTTTGCCTATTCTAGGATTGAAAAAAAGATTCCCTGTATATTTTCATAGTATGTTATTTCATTTTTACACTTATATAATTAAACTTTCTGAAATTAATATAATTTGAAAGAATTTTTAAATGTCTAGCAGTTCATCAAACACCATATGCTAGTTTCTCCACTTAAAACAATGAAGTAGACAATATTCTTATTCTTGGAAATTTTAACTTTAATTATCTGTTATTTGAAGTTATTTTTTATATATGTTCTTGGAAATTTTTCTGAATGTACTTAATTCATTTTATTAATCTGAATAGCTATTCCAGTGACAATTAAATCATGTTTTAATTATTGAAACTCAAATTGGTCCAGTTACCTTCATAATATCATTGACTATAACCTCAGCTGCACCCACAGCACTGTCAGGCAATCCTGTGTCCCTTGACACTCTTTCCCATTCACCTTGTGGATACTCCAAATTTTTAAGGAGTGATGTAATTTGCAAATACATGTTTCATTGAAGAACAATTACCTGAAGTAACAAAAGGAAAATCAAGCAACAAGAGAACCATTGGGTGAACACATAAGGGAAAATAAATTTTCAGATCTTGATTAAGTATCCTCATTTTCCAAATTAACCATTTGATTGTTTTATTACTGCTATTGTTCATTACTATGGATGTTGTAAACTTCTGATTGGTCTGGAATGTTATATATACTGCTGCACTCACACAATAAAGTGGGATCTGCGTCACTGAACTGTCCCCGGAGTCGGGCATGCTTTGTTAGGACTCCGTTCAGCCTCACCCCCGCGGGACCCCCTGCATCAATGTAATTTGCAAATACATGTTTCATTGAAGAATAATTACCTGAAGTAACAAAAGGAAAATCAAGCAACAAGAGAACCATTGGGTGAACACATAGGGAAAATAAATTTTCAGATCTTGATTAAGTATCCTCATTTTCCAAATTAACCATTTGATTGTTTTATTACTGCTATTGTTCATTACAAGGACTACTTTAGAACCTTATTTAAAATTATCTTTACAGAGGCAGCATTATGGTGTAGTATTATACCAGGTAGTATGAACCTGGATTTGAATCCTAGTTCTACAACTGGCTGTTGTGTGTGCACATTAATTGACCTCTCTGAGACTCAGTTTCCTTATCTGTAAAATAGGGATGCAATAGTACCTGCCTGGAAACTGAGTGGGAGACTATAAGTAACGAATCCCCCCTTTAGCAACTCAAGTCATATTTTCCTTTACCAGACATACGCTTTTTTCCAATTATATCGATCAGGTAATACCTTGTCAGCTGCCCATTTATACCAGAAAACATTGTCATCAATTAGCTACAGCCACAGATTTCTGCAGGTCATAACACTGGTTGCCATTCAGTCTTTGGGGCCGATTATGGTAATTGCAACCACCTTTTTTCTGAGGGTTAAGCACTACCACATGGTCTTTTCCACTCCCAGATCGCATTATTCCCATTGAAATGAGAGACCCCAAGAAAGAAGAGATCCTAAGATAATGGTAGCATCTTTCACCTTTATTTTCAGTTTGCCTGACACACTCACACACAACTTTCCAAGTATGACATTCTTTTTTTGGTGAATTTTTTAAATTTCATCCCCAAGACTCATGCATGAAAAGATGATATTTCCATGCATAAAGACCTTTCAAGGACCTCATTTTGGATTCTGCCTTACAAAGTGATGTCAGTTGTTAATACTAACTCCCACCACCTCTCATTGCTTCTATACCCATAGCTAAAGCTAGATCCTAGCATCCCTCAGGTGGAGAATTGCTAAGACTCTTTCCCATCTCTAATTTTCCTTCAGGAAGACCATGTGTTTATCAAATATGTTAACAAACCAGTTCTAGAATATCATATTGAAGATCTACTTTGTGTGGCTATCCTTGGTGTCTAGTACTGTCTCAGTCAGAATCCCTATTAGAAACAAAAACTTCCCCAGATGGTTCAAATAAAGAGATTTTTAACAAAGGGTTACTTATGAATGTGTATGTGTGTGTAGCAGCAGGGAGGGGGTAAAGGGATAGCGAGGCACCCTCAGACTAACATCAGCAGGAAAACACAACTCCTGAGACCAAATGGTTAAGGAAAAAACTATATTCTTTCATCTCATAAAGAGCTAGACTTATGGCTGAAGCTTTGGACTTGAAGGGATGCAACTAGTGCTGAATATACCTGCCAAGGCATAGAAGCATCAGGGAAAAATACTCTGACTTCAAGCTGAGAAAGGAATGGGAGTCATTACAAAGAACCAAAGTTCCTTTTACCTTTAATTCCTGGCCTCCTCTCAAATATGGAGTTAAATGATTGTCACCTTGTCATATGAAAATTTTCTCTCTAAGGTGTCTACTAGTGTGAATGGTGAATAAAATATGTCTATAAGGAAAAAGGAAGAGCTTAGTTTTCTTACAAAAATTAAATTGGGGGATGGCGGGTAGGCACAGATGGTCTGTAGAGCAGCCGACATGAATCACCTCTCCAGTGAAATTCTGTGTGCGTTTCAATTAGGTTTAAATGTTAGAGCTCCATATATAGAGTACAATATATCTGCTTTTGATATCCCAATCACGTGCCATGGAAAAGATAACACAGACTTGGAAAAAACTTAAAGAAAAAGACAACTTTCTTCTTTTTTTGGGGAAAAAAAATTCTGGCAAATGCTGCCAGTGTGTTGAAGCTTTGTTTTTGGTATCTTTTGCTCTCATCCTGCTATGAGAAGCTGAATGGAAAAACTGATCCACTATTTTTAAAACTGGGAAACTAGAAAGTTACTGTTCGATGCTTTTATGGATACATAACTAATGAGAAATAAATCCAGTCACATTCTTTAACGCCTGCCACCTCCCAAGAGTGGTGGCTCTAATTTAGCATGACCCGCTGTCAGTTCAGGAAATTTCCACCCTGAGATTTTCCTAGCAGAGTAAAAATCAGTCATAGTCAGAAACAGATAAAGATTGTTTTTAGGAGAGTGCCTGCAACAGCATTTAAATTCTATCTTTAAAAGTTGCAAAGGGCTTGGCTAATGATTTTCCATAATGTCATTTTTAAACTATTTTGGCATGTACTATGAACAGTACATACATTTACTGTTCAAAAATTAATAAAAAGGCATTATACTTCTTGGAACAGAGTATCTTTGAGAAAGCAAAAATCCATCCCCGTACACTGACGTTATCCAGCTTATTAGGGGTGACAGACTTAGGCCTGGGTAGACTGTGGCCTGGCAGTAGATGAAGAGAGAAAGAGGAATTTGAAGCAGGCTGGGTCTCAGGCGAGATGATGATGTGGGTTCCAGGTGGAAGGAACACTGGGTGGGTTTTGAAAAGGTCTCCATTCCTTTCCCCCAGCTGACTTAGCAGTATATTTTCCAAAGACATTCTTTTTGCACAGTTCTAGGCCTACTATAAGGAAAGTTCCAGGATTCATCCTTTCTCCCTTCATTTTTCGCCCCTGAATTCTGTAAGGCTATTCAAGAATATCCAGTGAAAAGGCAGAGGGAAATACATTTTGGAGATTGAGTTGTAAATGAGGTATGGATTCCTAACGTGATCAGTTATCAAATACCCAGTGAGTGGACTAAGAAACAGGCATAGAACGGTCAATTCCCCATTATTGGAATAATGGGAACAACATGGATGAGGAAAGGGCATACAGGCAGACAGACAAATTACAATGAAAGCAAATGTAGTCAAATAGATTTAATTAATATTTAGGGCATGTCCAACATTTGAGAGCAAATATTCTAGTCTGCATACATCATTTAAACATGTAAAAAATACAAATTTAATTCAAAGACAGTAAAAGCTTCTGCACAGCAAAAGAAACCATCAACAAAACAACAAGAAAGCCCACTGCGTGGGAAAACATATTTGCCAACATCATATCTGATAAGAGCCTAATCTCCAAAATTTATAGGGCACTCATACAACTTAACAAAAAGAAGATAAACAATCCAATCAAAAAATGGGCAAAGGATCTAAACAGACACCTCTCAAAAGAGGACATTCAGAAAGCCAAGAGACATATGAAAACATGCTCAAAGTCACTAGTCATCCAAGAGATGCAAATCAAATTTTAAATAGTTTTTTTCATAAATAACATCCAAATGTTGACTGTTAAATAGTCTGAACTGAACTGTTTACATTCGTATGCATCTATCCTTTGTCAATTATTGGAATAGGAGCTGAGTTAAGCAGAATTAAGCATCCAAGCTTAATTTCCTTTTTTACCTAAGTTCTACAGCTTCACAGCCACAATGGTAGCCTTTGCCTGGGTTGGATGGCAACCCTGTAATTCACTCCGAGATTGGATGCAATCCCTTTAGCGCAGGGGCTCAACCTGTCCTTTCACCATCACCAGCACCTAACACAGTACTCAGCATGTAGCAAAGGCTTCATAAACATTTGTTGTATGAAAAGCATGAATGCTAGGTTGTTGGCCAGGAGTACAGTGCTGGCCAGGAGTGAATCTCTACAGTGATTGGTTCATAAACTGAAAGATAGTACAAAAGAGCAGGACCAATGGAGAGCAAAATAACTCAACAAAGCTGATAAAGAAGTATATTGCTCAACCTAACTGGTTTGGCTCGGTGGATAGAGTGTCATCCCATAGACTGAAGGGTCCTAGGTTTGATTCTAGTCAAGGAAATATACCTTGGTTGCAGGCTCCATCCCTGGCCCTGGCTGGGTGTGTGCAGGAGGCAACCAATTGATGTGTCTCTCTCATATCGATGTTTCCTTGTCTCTCTTCCTCCCTTCAACTCTCTCTAAAAATCAATGGAAAAATATCCTCGAGTGAGGATTAACAAACAAACAAACAAAATAATATGCCTTAAATGTGTGGGCAATTAGACTTCCTAATACCGATTCTCAGAATTAGCTAAACTTATCTGTATAGGTACAAGTAGTGCTGGATACCTTATCCCAAAAAGAGAATGGGAAGAGAAAGAAGCTAATTTATACAAACCATAAATTTTCTAGATTCACCCATTAATTGGAATCTTTTATCTCCTAGAGGAGAAATAAATGAGGAATGGAGAAGCTAAGGGTGTCACACTAGTGAGACTCCTCCACATGGAAGGCAACATGAGAGAAGCAGAAGAGCCACCCTCCCACCTTTCAACAGTGAGCACTGTCAACAGAGCATTCTTGTTACAGAAAATAGGGCCCATTTGTTACTTTCAGCTTCAGACAGCCAATGCCTTAGAAAATGTAGACGTTTTGATAATTTGTAGAAATTATAAAACATCACAAATGTGTGGTCTCGGTGTTTGCCTCCACAAATTAGCATTAATCAATCCCCAAATAATCAAGAGTTTAATCTAATTTCCCAAACTGCCTTTAAAGTTCAGAGACAAATCTTGAGCACATCATTGTCCTTCAAAGGAAGTATCACTGAACAAGACCACTAATGGAATTATACATAAATTATGGGAAAATCCAAATGTCAATTTAAAATATTTTAAAGCTACCTGGAGATTTGTTAAACATGTTCGGCAAAAATAAAACAAAATAAAACAAAATAAATAAATAAATTAATTAATTAATTAATTTAAAAAATCAAAAAAATCTGTTGGTTAATTCTGTATATAATGGTATTTTAATACCATGAAGTAAACCAGAAAAATATTCAAAACATGCAAATATGGTTTTTTATTTTAGTCTGGGAAAACAGAACCTTACAAAAATCCCAAATTTAACTGATTTTAGAGTCAAAAGTCTTAGAAACTTCATCCCAACATAACAGTCTCATCAGCCAAATATTTACCCCAAATTATCAAGTGATTTGAAAGCTATTGTGAGCATGGTCAATGTTATTAATTTAAGCTCAAGAAAAAAGTTTCACCTATTTCATGTTTGATAATAGAATTATTTCTAGTTCTATTTATCTAAAAACAGCTAACTTTTCAAATAGTGATAAATGATTAAAAGTTGTCAAATGAAATTATTAAAATAAAATGAAAGGATTATAAAATTATACCTACCTACCTGCAAAACTTAGAAAGTAAATGGGAGTGGTTTAAAAAAGGAAGAGAAGCCTGGCTGGTGTGGCTCAGTGCTTGAGTATCCACCTATGAACCAGGAGGTCATGGTTCAATTCCCAGTCAGGCACATGCCTGGGTTGCGGACTCGATCCCCAGTGTGGGGCATGCAGGAGGCAGCTGATCGATGATTCTCTCTCATTATTAATATGTCTACCTCTCTCCCTCTCCCTTCCTCACTGAAATCAATAAAAAATATGTTATAAAAGGAAGAGAAATAAGTTAAATCATCAGGCCTAAATATAGTATTTAAAGAAGTCAGCTTGTCAGAGAATTGCTCTCTTCTTTCATTGAAGCTAAGTCAGTGGAAACTTCTGATAACAATCACAGATTTATAACAATTTATGAGTAATTTTGTTTTTATTTTTAGCTATTCTTCTTATGAAAAATATGCAAAATAATTTAGGCACTTTCAGAGTCCAGCTACTATTAGTTCTGACTAAATACAGGTCAATTGCAAACAGATATTCGGCACTTAGTTTGGTATTGACTTAAAGGAACACTTAGGGTGCCTTGTCTTTTGTTTTTGCTTCTGGGACTGATCATATACTTTGTGGGCAGCACACCTGGTTCTGTAAGAAAATAGTTATTGGCATCCATTATTCTTTAATCCCTGTGATCCATGACACAAATCATATGACTTTATCTGTTCACACTCCTTGTTCTACCCTCATCGCCTCTTTCTTTTTACTGCCTACTGGCCAAGAGGACAGCCAGGCATCTCATGAGATAGTTTTAAATTCAATCTTGCAGGAGAGGAAGGATGAATAAAACAGGTAGAAATGTTGCTTGCTTACTTCCTTTTAAAAAATGATTTGATAAGTAAGGAGAATCATTCTGTGTTGTGTAACCACGTGAAAGATGAACGCCAAAAAGCTGTCATTGCGGTAAGAAGCTTTAGCCGTTATTCAGTCAGAAGATAGTTGTAAACAACCTACACATATTCATTTAGTTTATACATTTGCGGACTTTGCTTTTCTTTGAATAACATTTCTTTGTCAAATAATATTTAAAAATTACTAAAATTACGACATATAATTAAACAACTAAATGTAATTTAGTTGATTAAAGATACACAGATGAGTTTACATGATCAAAATGCATGGCTACTGAACTCATTAATCAGCCAACAGTGGAGTAATTAGTGGTAATTAGCTATCAGTCCTTTTTTTCATGATCATTTACTAATTAAAGCGTTAGCTTTAATTTGGAGCATAGGAAATATAAATTGAAAACTCCTTATTCTAACTACAGATTGCAGAGGCCATATTATTGGTTTGCTTGTTGACATTTCTGTGAGATGACCTACCGATCCTGTGGGCATTTCCATCTTAAAGGTAAATAAATGTTTATAGGACCTACTTATAAAACTACTTATTAACTAAGGGTTAGAATAAATGGAAGAATTAAAAATTTAGATCATACTGTAATCTCATTTTTAAAAAATAAAAGGAAAAAGCTTCTGCTCAAAAAAAAAAAAAGATAACCAACAACAAGATGAAAGGTAATCTACAAAACTGGAGAAAATATTTGTAAGTCATATATCAATAAGTGGCTAATATCCAAACAAAGAACTCATGCAACTTACTAGCAAAAACAAACAAACAAACAAACAAACAAAACAACAAAATCTGATTAAAAATATTGGCAGAGAAACTAAATAGACATTTTTTCAAAGAAGACATATAAATGATCAATAGGTAAATGAAAAGGTGTTCAACATCGCTAACCATCAGGGAAATACAAATCAAAACCACATATCTCACAATGAGATATAACTTCATACCTGTTAGAATGCCTATCATAAAAAAGACAAGAGATAACAAATGTTCTCAAGGACGTAGAGAAAAGGGACTCCTCATGCACAGTTGCTGGGAATGTAAATTGGTGCAGCCACTGTGGAAAACAGTATGGATGTTCCTCCACAAAAATAGTACCATATGATCCAGCAATCACATAACTGGGTAAATATCCAAAGAAAATGAAAACATAATATCAAAGAGATATCTGCACTCCCATGTTCATTGCAGCATTATGTACAATGGCTAAGATATGGAAATAACCTATGCGCCCATCAATGGGTAAATATTTATATATATAAATGTTATTCAGTCACTGGAAAGAAAATCCTGTCATTTGAGACAACATGAATGATCTTTGAGGGCAATATGCTAAGTAAAATAAGCCAGATAAAGAAAGACTTATACTGCATGGTATCATTATATGTGGAATTTAAAGAAATAAACTCATAGAAACAGAGAGTAGAAAAGTGGTTGCCATGGAGTGGGGGTTGGGGAAAATAGGGAGAGGTTGGTGAAATGTTCAACTATTAGGTGAATAAGGTCTAAGGATCTAACGTAAAACATGATGACTATAGTTGACTAGAGGCCCGGTAAACAAAATTCGTGCATGGGGGGAAGGGAAGGGGTACCCTCAGCCCAGCCTGCACCCTCTCCAATCCAGGACCCCTTAAGGGACCCCTCAAGGGATGTCTGACTCCCTAAACCGGCAGTCGGACATCCCTCTCACAATCCTGGACTGCTGGCTCCTAATCGCTCACCTGCCTGCCTGCCTGGTCACCCCTAACTGCCCCCCTGCTGACATGATCACCCCTAACTGCCCCCCCCACCAGCCTAGTCGCCCCTCACTGCCCCCCCTGCTGGTCTAATTGCCCCCCAACTTCCCCCTCCTGCCAGCCTAATTGCCCCCAACTTCCCCCTCCTGCCAGCCTGGTTGCCCCCAACTGCACCCCCCCTGCCAGCCTGGTTGCTCCTAACCATCCCCCTGCCAGCCTGGTCACCTCTTACTGCCCCCCCTGCCTGCCTGGTTGCCCCCAACTTCCCCACCTGCTGGCCTGATCGCCCTCAATTGCACCTCCTGCTGGCCTGGTCCCCCCTCACGGTTCCCCCGCCGGCCTGGTTGCCCCACACAGCCTGCTGTTCAGTTGTTTGGTCATCCCTCACTAACCCCCCTGCCGGCCTGGTTGCCCTACGCAGCCTGCTTGTTCAGTCGTTTGGTCATCCCTCACTAAACCCCTGCCAGCCTGTCACCCTGTGCAGCCTGCTTGTTCAATCATTTGGTTGTCCCTCACTAACCCCCCTGCTGGCCTGGTTGCAGGCAGCCATCTTGTGAGGGCATGATGGTTAATTTGCATATTACCTCTTTATTATATAGGATAACACTCTATTGTATCATTGAAATTTGCTAAGGGAGTAGAATTTAAATGTTCTCACCAAAAAAAAGATAAAAATGTGAGGTGATGGATGTGTTAATTAACTAGATGGTGGGAATTCTATAACAATGTATACTATATAAAATATCCACAATGTACACGTTATATACCTTCCAATTTTGTCACTTATATATCAGTAAAGCTAGAAAAAGAAACAAAAACTCATTCTAACCTGTAAATTACTCTGTCAGCTGTCATCTTGTTGAATATTTAAAAATGCCCAAACAGATTTTTCAGCCCATCTCAAGGAGTAAGGCATCAAGTTACATTTATCTTGGTTAATAAACTCCTGTCTAACACAAAAATAGAACAAATCCCTGGGTGAAAAGGAGAAATGGAGAGACTGTTGATCTGGTATCATTGTAATTGATATGTTTATAAACACATGTGGGGAACTGAAAAGAGAAGAGAAAAAAGAACAACACTTAACTCTGTAGTGCTTATTCGGGTTCTTATCAAGAGGGGCCCAGGGGGTGACTATCAGTGGGACTTACAAAAGGTCTTTTACCTTGTTTGCCTGAAAGGCTCTGCTACAAAAGAGCTCAAGGACCGACTTCCCAGGCAGGTTTCCTTAATCCCGTCTGCTTTAAGCAAAGCTACACCCAAATGTTCATATAAGACAAAGGTCTTATTTTTATGGAGAATTCCTCAGCCTCCATGGACATCCCATTCCAGTGTTTAACAACCGTCATGAAATTCTGCCTTATTCTATAAGGTCATTTTTTTTCCCCTCCCTGCTCTGTGCTCTGATGAGATTGAGAACATCTGGTCCTCATTCCTAATATAATGACATTTCCTGCTCCAGAGTTCCTTTTTAAACGACCCTCAACCGTCTCTTTTTTAGGCTAAATTCCAGTTCTGCACACTCTTCTTCAGGGTCCGGTCCAACTTGCCCTCCTCTGGACCCAGAGTCGCTCCCCTCCAGCCCAGAACGGGCCTGTGGGCTGAGAGGAGCAGAATTTCCACTTGACCTCTGCTGAGCTTTCCCAGGACCACCTTCTACACCTCGTCCAGGCAACTGCTCATTCAATGCACAACTTTCTCTCCATCCACTTGCTTTTCCACTCTGTCCCCAGGGGAAAGAGCAGAGGAGACTGAGCTTTGGGAGTCAAGTGGCAGACAGCTGTGGTTTCAGCTTCCAGTGGTCACACAACTCCAGAGGGACAGGAAGGTCAAGGGAAGCATGTTGAACCGCAGGCTGTTCACGTGGCTCCGAGGAGGAGATGACCAACCCCTAATAAAACACTGTCTGCAAGAGTCTGCCGGACATGCCATTGGGACTGGCACGCTAATTGAAAACAGCAGGCATGGGGCTGCAGCTTTTGACTTTAGCACTCAGCTTGGAATAACTTTTCCTTCCACAGAAAAGGCAATGCCGGGCCAGAAGAGCTCTCTGTCTGGTAGAAAATGCAGAAACATTTCTCTTTATTTACTTTTTTCAGGAAGTTCGTGTCTTATTTATTTCCTTTAAACTGGGCCAACGCTTGACACGGCTGCACTCAAATGTTTTATTATCTTCGGTAGAAAACATCTATGAATCCAATTCATCTTTTAATAATATGAGTGCCCTGTTATTATAATTATTTTTTAAACCAAAATAACACAGGCACATACTAGTAGTTCAGCAGTTCCAGATTATGTTATTGAATGGCAGCAACTGTCTACCTCATCCCAACCCATTTTCCTTTTTCCAGAAGCAACTTCTTTGGAGTCTTTTGGCTATTTCCTTTTTTTTCTCCCTGTGTCCTTTCAATAACATACTTAGTGTTATGGTTTTTCAGTTTTAGTTATTATATATTTACTTGCTACGATGGAAAACGAAAATTTAGCTGGTGTCACTCTACATCTTTCTCATTCACTTTTTGTTTCTCCAGCCTATGAATATAGTTACGTCATAACTTTGGCTAAATAAATAATAAGTATTTGCATTATTATGAAGAACATGTATAGTGCTATTTATAGATAAACTATATAGGATAATATTATTACTCTTCTTTAATTGTTTGGTAGAATTCTCAGTGAAGCTATCTGGTCCTGGGCTTTTCTTTGTTGGGAGATTCTTCTTTATTGATTCAATTTCCGTATAAGTTATAGGTCTGTTCAGACTTTCTATTTCATCATGATTCAGTCATTATAGGTTATATGTTCCTAGGAATTTATGCATGCACCCCAACTGGTGATGGGACCCACAACCTAGGTATATACCCTGACTGGGAATCAAACCCACAGCCTTTTTGGTGTACGGGACAACGATCAAAATGACTAAGCCACCTGAGGGGGGCAATTTTGTTAATCTTTATTAAAAAATAACTCTTAGTTTAGTTGATTTTTTTCTATTGTTTTTCTAGTCTTATTTCATTTGTTTTCTAATCTTCCTTTTACTAACTTGTGGTTTTGTTTATTCTTCTTTTTCTATTTACCTGAGGTGTAAAATGAGGTAACTATTTGAGATCTTTCTCCTTTTTTAATACAGGTATTTACCACTATAAACTTATTTTTTAGTACTACTTTTGCTGCACCTCTTAAGTTTTGGTATGTGATATTTTGGGTTTTGTTTTTCTCAAGATATTTTCTAATTTCCTTTTTGATTTCTCTATAACCCATTGGTTGTTCAGGAGTGAACTATTTAATTTCCACATATTTGTAAATGCTTTAGTTTCCCTCCTGCTATTGATTTTTAGTTTGATTTCCTTATGGTTGAAAAAAAATTGGTATAGTTTCAATCTTATTAAATTTGTTAAGACTTTTTTGGTGATCGAAAATGTGATCTATCCTGTATAATGTTCCTGGATAAGAATGTTTAAATGTTTTGTATATGTCTGTTAGGTTCATGTGGTTTATTCTGTTGTTCAAGTAACTCTTTCAATATTGATCTCTGTCTGGTTGTTTTATTTATTATTGAGAGTGGGTTACTGAAATCTCCCACTGTTATAGTCATGTGCTGCACAATGACATTTGGTCAACTACTAACTGCATATATGACATTGGTCCCATAGTTTATAATGGAGTTGAAAAATTCCTGTTGTTTAGTGATGTCATGATGCCATAGTACAATACATATGATCTGTTTGTGGTGATGCTGATATAAACAAACCTACTGTACTATGAGTTGTATAAAAGTATAGCAAATACAATTATGTACACTACATGACAGATGGTAATGACAATAAATAACTGTTACTAGCTTATGTGTATTTACTATACTTTTGGTTGTTATTTTAGGGTACACTTTTTCTACCTATAAAAAAATGTTTCCCGTAATACAGTGTGGCATGTTATACCAGCAGCAGCCTCACACATCTAGTGTTTACGACATCTCTTGATTGCATCATTTTCTCTTGTGTTTCATTTAATCACGTGTTGTTTGCATAGTAATACGCTGTATTAGTTTAGAAGCAATAAGCTATATCATATAGCCTAGGTGTGTAGTAGGCTACACTATCTAGGTTTGTGCAAGTATACTCCATGACATTCACATAATGATGAAATCACTAAATGACATCATTAGAGGCACATCACTATATTACGTTGCTGTCCATTTCTCTCTTAAGTTCTGTCATCGTTTGCTTCTTATATTTGGGTGCTCTAATGTTGGGTCCTATATATTTTTTGTAATTGCTCTATCATGATGAATTGATCCTTTTATCATTATGTAATAGCCTTCTTTGTGTCTAGTGAGAGTTTTTGACTTAAAGTCTATTTTGTTCCAATATGAGTATGACCATCCCTAATCTTTTGGGTGTTACTTGAATGGAATATCTTTTTCCATCCTTTCACTGTAGCAGTGGTTCTCAACCTTCCTAATGCCGCGACCCTTTAATACAGTTCCTCATGTTGTGGTGACCCCCAACCATAAAATTATTTTCGTTGCTACTTCATAACTGTAATTTTGCTACTGTTATGAATCATATTGTAAATATCTGATATGCAGAATGTATGTTCAGGGGTCGCGACCCACAGGTTGAGAACCGCTGGTAGAGTCAAATAGGACAGAAACCAGTCCCTCTAGTAGCCGCATCCCACCAGCAGCAGCAGCACCACCACCACCATGCTGAAGGTCTGAAAAGTAGATGTATGTTCAAGACTTCTCTTTCCCTCCAGAGGAAGCTGGGAGTTGGGCATTTCTTCCTGATCAAGCTGCACTGTATCATGGGAAGAACTCTGATAGTGAGTGCCATGAATTTTCTACCAGCTCTGGGACCACTGGTTTCAATCTTATTGGAGTGAATAAACTTTTTAAATGGTGTTTGGATTTTTCATAAAGGAAATTGGTCTGTGTAGTGTTGTATCAACATATCTATTTAGGAAGGAGGGTTTAGCGTTTTCTATTTTGCAATCTTGCTGATATCCCCATTCAAAGCATGATTAATTTTATAAATAATCAAGTCTTTCTAAATGTCCAGCCATTATTAGAAAATGCTGGTATGTTATTAAAGGGAGTTTTTGATAAGAGCCAAGTCCCAGCCACCCTTTCCTACCTCTCTCTTCTCCAGCTCACACTGTGGTTGAACTTGAGGTTTGGATTACAAAGGGACGTTCTAAAGGGAGAAGACCTTACAAGGAAATTTTAAGAGGTCCCACTGATATTTTTAGAGTATCTAAAAAGAGTCTCCTGTGAAGTAAGTTTTAAAATTTCATGTATTTTCTTTTCTTCACCACTCAGCCTTGGAGTTGGAAAACTATATTTCATATTAATAGTCTTACAGAATGTGTGTCAGAACCTTATGTCATAACTAGTCCAAATCACCTCAATTCCCCTGGCCTCTTTTAACAAATATCTTTTGCATAGAGAGATGAGTCCCAACTACAATTTTTTTTATTAGCTTTCAACTTTCCATTGACCAATGGTTCATTTTCTCATTTAATAAATCACTTCCATTCTACTACACAGTAGGAAATTTCCTGGTGCATTTCCAACATAACTGAAAATAGTTTGATGTTCTTAGCTACTCCCTGAATATTTGAATGAAGATATTAGAGAACCTGCAAAATGTCTGTGTGCTGAACATGGAATCACTACACAGTTGTCAGTTTGCCAGAGAGCCAAATAGAAGCAAACTGCAGTTGAAGAAAAATTATTCTGCTGGCCCAAAAGAAAGATGAGCCTATTTGGGTCCACATATTCCAGTCCTAAAGACTGGGCTCAGCTATATACACATATATGTATATACATAGCATAGAATATCAATAGTAAGTTACTCATAAAACTTCTAAACACTTTAAAAAAAATTCCTCCTTCTAGAATAGAGTATGTTACCATACTATATATGCCATTGTCTTGGAACTCTTATTTGTCTTACCTCCATTTTCTGAAGTAACTTATTTCATTCACCAGGCACAGTCATAAGAATTGACAAAACACAGAGTAGAATAAAATCTTAATTTAAGAAAAGATCAACAATGAACAAGTGGTCAATTTAAAATTCTTCTTCCTAAATAATTTTCCTTAGATGAACAACTAAATGTAGTTTAGCAGACCATAATGCTATTGGTGTATATTTTTGGCACTTTGGTCATAATGTTTTGGTGGAAATTCATCCTAAGAGTAATTTGGGAAGTAATACCAGTAAACAAATAATCTTCAAGTAACATATATAGAGTATTTAAACTATTAAGTTACTGTTATAATGCATAGTGTCTAATTGTAATGATCATAACACAGAGGAAGACGTTAAGTAACTGGCTAAAAGTCATACAGCCAGTTAGTGACAGAGCTGAATTGAAATCCACTCTATAATAACCATTATCTTTCTCAGACTTAATTCTTGGTGCTCAATGAGTACTAACACAGGCTGCTCACTCCACAGCCTTAAATAATAAAGGGACATGACAGAAAAGAGCTAAATTATAACAACATCAGCCTATTCTTATGGTAAAGCAAATTAGCCATTACATGACAGAAAATCACTTCTTTATATATGATATATATGAAAATGTATTATGCATAAATATAGTATATTTCATTGTGAACCTATAAAATGTTTCACTTTTTTGTCAATATACCTGTCTAAAGACTGAATTGAGTACATGGTACCTTCTTAGAACTCTAGCCAGAAAAAGGATAAGAAAGTTTATGCGCTTTTCTTTCTTTCCTAAATGGCAAGAAGCCCAGACTTTTTTTGTTACCATTCCATGGTAAACATTTGTCTCTCTAGTCACCCAAATTCATGATTCATTTGGTAGGGGCTTAGTGGGCACATTTTGGCCAGCTGCCCACCATGTGCCCACATCAAGCCTTGAGTGAGTTCTGTATGGTCTCCTTTTGACCATACAAGAGCATGTGCATGGGGTTCCTAACCCAAAGCAGCTTAGCAATGAGATAGGTATGTAGCACAGGCAAGGCCTAAGCAGGCAGCTCACTCATGAATTACCTCAGGAGGCACACTCAGTACTGAGTGTTGTTGTCAGTGAACTACAGTTGCAGAGCCAGAGCCCTGTAGCTGCATTGTTTTATCATGCCTATTTATGTTGGATAGGACAGAGATATGACTGCTTTCAGATCCGTCATATGTGAAGCAAGTCTAGCATTGCTGTACCACATGACAGCTGTGTGCTTACCTTGTTTCATTATGATTCATAACAGTCTTGTGAGCTATGCAGCCTCCCTATTTAAAATAACCTCATCATTTAAAAATGAGGTAAACCACTCAGTGGTTCAGTGGTTGAGTGTGGACCTACGAACCAGGAGGTCACAGTTCGATTCCAGGTCAGGATACAAGCCCAGGTTGCAGGCTCAATCCCCAGTAGGGGGCATGCAGGAGGCAGCCAATCAATGATTCTTTTTCATCATTGATGTTTCTATCTCTCCCTTTCCCATCCTCTCTGACATCAATAAAAATATAAAATAAATAAAAATAAGGTGAACCTTCTGTCAACACAGCCTAAAAATCTGAACAAAATGTCTGCCCTGTTGCCCTCTTCCACTACCTTTATCACACTTGTTGGAACTCAAGCTCATGCCTCCAAAGGAGTTATTGTGCAGAACAACAACCACATAAAACTTAGAAAATAGCCGAGAATGTAAATGTAGGGAAAGTGAAGAGGCTATAAAATAATGGATCAGTCTGGTCGGTAGTGGCTCAGTGGTTGGGCATCGACCCAGGAACAAATAGGTCACTGGTTGGATTCCTGGTCAGGGCACATGCTGGGGTTGTGGGCTCGATACCCAGGAGGGAATATGCAGGAGGCAGCCGATCAATGATGTTTCTTTCTCATTGATGCTTCCATTTCTCTATCCCTCTCCCTCTCTCTCTAAAAATCAATTCAAAATCATTTTTTTAAAAAGGGTCAGATAAAGCCACATATTTTTTAAATTATATTTTTATTGATTTCAGAGAGGAAGGGAGAGGGCGAGATAGATAGAAACATTAATGATGAGAGACTCATTGATTGGCTGCCTCCTGTACACCCTACAATGGGGATCTAGCCTGCAACCCAGGCATGTGCCCTTGACTGCAATCAAACCCGGGACCCTTCAGTCTGCAGGCTGAGGCTCTATCCACTGAGCCAAACCAGCTAGGGCAAAGCCCCATCTTTTAAAAAACTTTCTGTTTTATATTTTATTCATCCTTTCAATGAATAGTTATTGAGTGCCTTATGTGTAAGACACCGTAGAACAAGAGGGAAGGGAAATCATTTGGAGTCATGGAGTTTGGGAGGTATGCTGGCGCTGGGTAGCATGCCAATAAGCATAGTTTAAAACAGAAAATGAGCATTATTGAGAATACCCCAAAAACTGAGCAGCAGGCAACATTCAGGTGAGAGAAGAATAAATATACAGAAGTCAAAAGATTCCCAACATATATTGCCTAGGCCAAAATTTTATTCACAGCCAACCCCATAGCCAGGGAAATATAAATGTGTATTTTCTTTCTCCTTCCTCTCTGAACTCAGAGTTCTGTCTCAAATATAATTACCACAGTTCAACTTAATTATACAGTCAATGAGTTTCAGGTGGGGAGAGGCTATAATTTGAAATATTTTTCTGTGAGAAATTATGTTTAAAAGCCAAACCATTTGTAAGCAAATTTTGAGTGTACCTACATGAAGTCGTATTTTTTTTTCTTTCACAGGTCTTAACTCATCATGAACTACATTTGTAACTATATAGAGTTTAACTACCTATGTAAAAGCAGGCTGAATATATTGTAAAATTTGCTTATTCACAGGTAAAAGTACAAGGTATATTTATGGCCAGTGTTTTTCCACCTATAATAGATGCAAAATCATGTCCTTTTGGGTTTCTAAGTATGAGAATTTTTTATCCTAAATATTTACTAATAATATATTCATTATACATTTAAAGTGTTTTCCTCTTGAGTTTAAATTTGTGGTAGAATTCTTCTTCAAACCTTAAAAACTTAGAATTCAGCTAATCCTTCATTGAGTAAAGTTCTCAAAGAAGTGAAGGGAATGTTTTTTCAACTCTGTACCAAGATCATTCCAACTAATAGCATATACTTAAATGATTTGCTGAGAGATCAGTTTAATTACTTGAGGAAAAGAATCATTACATCTGAAGTGATGGCGCTATTACACAGGTACATTCTTATTACATTATTTTTTTTTCTCTGAAATTTCTTAAACCCAGTTTATCGGATTTAATTACATTTTAGGAATTATTTTTAGAGACATTTCAGTCATGAGACTTCATCCTTAGTTTTTATGGGATCTAAATCTAAAGAGATAAATCAGAGTAGTTGTTAAAATCTGAATTAATTGTGTTGAGATTCCACTAATGCATGAGAGATTTCCAGTTCTCTATTTTCTTTCACTCGACAGGCAAAAGACTCTCATGCACTCCACTTTTTTCTTAATGCTTATTTGAAGCATTAAGTTTATGTTTTCTAAGAGTATATTATTGGTAATGGGAATTAATAATATAAACTAGACTCTGCACATGTGTTCTTTTTCTAGTTTCTGTATTGCCATAATTCTGTGTCTACAATTGAACATGACCTACAAAACTTATAGCACTATGCAAAATATGTTCAAGTATATTCATCAAGGTTTAACGTGGTACTACTTACATTAATAATTATAAGACTGCTTCAATACACTTAGTCACTTTTGTTTTTCAGTTGGTATATCTAGAAAAAACTGAGAGTAAAGGTAGCAAATTTAAAGTAAAGGACATGGATTGTTACCTCAACTAAGGCACTAACTGATGGCTTCACCTGAGGCAGTTTATTTCTCTGAAACTGAATTTTCTCATCTGTAAAACTCAGGAGTTGCCATGGAAGATTTTTAAATTACATGTCCAGTCTAAAGTTCTATAAAACTGATTTTATAGTTCCTTCTTCAAACGCTAATGCCTACCTCCTCTATTTAGGCATTATTTTGCCTGATAATAATTACTATTATTGTATTTATTTAGAACATTTGCTGAAAATGTTAAATGTGACATGATCATAAATTTTATCCAACATGGAAAATTCCTTCCCAACACTTTATTATTCTTAAAAATCTTATCTTAAAGTTGAGTAGGGTAAAAATTGTATATAGATGGTCATTCCATCTGAAAATAAAAAAAGTAGAGTATGCTTTCTTTATATACGCTTTTTCTTTTTAAACTTCTTCAATAAGTTTTATGCCCAATTTAAAGATTTCAATTTAATTAGGACATCATAGAACTATCAAATAAGGTTTTCCATGAAATAATTTGACTGGAACGTGGTGTGGTGACCACACAAGACAGCGTACAGATGGTGTGTGGTGGAATTTTGCTTCTGAAACCTGTATAATTTCATTAACCAGTGACACCCCAATAAATTCAATGAAAATGAATAAGTATTTAAGCAATAGCAGCCCTGCCTTTGAGAACATTCAGTTAATTCTCAAATGGAGTTTCTCTCGTAACAACTCTCAAAGTAAAGGGCTAGCACTTTCATTCAACTTCTCACAAAGGGAGGTTACCAGTGCTGAGGAAAAGAAAACAGATTAAGATTTCACTGTCACCCAGCAAATGGTCACTTTCAAAAAACCTATGACTGGATTAGGTATAATGTTCTTGTTAATTGTAACTGCTAAATATAATGAGTTAAAAATTGGTGAATTAGAATTAGGAGTTATTGAATCAATTTGCTTATGAATATAAAACTTGAAAATAAGCTCCAGCAAGGAACTTCGAAGAATCTCTAAAATACAATATATTCTCACTCCTACCACGTTAGAAGTAACTGGAATCATCACAAAGGAGCTATAGAGTTAGGGCCATCCAGAGGCAGCTTGCTTTTGGACATTCTCAGTGTCAGGAAGGAAACCAATTGTCTCTAATCAGAAACGTTGGTAATTAGTACAATTTGGGAGCTCACCACCTACAGGAAATGAAAAGACAGAACACAGTCTGCGAAAGCGGCTTGTTTGCTTTGATCCTCAGTAGCGCTCGGCTGCAGTACCCTGACGTTCCAGCTTTATGGAACGTGAGGGTTCATAATGGACACAGCATGTCGGCAGCTAATTTCAGTGAGGAAACTCCACCTCTGTCCCTCTGCTCCCTATCTTTGTGTTTGACAAGAAACTCTTCCTCCTAGAGATAAACTCATGAAACTTTATCTGATATGGCAAGAGGTAAAACAACGTCAATTTGAGAACATCAATACATTTGAGTGAGCTACAAAACATTTAGGTTTGGTGGAAACCAACCAAATGTTATTCTAAAATCTTCCCCAAACAGCTTAAAGTGTATACTCAGTCATTTATCAAACAAGTATCTATGGAATATTGATTTGTACCAGTACCTGGGATTGTTTAAAGTTCAAGAAAGGACAAAAATCACAGAATATTTAGCACCAGCAACACAGAATTTTAAAATTCCATTGGCTTTGAGGTTTGATTATGTGGGTCGGGTAAGAGACAGGCTGGTCAGAAGATTTATTGTTTTAGATGCTTTATCTTCTGAGTAACATTGGCAATGTAGAGATTCCAGGAATACATGGTCTAGAAAGGTGCAGAGAGCAACATTGTCGTCAGAGGTGGTTGAGAGTTTGGAGAGAGACAAGTACAGCAAATTATTAAGTAAATGGTTCCCATAACCCTTGTTTGCCACGTACATGAATGACCCATTGCCCAGAGAGCGGGAATAGGACTGACCCCAATAAAGCCTGTTTAGGAATGTCTGTTCTTCAACCCAACATTTACTAGTTCCTTCCTACGCACTAAGCACTGTGCTAGACACAGAATCCGGCCCTGACTACCAAGACAGCCCTGACAGGAGCGAATGCTTACCTCAAAGCCACCAGCCTAAAAGGTTTCCTATAGTTTTTATCCTATGATCATTGCACATAATTCTTTATGGTTCTGCCATTTAGATGTTTGGCTTTTGAACTAAGGTCATGGAAAAAAGGTTAAGAGAACATTAAGACTGACCAGGATAAAATGCTATTAAGGGTCTCTAGGCTTTCACCTACTGCGTTTGTCCCATGAAATCCTCTTCAGTGGCATTTGCTTAAAATTAAATGGCTACTACTATTTATTTCGAATTGGTAAATAAAAAATGTTTGGTGTGGCTTTACGGGGGGTAGGAGAGCAGTGGGAAAGTTATTAATGTTTTTGCTCCATTTTTAAAATATATTTTTTCCTATTTCTGCTTTTAATTAAATGAGTGCTAGCTTCAAAGCTACATGTCCTTTTTGGCCATAGTCTTTCTAATTGACCAAAGCTTAGATGTGGAAAATGCAGCAATTATGCCTATTTCTGACAGGCTTTACTCTTGAGAAATTTTTATATGGGTCTCCTTGCTGCTTCTTTACTTCATCCTTTCCAGTATAACTGTGATTTTAAAAACATCTTTGTAATGTGAAATCCAGCTCCTCCGATTCACAGGTGACTTTTCAGCCTATTTGCTTATTGATTTACTTTAAACCTTTTAGTTCTGGAATAAGGTTTTGGAGCTTAGTTTCATTGGAGTTCATTAGTCAATCCCATTAATTTGTGCTAAGGACATGAGGATTTTTCCTGAACCACACAATTTATTTCAGTGAAATCAAATGGTGACCTAGGTTTCCAGAATCCCATTAGTATTCTTTCTGCCACATTTTCTTATTCGGGCTTTTAAGATGCAGTATTGCACATAAATAATACCTGAGGGTTAAGAAGAAATATTTCTGCCATTAGCCAGCAAAATGAAACACTGGAACTGCGCTGGTGAATTTTAGTGAGGAGCCATTTACCCTGACAAACTGAGACAATGAAAGAAAACAAGTCTGCTCAGCCCTCTTGGTCCCAGTCACTTCTTCACCCCAGTTTGTCTTTTCTAAAGACCAGAGATTCCTTTTGGGATGGTTTTCAATGCTGGATCCTAGATTTAAAAAAATTCTCTGAGAAATAGGTTAAAAGTAAAATCCTGCTATTGCAATGGTGTATTTTAAGAGCACTCCTGAAATTGGTCATAGAACATACATTTTGTCTGATTCTAATTATGTGCAACTTCAAAGTCATTTTGGTAATAGAAACTGCTGTAACCTGTTATTAAACTAAGCATCTATTTTTTTTCCAGAGATAAAAAATTACTTTGGGAAGAACTTTAAAATTTAAAAATCTCTTAATGAATCAGATCAACAAAGCCTAACAAAATGAAGGCTATGTATCTTTATTCATGATTCAAGCATACCTACAATTTAATTCAAAAAGAATATATCTTTAATTTTTTGTGGTTATAGATAAAAGGAGAGAAAAATAGTCTGCCTCTAAACTTTACTTGATGAAAAGTTAGTGAGACATAGACATTGACATATGTCTCTAAAATGGCGTTTTCCAGGTAAATATCTATTTAGCTCCTGATTTTTAAAAAGCATCGTTTATTTATTTAGTGAACAAAATCAACACATAGGAAAAGAATGACCAGCTAATGGTAAGGAAAAATCCCAAATAGCAAAAGAGGGATAGGAAAAACTGAAGCACAGAAAATAATAAAAGAAATAAATCAGCTACACTGTCAAGCTTTCTGAATTTATTGAAGGAAGCATTTAGGGGATTAGGTGTTAATTTTTACAATCTCGTACTGCAAAGAGATGATGGCGTGACCCTTCAGGGCCCTCACTCTTGTTTACATTGCTGGGCAAGCTTTGGGTGAATGCTTCTGTAGTACAGTAATACCTTCTCTTCGGATATACTTTTCATCTCAAAGCGATATATAAACAGCACACATGCAGTTCTAGGAGACCCCGAGGCACAAAGTAAAAGCAGAATGGATGTGATCATGGGAATATCCACAGTAAGGCGTTAACACCTACAATTAAATATGTCAGCATCAGACTTCCTGCTGTGCCACCCACCATTTCCCACAATTCAGCCAGCTGACTCATTCAAACCCTTAAGGCTAATTAGAATAAATTAGAGTCATTATTAAAACACAGGCAAAGTATGTCTTTTTATTCCTTACTGGAGTAAAATCACCCTTCTGAGTACTTCTGGAGTAAATGGATATCAACTACTCTGTTGAATTACTAAGACTACAATAATTCATGTACACTTAGAGAAGACATAACATTTTCAGGACTCTGGGTTACTATTTGCCAGACAAGGGAAACAGGAAATAAATTACTTGCCCTACATTTATGAAGAAAAAAAATGGACAGACTTTGTTATGATTCTTAATAATGATGACTATAGTTTTATGTGTATGGTGGGATGAAGCAATCAGATATCTATCTGATCTTGGCATTTCTGTCTACATGTTCATAATTCATCCAATGAAGGTAGTCAAAGAAGGCCTTTTGTTTTGCCCTTTCTTTTGAGTTCAGAAGTCTCACACTGTGCATAATGATATTTTTTCACTCCCATTAGGTGATGTAATGATAAGAATGTGTTTAAGATCAGCAGGTGAGACAATAAATGTAAGTACAATGTATTATTGACAGAAGCCAAAATACCCTTTCAAGTGATTGGGAGAAAACAATTCATAAAGAGTCAAAATCCCAAATAAGACCTCCACCTTAATTAGTGCTTATTTTTAGGTATATTAAGTACTTCAATAAATTATTTCCTTTGTTTTTTCTATGAATTTAAAAACATTTAATAGACTTATAGGACTACAATTTACATACCATAAAATTCACCCATTGAAAGTATTCAGCTTGATGATTTTTAATCACATTTAGAATTTTGCGAGTATCATCATAATCTAGTTTTAGAGAACTTATTTCACTCTAAGAATATCTTTCATGTTTGTTTTCAGTGAAACCTGCTTCCACTCCCAGTCCCAGGCAACCACTAGTATAGTTTCTATCTCTATAGCTGTGCTTTTTTCTAGAAATTTTTTATAAAAGGTGTGGTAGGCAAAATAAAATCAACCTAATGAAGTTTACACCCTTATCCCCGGAACCTGTAAATATATTACCTCCCATAGAGAAATGGACTTTACTGGGTGAGCTCACTGTTGTTGGCTTTGAGGACAGAGGAAGGGGGCCATGAACCAGGGAATGCAGGTGGCCACTAGAGGGAAGTCCAGAAAACCAATTCTCTTCTAGAATCTCCAGAAAGGAACAACACCAAAAACAATGTCCAATATGAAAATAGTCAGTGATCTGTTTTGAAAGGATTGATAGTTATTTATTGATACTATGTAAGCACCATATACAGCCTTAACAAGCTAGAGCTGTTCTTGTTGGCACTCAAAATGGTAGAATACAGAGAGGCTGGATAATATTTTAATATTCTACTACCTCTTCTCTCCCATGGAGACACATTATAAAGATGTTTTTCCTTTTAATTTCTATTTTGCTGTTGTATCATTATTACTAGTCTAAGAACCATTTAAACATTTAGGTGAAACAAACATTAGCTTGTTGTTAGTTAGTCTATTCTTTTTGCACAGTCAGACCATTCTAAAATATGAGTAGAAATGTCAAAATCTGAATATTCCCATTTACCTCAGACTCTGAAAAGAGTTAATATGGCATACTTGACATTTAGCCTAATTACCATAATCGCAATAAATCATGTAGGAAAATGTCAGCGAACTCAAAACAAAATCCTTCTTTTCAGATTAGCTGGTTTAATGGTTTTCTCCAAATCTCTATTTATAAGAAAATATTTGGAGAGTCTTCCCATTACCAATTTATACTTAAATTGAGTTGTTTAATTACATAGAATAATATCTGGATGTCTTCTGAAAGAACTAAATTTGGGGTTAGGGCTAATCTTAATTCATCTATTTGACATATGGAGTTATATTTTATTACAATTAAAGATAGCCCATTTATAGACTTTTATTTGTACAAATTATAAGAGTATACCTCTAGAAATAATAAGGATATGTTAAACCACATAGGTCATACTGGATATTATTTTTCCTAGGAGAGCTAATTGCTGAACTTCAGTTTTTACTAAGAAGTATGTCTGAATATACTACCTAGAGTTCAATCTCTGTGTTTGGAAATTTTTAAAATTAATAAAGCTATGTTTATATCAAGACAGGAAATTGGAGGCTCTTTTCAGCACTTAGCTATTGGTCATGAAATTTAGAAATTAAATATCCATATTAGTGGCATATTAGTTATTTACAAATAATTTTAGAAAATAATTTAGAAAATGTAAAAAATAGTCTATAATTACTTCGGTACAATTTTTTAAAATATTTTTATTGATTTCAGAGAGGATGGGAGAGGGAGAGATAGAAACATCAATGATGAGAGAGAATCACTGATTGGTGCCTCCTGCATGCCTCACAGGGGATCAAGCCCACAACCCAGGCATGTGCCCTGACCGGGAATCAAACTGAGACCTCCTGGTTCATAGTTTGACACTCAACCGCTGAGCCACTTTTGTATAATTTATTACTAACTTCTTGTTACTTTTTGGTTTTGGTTTTGGCTTGGTTTTGCTTTTCTGGACAGCTTACAAATATCAACTGAAATAAACTTTCTTATGTGTTATTTCAAACCATTTAAAATAGTATCTGATGGGAGTCCTTTGTTTATAAAGACACTGTAAAATTGTCAGTACAATCCAAAAATGAGGTTGCCTTTATTACTACCATTCTTATTTATTACTTAAATTTGGACATCTTTAAAATGATCCTGCTTGAATTGTTCCCCCAGTTTTGTCATTTACTATATGAGTTATAATAATTTTTGTTTTATTTTTGCAAATTGTTACACTTTAAAGTTATAAATGTATGCACCTCTTAGTATGTAGAGCACATAATACAGGAAAAGTGTCATTTTCCATTGAGAAAAATGGGGCACACAATAAAAACAACAGGGGGGAGCTTAAGTGATCGGGGAACTGTGGGAGTCCTCCCACATCTGTCCATGTCCAAGGAAATCCAGAATTCTATTTACATGGCAGAGGGGAGGTATCTATTTACTTTTAAAAAGAAAGCAGAGAAGGAAGCAATATTACATTTTGTTATACTATATTCCAATTTTGTATTACTGTATTATTTTCTAATATTTTGTTAACAAGAAAAGTCACTGATTTTCATAAAATAAAATCTTAATCTGTTTAGATAAATTAGCACTTCATAATAACTAGAAATATCCTCTTTGATTTCATAATAACATAATAAGTACTTCAAATGGTGAATTTCTTTATACATATGATTCTCTTTTGAGTAAAGATTTGAAGATTACACTATATATAGTTCATTAAGTCACCAATAGTTCCCAATCTTTTTTTTTCTAAGTCACTTTTAAAGTGTATAGTTTGGTATGTAATGAAAATATGCAGTTATTTTAATAAGAATTAAGAAGGTTCTCTTTGCAAAGGCAGCATTATTAATACATACTGCCTTTTTGCTTGTCTGTTTGTTTTTTGTGGTTACATTCTTAGATTTCAGTAAAAATGAGAAATGTAAGTAAGTATTCATTTCCCAAACTGATGGTTCAAACTATCGTAATTTCTATCAATACAATTTCTTGCTATCAACAGAGAAAATAGAATTTTTCCAGTTAAGAGGCTAAGGAATGTCACTTCTGGTAACCCAGTGCTAGTGCTATAATCAGCGTGGGTAGCGGAGTTTAAATGGGCTTTTTACCTTGTGTCTCAGATAAAATGGGCTTTGTTTTAGTCTCAACCTGGCATCCTGATAAGTCTTTCTAGCATGACTGTTTCTCCATCTTCCCAGCTCATTCTTTCCTCTAATTTTTTACTAAAAAGGCAGCATTCACATTACTCCAATGTGTTTAACTTGACTTCCTGAAAACATTAAGGGTGTTGTAGATAATAGTAGTAAATGTGAATTTATTGCTTTTAAAAGTAATTTTCTGCTTTCTTTTTAAAAAAATATATTTTATTGATTTTTTACAGAGAGGAAGGGAGAGGGAGAGTTAGAAACATCGATGAGAGAGAAACATCGATCAGCTGCCTCCTGCACACCCCCTACTGGGGATGTGCCCGCAACCAAGGTACATGCCCTTGACCGGAATCAAACCCGGGACCCTTCAGTCTGCAGGCCGACGCTCTATCCACTGAGCCAAACCGGTTAGGGTTCTGCTTCCTTTTAAAATTATTACAAGTAATATATTGAATATATATGTAGTTACATTTTAATGAAATGTCAAAAGAGATAACAAAACAGTTTTTTGGATTATTATGAGAACTTTCAAAACTATTATTTAAAATGAATGTTTCTCAAATATATTGAATAACAGTTTATTCTCTTTGTTGGCTCACCAAGTCTGAATATGAATGTCAAAATCCTTTTTTTTGTTTGTTTCTCTATAATTTTCAGCAAAATTTCTAGACAAAAATTACAGGCCAAAAATAAAAGGGAATGAGATTATGTGATTCAGTAGCCTTTATTTATTTCAAAACAAATTTGGAATTGTTAGATTTACTAATAACCAGCCTGGCTTTTCCTTTCAGTGACTTCATGACCTTATAATAATTTTAATTCTATTAAATATTTTGTGTATCAGTTATGAATTAAGCTACTAAGACTTGACTTATAATTTTTTAAAGTATATTTTTATTTATTTCAGAGAGGAAGGGAGAGGGAGAGAGAGAGATAGAAACATCAATGATGAGAGAGAATCATTGATTGGCTGCCTCCTGCACATCCCCTATGGGGGATCAAGTCCGAAACTCAGGTATATGCCCTGACCAGAATTGAACCTGTGACCCTTCAGTCTGCGGGCTGATACTCTATCCACTGAGCCAAACCAGCTAGGGCTTGACTCATAATTTTTACTATACATAGACATTAAAGGAAATTTGCACATCAGAAACTTTTTCATCTGAAAAAAAGGGTTTATTTTACTTTACAAATATTTGTGATGCTATGTGTGATTGTGTGTGTATTTGGGCCTAATTGTATACTACCACCTAATATTTTTAAATACGAGATTATCATTAAATTACAAACTTAGAGGATTTAATTTATAGTTTAAAAGCTCAGACAATAATAAAAAATAGAGTTGTTATTTGGATTTACTGAAGTCAAAATGCAGTACCAAATATCATGGGCACGGTCCTTTACAATTCCTGGTATTTTTCACTTTTGAGGGTATCTTGATGTACCATTTGGTCTCCTAGTTTTACCTCCTTGTTTGCCAAGACGAGTTTCAATGAGGTGTAGAAAAGATATTTGGTGCCAAATAACACAGTGTGGTTGAAAAACACTTGCCTCATATAAATATAGTCTCGGTGAGAGAATATCTATGATTTGCCTCTCCAACAATAATACCACGTGGTCCTAAAAAAATCCTGCTATTGTTGCTTTGATTTGTTTATATGCAGAATTTTAAGGGCTTAATCAATATCATTAAACAAGATGATTCTTCATTCACATTGTTAGTTCAAAATTCTTTGTAAAATAAAAAAACAGAAAAGTAGTGTTTGGTTTCAATGTAACATTTTCTTTCAAAGGGTTGTGGCAGAAATAGTTGTCCAGAAGATAAAGAAATCCTTGATATAATAAGTGGCATAGTAAAGAGATGGTTGTCGATAATGTTGTAACTCAGACTGTTATCCAGAAAAAAAGGTTTCAACGGTATGACATTGTACTTATTGCAATAAATCTTTGCTTGGTTTTTATGTCTTCTTTCTTATGATGGATTACAAAGCAGCTGTTGCAATGGCCCTGCTCCATGCCATATTTTGTGTTGTGGTCAAGGCTTATAAGTGAAGCTTTTCTTCACTGCTTGATGTAGCAATGCTCTTACAGATGTGTTATATAAGGTGAGTTAGCTGAAACCGGCTAGTCAAGGACTATTGCAAAACTCCTGGGAGTTTTGTGTATCTTCCAAAAGCTTGTAGCTACAAACCAAATTTTGTTTTCAAGGTTCCTATAAGACCTAAATTTGGAGTTCCTGGAAAATAATTCACACTAACTCTTTGGTTGCTTCTTTCTCCCTAGAATTATATTATTGATAGCCATCACCTTTATGCAACATTGCCATCATGCTGACATTTCTATCATAAAAAAAGATGGCAATGGTATTCTTGCTTTCTTGGCATTCACAGCACCACCTTTTCTTTAATATTATTTGCCAAGTACAGTATGAAAGGCCCCAGGAGAGTTGGCAAGGTAGAGATTTGTCATTACCATGCCAGTTTAAAATTCTCTGTTGAAATTCTCCCTCTTTTCATCTTTTTTGGATTTTCTTTTTTGTCTACATGAACATACTATTCATACTTATTTTAAACTCTATGTTTGTTACCTACAATGTCAGGATTTTTGTTTGCCCACTTTTCCTGTTTTTCTCTTTATAATTAGTCACCTTTTTTGCCTCCTTATATGTCTAGAAGTTTGTGATTGATCGTAAAAAAACTTTGGTCTCCAAACAGTATTTTCCACCAACTAGATCTCTTCCTTTACATTATTAGGTAGATACAGTGAAAGTTTGATGACTTTAACTCAAGTGTTAGGCTGTGTTATTGTTTTAATAAGACTCAATCTGCCTTGAGTTTGTCTGCTCCTTAGGAATAATCCTTCAAAGATATGAATGGAGAACCTTGTTCAGTCTCTGCTGCAGGAGACCAGATTTTCTTATGAAAGTTTTTGAGCTTAGCTCTTTAGATGTCCACTCCATTCAAGTTTCAAATTCTGGGAAAAGTCTTATGAGGGGAGCTGACCATGCATTGGAGTCAGGCTCCTTCCCATTAGTGAGATTTTTTTTCCCAATCACTAACAGATTTTGAGAAATTTCATTTTGTCTTCTAGAACATTTGGCCCAATGCACAAGCCTCCTGTGTAGTCCTAGAGCCTGCCAAAAACAAGCTTAAGTATCCTATCTAATAAAGACAGACTATGCAAATTGACTGTAACTTTGCAACAAAGATGGCAGTGCCCAATATGCAAATTGACGTGACAAGGTGAGAGGCGGAAAGGCGGCTCCGGCCGGAGCGAAGGCAGTGCCAGCAGCCAGGGAAAGGAAGGCCAATTCTTGCACGAATCTTCATGGATCGGGCCTCTAGTTATATTATAAATACTATTTGTAAATGTTAAATGGTAAAAGCAGTATTTATCTCTAAAAGATTACATTAAAACTGATATAAAATGAGAATGTATTTTGTTACTAATATTTTACCAACTTATATACAAGTAACAAACATTTACTGATATGTTCTCTCACATTATTGTTTTTATACTTAAGTAAATTTTAAAATGATGACCTGTGAAAACATTTCAGTCAAGATAAAATTCTTATTGCAGAAGACTAATTTCGCTAACTTTTTTTAATGATGTCCATGTGGTTTCCCTTGATTAAGTCATTTCTATTACTTAAGAGTGAACAAGAACTGGTTTTATCCCCATTAAAGATTAAAAATTGTCAAATAAATACTCAGTACAGTAAAATAAAGATAAAAGAAATGCCAGAAAATGATATTTTACTCCTTTTACCAGGCTTTGTCGCTAATCCTGTCACTCCAGCATGGGTGAGGTGTGTTAAAGGAGAGGAGTAATGGGCAAGTTTGGACATTTTTCAAGTTCATGTTTATTTAAACTTTAGTCTCTAGAAAGCTGCTCTTTGCATATTATCATAGTCACACCTACAATGATTTGATTAGAAATTGTTGCTAACCTCTCTAGTTGAAGCAGAAAGTATGAGGCTATGTTTCTCACACAGAATCAATGAGACATTGTGACTATATAGACAAAAGCCTTTTTGAACAGGATGTGTATTTTTTTGCAACCCATAAGCATTTGTCTTACTAATTAAGCCAAGATCATTTTAATGAGAAATTAAGACTAAGGATTAGTGAGTTATGTTCTAAATAAATGCCACTAAAATATGAAGAATAATTAAGAGGACACAAAAATCAGGATAAAAAAGCAAAGAATATTCTTTGCATTATAAAGTTGCATATCAAAGCAACAAATCTATTGAAAGTACTCTAAAATTGCAGGTATTCTAAAAATATTAATATAAGAAAGCTATCAAATTATTCCTGATTTCTTAATGCACTGCTAATTAAAGGTTATTCTGAATCTCTGAATTTTATTATACAATTAAAATCACCAAACAAAAATACTCTCAATTGTTGAAAAATTTAATTCATGGAAACACTCCATTAATATATATGTTAAGAAATACTCCATACAACATATGTATGAATATATATATATATATATGTATCAGAACAATTTTTGTGTTTCAGATGAGAAGAAAACCAACTCAAATCAACTTAAACAGAAAAGAATGTATTGTATTGGTTTGTGCAGCTGAAAATCAAGTTTGAACAAATTTCAGTCATAGGGCAATCCCCAACTCATCCCTATGGATGGATGTCTATGAAGGGGTAGTGGTGGAGGGAATGGGCAGGTGGAGGGAGACATTCACAAAACATATACTCTCCATTTATCTAGTTGACTTGTTTTCTTCAGGTCCTCCTTTCTCAATTATCTCATACTGATATAATTCTTATTTTTACAAAAGTAATTCCTTCAGTTTCTATTCTTTCTGAAGTCTCCTGGAGATGGATCTCAACCCACCTTTATAAATGTATGCAGTACAATCACTTTATCCTTCTAGGAACATTGCACTGTACTTCTGTGAAGAAGTCAATAAAAAAATACTGACCCATCTGTTTGCTTAATAGAATATTTTGGTCAATGAGGCTGGTGTTTGGAACCAGGCAAGCCTGGTGGCATAGGACTTTAGCCAAACATCTCAAACTATTTTTCTAAATGTTTTAGTTCCAACAAAATACAAAGCTGGTTTTACCAAGTACTTTTTCTCTTTAATTTTTTAATTTGTGCACATTGTGAGGAAAATGTAATCCATCTGTCTCATTGGCACTTAATTCAACAAATTATTGTTTTGTAAGATGAATCTGATGTCCAAGAAGCCTTGTGAGCCTTTTTATGAGCATTTAAAAATTTCCACACGCCTCCTCCCAGACCCATTAGAACCCCTGGGAAGTGGGGTTTTCCAAAGGCAAATAGATTTCGAAGTTTAGAAGGCACTGGTTTAGTGAAAAATACTGGGATCTTAATATTAGTCGTCCTAGAATTGTCTAGTACCACCCAGAAGGATTAATTGAAAATACAGTATAATGGATTATTAGGCTTTAGACCCCAATTTCTTGGCAGCTTTTTAATTATTTCTAATCTCAATTATCACTAAGTTGTGTGATGCACGGTCCCCAGCCTCTATAATTTCTTTTTTTCTGTCTTCTGAGCATAAACAGGTTATGTTTTTCTACAAAAGCATTGACTACCTCTCAGCGGTTCTCAACCTGTGGGTCGCGACCCCCTTGAGGGTCGAACGACCCTTTCACAGGGGTCGCCTAAATACATCCTGCATAGCAGATATTTACATTATGATTCATAACAGTAGCAAAATTACAGTTATGAAGTAGCAACGAAAATAATTTTATGGTTGGGGGTCACCACAACATGAGGAACTGTATTAAAGGGTCGCAGCATTAGGAAGGTTGAGAACCACTGCAAGTTACTCCGTTTCCCTGGGGGCTGGCTCCATATATACTTGCGTATGTTTGCCTTATTTGTGTCGGCATGCATATTTCCTATTATTACCTCTGCGGAATCTTGGTGTATCTTACGTTTAAGAAACTTTTGTGAATTCTTACATTTTGGAAACACTGGGTTAAAGGAAGCTAAAATGATTTCTTTACTTCAGGGTCTGGGGGCCTTTACTATTTTAATAAGCACTGTGTGTTCCCTGGAGAGGACAGTATATGGAACACTGCATAAATGTTCTGCCATGGAACACACTTTTCTCAGAGCATCTGGTCAACTAGGGATCTGTGGGGAAAAACTTGGAAAATTGTGACTACATCTTCCCTTTTTGCACTTATTTCATTTCTCTCCTGGTGTCTAGTGTCTATTGTCTAAAGAAACGCAGCAAGAGGCCTTCTTTTTAAATTTAATTTGTTTTTTCATTAGAAAAGACAGGATTGTTCTGTTTGACTCAAGAGACAGGCCTACCATCAAGAGAGTAAAGAATATTTTCTAGCTATTTGAATGTAAACTGCCATTGATTTTATTGCTTAGTGGGTGGTGTGGCAGCTAGGGTTTAGAAGATGTTGTTTCTTTGATTAATTTCTAGCAAATTGTTCTACTATATACACTTTATATGTGTAGTTTTTTTGGGGGGGGTGGTTATTGGTTTATTTAAATAAAATCCTGTGAGATTGGTACATATTTACTAAGCTGGGAAAGAGGAACTAGAAAGAAAACTTTTTAATAGTCTAAACATAAAAGAAATCTTGTTGGAAGGTTTTTCTAAAATGGAAAGATCTATCTATCCACCCATGCATACATATAAGGTATAGGATTTTGGAATTTTTTTTATTTCCTATGTAATTCTGAGATTAACTTATCTAAAATGCTTTTTTTAAATCCCACACCTCAATTTGCTACCTGGTTAAGAACTACCTTGGGAGATGAGGGGGTGGAGAAACTGCTTGTCTGAAAACATCCATGAAAACAATCCCATTCTTTGTGAGAGCTCATATAAATCTTTCAATTTGCAGATACCTAAGGAAGTGTGTGTGTGCGTGTGTGTGTGCATGCATGAATGTGTATGTAGGAAAGGGAAGGAGGTCATGAGTTCATGACTCAGAAAAGGAAAGAACAACTTCTACCTTTTCTCTGATGAAGCAATTCTACCCCAGGAGTTACACATTCTCTCTTGAGCAATTTCTTTTTGCTCGAACGGCAATCTCCATTGTCAGGTCATCTGATGCCACCTAAACATACAGCTATTGTTTATTGAAATCACTTAGGTCAGCTTGTATTCCATCCCCAGTTCGCTCTGGAATTGTCAACAATGATGCTTTCTTCCCTTGCCCTGATTCTGCAAGTGTCCCTCAGTGCTGTTCCTAGTAACAAATAAAGGGAACCCCACAGGATTTGTGACTTCCTCTCTTTTGATATGATGTGTTTTGTGCATCGCACATGCCTCTATAAATTCATATATTCTTTCATAAAGCATTCATGTGACTCTTTATTCACTCATATATTTATTAATGTGTGTATTCATCTCGTTAACAAACATTTATTCAGCACCTACTACATAGAGGTGAAGGGTGTTTCTAAAGGTTCTCACTTTGTAACCAAGTGAAAGGCATTCCAGATTTTCTGCAAAAGACTTCCAGATGAAATGTAAACACAAAACTGCATAAATATTAAAGGGTAATAGCAACTTCATGACAGGTTTGATTTACTTTATCTTACAAATCATGATATTTTCTTGGGCTTATTAAAATCCACATAATTTTAGAATCATTACTGGGTCCAGAATCACAGGAGCAAATATTTTGCTTAAATATAATATTCCAAATAGCAAACTGAGTCAATATTCTACATTTTTCATGGATTTCAACTTCTGATTGTCTTATGGTTTTATTTTCATTTGTTAAGTGAAATGTTGTTTTGGAATGAAAATATCTTAGAGGTAGAATGGTTTAGTTTATAGGACAAGTCCCATAATGGAATTAAATGTCATACTTATATTTACTACTATTTTTTGTGTGTTAGATAAAATTTAGCTAATATGGAGAAAGAACACTATTGCTCCAAAGAAGTTTTCAAAACATTTAAAAACAAAATAATTTTCCTCTTATGTCTCTATCACCAACTCTCAAACATTTGTAATTCTAGTCTTCTTTCAACAAAGCCCCCTTTTCTCTGCTTCTGTTGATATCAGAAGAGTTGCTTATATTGAATGTCTTCATTTTTTCTCTCTTCCTTTTTCTATTAAATAAATGCTAATTTGGCTTCACCTCAATCATGCTTCCTAAACTCAATCCTATCAGTTGCCAAAGCTGTAAATATTGGGAGTCATTATTGATTCTGCTCTACGTCTCACACCCCAATCCATTAGGTAACTAGCCTCAGTGTGAGGATTCTCTGGGGGTCTCACTGAGAACAGGTACAAATCATTAATCTCATTGTTGTCAATAAATCAAATAAGCAATGCAACAAACTGATCAAACTCCAGTTGTAGTGGCTCAGTGGCTGAGTGTCGACCTATGAACCAGGAGGTCATGGTTCAATCCCCAGTCAGGGCACATGCCCAGGTTGTGGGTTTGATCCCCAGTGTGGAGCATGCAGGAGGTAGCCGAAAAATGATTCTCTCTCATCATTGATATTTCTATCTCTCTCTCCCTCTTCCTTGCTCTCTGAAATTAATAAAAATACATTTAAAAATATATAATCATCCTGAAACTTGCCTTGGACTCATGGCTACAAAGCAACACCATTTTTTCAGTATATTGTATGCCTCAACTATAGGATAATACCATCCAGATACATCTCCTACTTAAGTACAAGAGCTCAGGCCAATTCTAGGCCTGCTGGAATTAACCATCACAGAATGACCTCCATTACTTCTTGCTTAATCATTGCAATTTTCCCTAATTCCTTTTTGATGCTTGATCACCTATATTTAACATAACAATGAGAGTGATCCTTTCAAAATACACAGCAGAATATATAACTCCTAAACCTTCTAGGAATTTCTTCCTCTCCTGGTCTAAAAGACTCCAAGAGTGTAGAAGCTCAACCCTTTCCTTTTCAAGCTTCATCTACTATAACTTCCCTCTTGCTTACTCCCCTCTAGTCACACTGGGATCTTTGTACTTTCTGTGCCCTCTCCTGACACAATCTTCCTCCATACAGTGGCTTGGCTTCCTTCTCATCTTATTTAGGTCTATTCTCAAATGCCATCTCAACTACTTCAACTACCCCACTGAAGATTGAAACACCTCCTTTCTAGTGTTTCCTTTCCATCTTCTCAGATTTAATTTTTCTCCAAATAACTAATAATTAATCAATATACTATATGTTTTATTATCTTTTCTTTATTGACTGTTTTCTCCATTGACTGTAATCCCTTTGAGAAAGAGATGTTTATCTGTTTTATTTTTATTGCTGAATCTTCAGCACCTAGAAGAATGCCTGCTAAATGAATACATGACAGATTATAGATTAATATGAGAACATTCATTAGCACTATGGAATTAAAAGTGTAGGAATCATCTCCCCAGTCAAATACCTTCTGTTTATAGAAACACAAGTCTTATTTCATAATGTCAACAAGCTGCTGAATTCCAAAAAATGTGTTGGGTCTATGAAAATGAATAAAATATCTGACTAACGTAGAAAAATGTTTAAGAAAAATATCCCATGAATTCATAAAAATATATATTATTGCTTTTAAGTCTACTTTATAAATTTGAGCTTTCAGACTATAAGCAATGAAAAATTAGGTAATGTTTTCTTAAACTATATGTCAACACATTGTGAAATAAATCAAGATCACTCTTCAAATTCCTGGACATGAAGAGCCATCCAAAATCTAGACATGGCTTCCCAATAAAGTGATCATGGGTGATTTCATAGAGGATGTACACTGAGACTGAATTCTGAGCCACATATCCAACTGCCCATGTTTCTACCTAGATATCTCCCAGTCATCTCAATCTTATCATGTCAAAAGCTGGCACTTCATCTCCCCCATACTAAATCTGAAACCCTGTGCTAATCCCAATCTCACTAAATAGCACCAGCAACCACTTTATTGAGAAAAAAAAGCAAAAACCTGGATATATATTTAACTCCTTTCTTTTCTTCAGCCCTGAAATCAACCAAACATTCATTTTATTTAGTAAATATTTGTATGTCTACCTACTCCAGTGGTTCTCAACCTTCCTAATGCCACAACCCTTTAATACAGGTCATCATGTTGTAGTGGCCCCCAACCACAAAATTATTTTCGTTGCTACTTCATAACTAATTTTGCTACTGTTATGAATCGTAATGTAAACATATGATATGCAGGATGTATTTAGGTGACCCCTGTGAAAGGGTCGTTCGACCCCCAAAGGGGTCGCGACCCACAGGTTGAGAACCACCAATCTACTCCTTTCCATCATGACTGACACTACCCCAATTAATGCCACTATTATTTTTTAACTGGATTTCCACAAAAGCCTCCTAAATGATTATCTTGTCTTCCATCTCATCAATTTCCATGTTCTCCAAGTTACAGCCAAAGTGAATTTATGAAAATGTGAATTGTTTGGGTTATTCTTCTACTTCAATGATGTCTCATTATTCCCAACATAAAGTTCAAACCTCTTACCATAACTGTCTTAGAAGGCCACCTGTGACCCAGTTTCTGTCTATCTCTTCAGCCTCAACTCTCACCCCCCTCTCCCATAAAGGCTGGGGGTGCACTAGACTGAATTACTTTTAGAATCTACAATATGCCAGGCTGAATTCCATTTTTCCTTCCAGTGTAATTTTCTTAGGGAAGTTAATCCTGACTTCCATATCACAACGCCCTACCAAACACCCCCCCTATTCTATAGGAGGAAGTAAGATACTCCTACTTTGCATTTTCACAGCCCTCTGTAACTCTGCACTGATGACCCTTTACTGTAGTTGTTTAAATTACATCTTTCCTACAAGACTATAAGAACAATAAACACTGAGTGATTGCTATGTACCAGGCTCTGCTTTAAAGTTGCTACACAAATTAACTCACTCGATGCTCACAAAACCTGGTGAAGCAGGTACTACTTTCATCTTGTTTCATGGTTGAGGAAACTAAAGCATGGAGATGAACATAATGTATGCAAGGTCACACACTCCAGAAGAGGCAGAATCGATTTTAGAGGCCAGAAACTCTAAGCTTACCACCTACACTATCTGTGAGGGAACACAGCATGGTAAGCATACCGACATTTATTTTGCTTTAATTATAAATAATTTCACAATCAATGGAGTTTTTTATAGAAACTTGGTCTCTCTTTCCCATAAGCATTGTCTTCCTCTGCCCAGCAAAAATAAATTAATCTTTTTATGCCCAAGTTTATGCCTCTATAAAATGAAGAAAGCCCTTGCTACCTATGCTCAGAAGAATGTTCTGATAAATGATGAAGTCATGTCTGAAAAGTACTATATAAAAACAAAGTATCATTATTTTTTCATTGGAATTAGCTTGCTTTCCAGTTTCTAACCAGTCTGTAATAACTGAAAGACTGTCCAATATTTCCTTGACCCCTTTTTCTGGGCAGCTCAAGTAGCTCCTAGAAATGCTGGTGTGCACACACATCACTACATATGTTATACACGTAAACCAATGGTTACTAGGACAGCACAAGCTATTTCTGTTATAAAGAAAATGAAAAGAAATGGCCTCATTTTCCATATTTTCTAAACTAAGCAATGTGAGTTGCCCCTTTAATATGGTTAAGATTAACTTTCTTAGTCAATCTCAAAAAATCAGTTATTGGGAAAGAGCAAAAATGTGATACAACTTTCTCTGAGCCATAAAGAACACTTTAAACTTCCAAGCAATAGAAATGTCATTATAGAGCCTTGGCATTTGGGGAAGCACCTGAGTATTGACGTAGCAAATCTTAATGAAGTAATCAGTTGCTTAAAACAGCATCAGTCTGACCTCCTCCACTTCTTACTATGTGATACAGTACTGTTCATAAGTGCTCAGGTTGGAGTAAAGAACCCTTCTCCACATCCTGCAGTCATTCACTGCCTCTGTGCAATCCTCAATCGCTCTTAGAGTTTGGAATATTGGAGGAAAATCTTTATGGGTTGTTTACTTCACAAAATTCAATTTGATTCTAATTTTCATGAAGCAAACTCATTCTTTCTTCATTCCAGGCAATGCAACAGAGAGTGGTAAGAGTATTAGCCACAGTGAACCTTTATCACAGTGTGTTTAGACAGGCACAAACATGTCAGAAGTTTAGTAAAAGATGTATTTACAAGATATATTTCACTATGAATACCTTCTTGAACTTTTCTCATTCACTTCTTTCCAATTGATCCCTTATATAGTGCTCTTCCTGCTTCAAATTTGTCATTTAAAAAAGATCTTTGCCAAAAGATTCCCCCTCCCCCCCCCCAAGAACCTTCATTTCTTTATTGCAACTCTCCTCTCTTCAATGAACTGGGAAGAAATCTGAGGCCTGAGAAGGGATCTTATCCCTAAGAAGATCAATCCCAAGTTATTGTTAGCCTAACTGGTCTTGGTGGCAAGGATCTGGGAAAGGGAGGGGAATCCAGAAGGTCTTAGGTAAAGAAAGAGGATTGAAATGCTGAATTATGCTGTAGGAAAGTAAAGGAAGACTTTGATCTTCCAGGCGAAGGTGAGTGGGATAGAGAGCTTCTATGATACCCACAATCTCCACCTTTATTTTGGAAGGAAGGGAGGGCTAAGCATGTTTACCTTGGATTTGCCTATGTAATTTAATTATTCCCTACATGAGTTTCCCCCCTACTTACCAGAAGCCTCCTCACACCCAGGAACATATGTTTTCAATTGGAAAGTGCTTGCCAAAGACCACCTGCCAGTAAAGGGAATGTTTTCCCTCTCCCAGTGGGGGTCCTACCGGCAGGTTTTAATGTAGTTAAATAGGAACAGAGCAAGAAGCCTCAAAGAATGATGTTACTTACAGGCCGGCCTGCTTGTTGCAATTTTCTTTTACACAGAAAGGGGAAATGTATAAGATGTTAAAATGATTGTTTTTATTTCTTTTATTGATCCTCCATCAGAACTAGGAGTCCTTTCCTCCCCCGGCCCTCCTCTCCGTGTTTCTTCGTTCAGTCATCTTTTGCATTATGAGCCAATGGTTTTAACCAAATAAGTGAAATATTTTTAAGGTTTCCTTTTCTGGGTAGCTACTTCTTTAAAGCAAATACAAAAATCTGCGATGTGGGTCTAGATGAAAGCAAATCCTATTGTTTAGGCTGCTTCTATTGCATAGTCACCAGAAGTGCAAAAGAAATCATGGAGCCTATGGAAGAATTTAAGTATTAAAATGAACTTTGAGCACCAAAAGGCAATCTTCTGCACACAAAGAGTGAAGTTGTTTGAGGGAAAACTGAGGAGGAGGGGAATGAAGAAAGAATGAAACCAAATATCCTCAAAAGAGTTTAAGAATGGGGCCATTCCTTACTTAACCTCCCAGTGTCGGCCATTTTCTTTTCACACATACTCAGTCTCTCTATGAAGTGTCAAAAGATGCTGAGAGACAGTTCTGGGGTTTGATAAACATTTCTTTTCTAAATGGGGAAAAAAAGCCGGATTACAAAAGCTCAGCCACAATATTGGTTGAGATTAAAAGCTGTGGGTAAAGGGGTCAATACCTATTTTATTTCATAAAATCAATTTCACAATCAAGTAGCTGCAGGCTTGCTTCCTCCTTTTGATATTCTTGGAGTCCTCCTCATCTGCCCCATGGGAGGGCTCTACATTAATCTCACAAGTCCAGGGAATGCACGTCACCAGCACCATCAGCAGCGATAGCCTTGTGTGGGGTGTGAGTGGACGGGCCCTCATGCTCACACCGCAGGCACATTCCACAGGGATGAAAGCGAGCTCAGACACCCAGCTCCAATTGACAAAATCTTGGAGGCAGGTGACAAAGTGGTGACATGGTCAATGATGACAGCCAAAAAGTAGTTCCAAGTGAATATCACATACAGAGACCTGCACCAGCTTCATTCGGTATCACATTGTTATGTGGAAGAACAAACTGCAGCGAAGGGAAAAAACACACACTCGTTTCACAGGCCTTCAGTGTTGTGTAATGAGATTAAAATGCAAAAGTTTGCTGTGCATGGGAGGTCTTTGAGCAGTTCACCACCTAGGAACCCAAAGTGAACTAGACGAACTCTGCTTAAAACAACAAGCCGAAGATGTGTATCGCATTACCTCACCAGGCAAAAGTGAGGAGAAGGAACAAGAATAAAATACTGAAAAAGGTAAACTTCCCATGCTTACTTTCTCATGACACACTTCTCTTGAGAATTCGTAGGCTAGCCAAATAACAGCTTCAAAAATAGCAGAAGCAAGTGCAATTCATGTCTAGTGACCTGAGTCTGAGAGGAATCTTTCCATAGGACAGTGTAGTTGAGTTCCTGCCAAGGCAACCAACCCTTGGCCTGTAATCCTCTAGGAAATAAGGATGGAGGGTATTCCAGAACTATCCATTGCTTTCTCTTGTTTATTATTGCAAAATGTATTGTTTAATGTGAGTTGTTGCTCTTTGTCTCAAAACGCTCATTCTATGTGCAAATACCAAGGTTCACATCTTACAAAAATCTAGGAACGTAGCATTTATGGTATTTATTTTCTTATGCATAGGTAGTAGCCCAGAACCACATATCTCACCAAACCCTCTTCTTATGTAGCATGTCTCCAATATTAGAGTGAAAGAAAAAAGTAGTGTTTAAAGATAAAATCTATTATCTTGGTCAGGATAGTCACAAAATGTAGCAGAAATGGATATCAAATTTTAGAACAAGGTCTAAAAGAAAAATCACTTTTTTTCCCAATCATCATGACTTTAAGACCTTGAATTCAGAAAATATGTCCTTTCTGTCCCTCACCTAGCCTTCCTGTTCCTGCGTCTCCCTCTTTCCTTCCTTTCTTCCCTTGACAGACATTTATTGCTGACCCTTTATTTTTACAAATGCCAGGCGACTGTCCTACTGTCCTAGGCTCCAAAGGTGACAGAAAAACGATCTTAAGATAAATGAAAAGGTTTATTTTTTATGTTTTACTTTATACACTTCTGAAAACTTTTCCCAACAAGTGTGTAATGCTTTAAAAAATATTCTAAAAATTTTGATTAAAAGTGATCACATCCTAAAACAGAGGTCAACAAATTTTTTTGGTAAAATGCCAGATAGTAAATATTTTAGGCTTTGTGGGCCACATTGTCTCTGTTGTAACTACTCAATTCTTCACTGAAGTGTCAAAACAGCCATAAACAATAGCTAAATAAATAGGTGTGACTATGTCCCAATAAAACTTTATTCACAAAAACAGGTGGTGACCCAGATTTGGCTAATGAGCTAACACCTGATCTAATATTGAGACAAGGCTCTGTACTCCTTGCAAACATAATCCAGCAATTATTTTCAAAAGCATCATGCATGAGTCTTAGGATGCACTAAATCTATATATATAAAAGCCTAAGTGACCAAATGACCAAATAACGGGTTGACTGGTCGCTATGATGTGCACTGACCACCAGGGGGAAGATGCTCAATGCAGGAACGGCAGATGGACGGGCGCCAGACGCCGGGCTCACAGCTGGCAAGAGCAGCTGCAGCGGCATGAGCCTCTCCCACCTCCGTGGCAGTGCTACCGAGCGGTGGTGGCAGGCGCAGCGGAGCTGGGATGAGTGGGAGCAGTGTGGCACCCAGCCCAGTCTCCGGCTCCTCCCCTGTTGCCTGCTGCTTTGCACACTACTACATCCCTTGGGGATGTCAGACTGCTGGTTTTGGCCAGATCCCTGAATGCCTGCTGCAGGAACCAGGCCCAAACCGGCAGTCTGACATCCCCCCAAAACCGGCAGTCCGACATCCCCCGAGGGGTCCCAGATTGCGAGAGGGCGCAGGCCAGGCTGATGGACCCCACCAATGCATGAATCTGTGCACCGGGCCTCTAGTTCAATATAAGAACACAATGATCTTAAGAAAATTATTAACCATCTGAGGCTTTCAGTCCCGTTATTTACAAATTTATATGAAAACCTAATTAGGCATCCTTGAATATTTTTCCAACTCTAAATTTTTGATACGTTTTATCATACACCAACTTCTATCATACAACCAAACTTATCACAATAAGAAGCTGCTTGCTGCAGTTCTCTGAGCAATGTATGTGGAACAGCCTCTCTTTGTCACTGATATGATCTGAAGAGTGGAAGCTAGTGATCTGAGGAAAGTCAAATATGAGTCCCTTTAAACAAATAATAGTAAGATTAATCAACTATGCTGTACATCTGAAACTAATATAGTATGTCAACTACAGTTGAAAAATAAATAAATATGTGATTAATTACATTTTACTTAGAAAGCATTCTTATATATACTTTTTTATATGGTCCTCATTATGACCACATTATATAGCAAGAATAAACATTATTACCTTTATATTTCAAATAAGAAAGTAGAGCACTAGAGAAATTTAGTGACTTACCCATTGTCCTACATCTAACGCTTAACCAAGCAGAGCATTAATGCCAGTCAATCCCAATTCAGATGCTTCAAACAATGGCATCTTCCTTCTAAAATATATGCTTTGAATTACTTCAAAAAATTGCAATAAAAATGTGAAATGATGGAACAGCAGTACAAAAATTGACTACTAAATTTCAAATAGGTGATTTGTAATAGATTATATGGAGTAGGCAAACAAAACACACCATCACCACTAGAAACAATCTATAATAATAAAAGTATAATATGCTAATTAGACCAGACATCATTCCAGACCTCCTTCCTGATGAAGCTGGTGCCAGAGGGAAGCCAGCCCGGGTCCCGGGTGCCTGCCAGTGGCCAGAGGAAGGAAGCCTGGGTTCCAGGTGCTGGAGGGAAGCCAGTGCCGGCAGCCGGGGGAAGGAAGGCCTACTCTTGCATGAATTTTTGTGCTACAGGACTCTAATCTCTATATATAAAAGCCTAAGCTACCTGTTGCTATGATGCACACTGACCACCAAGGGGAAGTCAACTTGGGCAGACAAAAAGAGAAACAGGCGATTGAGTCTATGAAAGATTGCAAGCAGGTGGGGCTGAGCTGCAGTTCACATTGGGAGGCCAGGCCATCAGTCCAAATTCTACCACTCCCCAGGCACTGCTCAAGAGGCACAGCACCCCTGACCCCCATCAATCCCTCCAGCCGCATCCAGAGGGAGAGAAGGAAAAAAAGGGACTATGAACTTGTCCCTGGCGCCTGCCTCCTCCTATCAGACCGGAGCCATCCCAGGACTTGCAGGATAGCGTGCGAAGTATGCCGCCTTGCTGTGCAGCTACCGCAACTCCCCGTACTCCCCGGGCACCCCTTAGGCACCCACCCCACTTCTCCGAGCCTCAGTCTGCACCCCTAGTGAGGCCACAGAAGCTCCACCCTAGGGACCCACTTCTCCATAGCTGGGTGTGGCAGACCAGGAGATGCGAGGAGCAGTGGTGGGGCAGCAGTGGAAGACGGGGGCAGATGCTTAACTGATGGGGATGAGCAGGGCTGGGATGAGGGGGAGCGGCTCCTCCCCTTCCACCTGCCACTTCACACACTACTACATCCCTCAGGGGATGTCAGATGTCAGTTTCAGCCTGATCCCCACAGGCCACGCGGAGGGACCCCACTGATGCATGAATCTGTGCACCGGGCCTCTAGTATATGATAAAGAAGCTACTTAGAGTGCCAGAGTCCACACCAAAATACAAACCCAACACACTCAAAGTATGAGGTGCTTGGGCCAAGGGGAGCTATTCCGTTCCCCCATGTTTACAGAGACATCCCAGTTTTACTTTTGAGGAGAGAGTATGATAAACTAGTAATATCATTCTAACTAAATTTCTTCAAAGTAAAAATACATTTACCAGTTGGACATTAAAAAATTATATATTCTTCTTATTAAAGTTGGAGCTTTGGTCATTCCAGATGAAAACAAAAAATACCAATTATTTTTTCAAAACCATATTTTTATTTTTTTAATTCCAACATTTTTCCAATTACAGTGTACATTCAATATTATTTTGTATTATTTCAGATGTACAGCATAGCAGTTAGACAATCATACACTTTACAAAGTGTTCCTCCTGATATTTCCAATAGCTACCTGTCACCACACATAGTTATTACAATATTATTGACTATATTTCCTATGCTGTCTTTTACTTCCCCATGACTGCTTTGTAACTAACAATCTGTACTTCTCAATCCCTTCACTTTTTGACCCAGTCCCCCAATCCCTTCCCTTCTGGCAACCATCAGTCTGTTCTCTATCTATAAGTCTGTTTCTATTTTGTTTGTTTGTTTATTTTGTTCATTAGATCCCACATTTAAGTGAAATCATATGGTACTTGTCTTTCTCTGACTGGCTTACTTCACTTAGTATATTTTTCCACGTCTATCCATGTTGTCACAAAAGGTACCCTGTTCAGCCTATAACAGCAGATTTTTGCAGGCTATAAAAATTAAAGGGGGGAAACAAACAGTATGGCATAAAGGTATCTGCTATGACCATTGTGTGAGGCAATGAAAGAAAAATGATTTGAGAAACATTATTTTAAAGCTGAGTAGTTTCTTTATTTTAAAGCTGAGTAGTTTCCATTGTGTAAATGTACCACAGCTTTTTTATCTACTCATCTACTGATGGGCACTTGGGCTGCTTCCAAATCTTGGCTATTGTAAATAACACTGCAATGAACATAGGGGTGCATATATTCTTTCAAATTAGTGTTTTGTGTTCCTTCTAATATATTTCCAGAAGTGGAATTGCTGGGTCATAAGATAGTTCCATTTTTAATTTTTTGAGGAACCTCATTACTGAAAAAACTGTACTTTTCATTTAGTTTTTACTTTTTTCCTTCATATTTTTCACACTCCATCTGGTTTCATGTATTCAGAGTCCTTTCCCTTTTTTGCCAAGTTAAAAAAAATGCACTCTGAACCTTCAAAGCATTTTACAAACACTATCAAATTGGAATTCGGTGATTTAAAATTAGCTCCTTTGTGTTTTTGTCATGAGTCTCCAAAATACCTCCGTAAATGGTTTTTCTTTTGTTGTTTCCAAAAAAAATATATTGTGTTTCCATATCTAAGCAAATATGATCTGTATTTCATTCAGCATGTATTAGGACATTTGTATAGTCTAGGCTTTTAAAGGAAAAAGAAAATCAGGAATGACGAATTTCTGCTTTTGTTTTGATTTTTCCTGTTAAGGTTAACTTTGGTTTAGCACATTCTAGGCGTCAAGCACTTTTTGGCTACAGTGAATCCTGACAAAGAGAATAAGGAGTCTCTGCTCTTTAGGAACTCATGATTGCTGGGGAGACAGGCACATGGGTAGCCCTTTGCATTTCAAACAGACTGTGGTGAATGCCAGAGAGCAAGCAAACGATGAATACTACGAAGTGGGCTAATACTAAATCATTGTGTGCTAGGCATTTTCTAAAAAGCTTTTCACAAACAACAAAGGGTTATGGTGAAGGGTGTACAGACTAAGTTCAACTGCTTGACTAGTATTCAGCAAGGTTTATGAGCATTTTAAATGTTTCTCAAATCGTTTTTCTTTCATTGCTTCACACAATGGTCATATCAGATACCTTTATGCCACACTGTTTTCCCCCTTTAATTTTTATAGCCTGCAAAAATCTGCTGTTATAGGCTGAACAGTGTACCAGCCAAATATTCCTATGGTAGTACCAATCCCCAGTACGTAAGAGTGTGATTTTAGTGACAGGATCTTTAAAGACGTAATTAAATTAAAATGAGGTCAATAGGATGGGCCCTAATCCAATACAAATGGGTTCTTATAAGAAGAGAAAATCTGGACATAGATGGACAGAGGGAAGACCATGTGAAGACACAGGGAAAGACGTCTTGTAAGCCGAGAAAAGCGGCCTTAGGAAGAAATCAGCCCTGTTGACATCTTGACCTCAAATTTCCAACTCCAGCACTGGGAGACAAAAAAGCAATTCTATTGTTTTGCCATCCAGATACTTGTTATGGCAGTCCTAGGAGACTAATCCACCACAAATTATGTAGCTATATCACATGATTTTTTAATCATACTTACTTCTATTTTATTTATGTCTTACATTTTTAAATAATTCTTTCTAAAAAGAATGCAATATCTAAAAATCAAAAATGAAGGGGGAAAAGCAGGCCCCACAATGGCACTGCCTGACTCGCCAGCACACAAGGTGACCTTAACCCAGTCACAGCGGAAGGGTGCTTAGAGTCACCAGTGATGCAGCTGCCTCTAGATAAACATTTCCAGCTCTGATGATAGAAACAAAAATGTATTTTTCCCTTAAAAAGTTTAATAACAAATAGATAAAATTCACATCAGCATAAGAGTACATTTACTTAAGAATTGAAAAAAGAGATCAGATGGTCTCTTGCCTTTTCCAACTCTTAATTTTAAATGATAGCTCATTCAATTTCTGAGGCTGTACACACTTTTCCAAAACATTAATATCAGCTGCAAGAGTGACTCTGTCCAGGCAAATAAATATTTTAAGGAAGTGCATATAGCCTCAAAAGTTATACAAATTATTATTAGAATTTTTTTTTTTATTCTGAGAACCTACTAGAGGTAGAGGGAACTATTAGAAGTTCCTCTCATTTTCTTTTCACTCTTGGTGATCTGACAGAGCTTCTAAGTGCTGCAAATTAAACAATCTCACAGCATAGCTTCTGTGATCCGGGCCTGAACAGAAAATAGAGAATGACTGTTTGGGACTTACAGGTTTCTGTGATAACAAATAATAATAAATAATGTTAAATTACTTATTTGTTTCTCTTTTAAGCACCCCTTCTCTCTATGAACAACCACTGCTTCTCTTGCCTCTTCCCTAGCAGGGGACAACTCCTACCATCTCTCCCCGAGAACCTGCTTGGGACAGGATCCTGTAGTTCTATGTTTTTTAATTTTACATTTCTTTTTTTCCTTTATTGATTAAGGTGTTACATATGCGTCCTTATTGCAGAGTCCTGCAGTTCTAAACATACCCTAGAGGAAACACTTTCTGTGCCACTACTTTTACTCTCCTGGAACATCTTGGCTAGATTCTTTTTTTCTCTTTTTTCTTTTCTCCTGTAGAATATATTTTTAATTATCGTTAATTGTAAACCCTTTCTTGAACTATAATAGACTTCAGAAAAGTACATACATTGGAATTTTATTTTTTAAATTATCAATTTAAACTAGATTCACAAATATATTACTCTGAAGTTTATTATAATTTTTCAGTGTCTTCTATATTGTCGTTGTTTCCCTTTTATTTTCTGACAATTATCTGAACCTTTTTTTTTTATCTTGGTCATACTTGCTAAAGAACCTTATTAGTTATCTCAGAGCACAGATTTTTGCTTTTATTATCCATTTTTTATATTTTATTATTTTCCAGTTAGTTGGTCTATGCTTTAATTTATATTAATCCATTCCTTCTATTTTATGTTGTTTTATTTTCCTACATTCTCATCTTAAAAACATGTCATTAATTTTTTATCTTCTTTTCAAATGGATGCACTTAAGTTGTGAAATTTTCTTCTCCGTTTTGCTTTAGTCATAGTCCACCAGGTTTGTTACACAAAACTTTTTATTTGTTTGTTCAGCTCCAAATAGTTTATTAATTCCATATTGATTTTCATTTTAACCTAATAATTATTTGGAATTGTGCAAATGTTTGGGTATTTTAAGTAGTGAAATTTCTTATAATTGTTGATGAATAAGTAAATACAGCCTATATAAATAATATCACCTTTATGGAATTTGCTGACATTTCCATTGTGGTCTAGCACATGGCAAATTTTTGTGGCTGTAGTCTGTGTGCTTGAAAATGATGTGTAGTTTTGTGCGCGTGGTACAGGCTTCCTTGTATAGCTCCTTAGGCTTGTTGAGTGCATTACACAATTCCTCCATGTCCATCTTTCTCAGTGGGTGGTTTCTTCGTTGGTTTCTGAAAAAGGGACGTTCAGCCACTCCTGGGGATTATGAATTTGCCCATTTCACTTTGTAGGGCGATCAGTGTTTGCTTTCTGCATACCTTCCTCTTTCTGCTGCTCCGGCTCACCAGCTTGTCAGTTGCCCTGAGCTCCTCGGCCTTCAGTGTCTACTGCTGAGGCCAGGAAGCTGCCATGCTGTCTCTCACTTTGTACAGCAAAACTTTCTCTTGCTCACATCGCATTCTTGGCTCTCTTTTCAATTGGACCTTCTGCCTTTGGAGTTTCCTTAAGGTTCCAGGCCTCTGAGAGATCTCTGTCTTGTTTTTGAGTATTCAGCATGTAAAATGTTCTTTTCTAACTTCTATTTGGATTTGGTGGAAGAGGTGGGAGAAGAGGCTACATAAACTACGTGCTCATTTCGATCCTTTCAAGATTAAGTGTAAGAGTTGCTGTAAAATGTTTTTGATGGCCTTTCTCTTCCATCACCTCAGCCCCCCTTCTGATCACAAAACCCCTTGTCTGTCTAACCCCACCAAACTTGTTTCAGTTTCTCAATGCAGAAAACTCTTTCCTCCCACAGAACTTTTATGCATCAGTTTTCCTACCTGGAATTGCCACTTTTCCATGATTTAGGAATCAGGTTGAATGGCACTGAAACCTTTCTTGGACAATCTAATATAAATCAGGCCATTCAGTTCTACTTCCTTGTAGTGCCTGCACTTTTTCAGTAGTCAACACTTGAAAATCATATTTTAATCTGATTATTTACTCATTTATTCTTTCTTCCAAGTTAGCATGAAATCCTAATTGGACAGAGACTATGTTCATTTATTCCTCACTGTATTCCCATTACCAAGACAGTTCCAGGAGCAGAATAAATGTTTAAGAAAAACAAACAAACAAAAAAAAAACACACCATGTATTGAATGAATAAATGAATGAATGAATGAATAATAAACCAAAATAGTCATATAGAGATTATAAGGATCACAAACTCTAGTCAATATAATATTAAAATTCCATAGAGATATGACACATTCCATCTTAAAGAGTTGTAATTATTCTGAGAAATTAAGAAAATCATAATAGCTACAAGTTATAAAGTGCTAGATATTTTATAATCATTATAGCTAATCTTTATAATAACACTGAAATTTACAGATGAATAAATTGAAGATTAGGAAAGTCAAGTAACTTACTCAAGATCAAGTTATTTATAATAGTAGAACTGAGATTGAAAACCAGTTGTGTGTTTTTTGAAAGCTTGTCCTTTCTTTATACTATTGTGTGTGCCATTATGAAACATTTGGTATATAAAAATACTATTATTTAATTTTGAAAGCAATTTACTTTAAGGCAATAAATAAAATAAATAATTGAATAGGCATTTAATAAAAAAGTGAAGAATTAAATAAAGTAACTTTTTTTAGCTCTGAATTTTATCTAAACTTTCAAGGGTGGGGAACCTTTTTTCTACCAAGGGCCATTTGGATATTTATAACATCATTCATGGGCTATACAACATCAGCTTAAAAATTAGCCTGCTATATTTGGTCAAACGTTTAATTAACTCACCCCTAATGCCTTGGCAGGGCCAGAGCAAATGATTTTTCAGGCCTTATAGAGCCCATGGACTGGATGTTCCCCACCCCTGATTAACGTGAGGCAAATATAAAATGTAGCTGCCAATTTCAATATTTTTAAAAATTTTATACAACTGAAGAAATATTCAATGATGTCTATTCAGTAAGGTCTTTTGAGGCAGAACATCTCTAAATTTTATTTAGTTCAATTTATTTTAGTTCACCAAAGTGAATAGGTAAATTGACCACAAGATTTAGTGGAAATGTGTGAGTACCAGCTTCTATTTCTCTGTTAAGACCATGGGGCTAGGGCTCTACTTAATATTCTAACTCTTCCATCTGTGAAGATATCAACTTGCCAGTTTGGGCCATTCAGATATTTCACATAAAGATGACAAAAACATTTGGAAAACTTATCAAGTATCTGGATGATTGATTAACTTTGTGATTGAACTGATGGAACACATGGACATCCTAAATACAAACCAAGAGATATCTCTGCCTGACTCTCTAAGACAAAAATGGGAAAATCAATATGTCTTTAAGACCTTTTTTTTTTACCTGCCTAATGTTCAAACCGTGTCTTATACTATAATGAGATAAATATTGTGCGAGCACGTGTTTGCATGCGTGTGTGTGTGTGTGTGTGTGTGTGTGTGTGTTAAATTCTTATTTTCCCTAGAGGGCTTTTGTTTATTTAGTTTCGGTGGCTGAATATCAAAACAAAAGTGAAGAGAACAACTTGGAAATAATTTTATGAAAACAATAGATTCACTCCACCCTTATTTCAACATTATTTTATTTAGCCAGTTTTTTACAAAATAGTTTTGCAATAAGCAATAAAGGTATAAAAGCCTAAAACTCAGAGATTATAATAATTCAAAAAGAAAATCCTCAGCAATATTTAATACATTGATATAAAATATACCAGCATAAGAGAAATGTTAAATGACCAAACTCAGAAAATGCATAAAAGGAAAAACTGCATATACCTTTGAAAAAGCATCTCCTATGAAACCCAACAATAACACCTCAATTACCACAATAATATACACCAACAAAAAGCTCACAATATAAGAACTTGTAATTGTCTTAAGCCTATTTTTATTCATATTGAATTAAAATAAATATATTTTGTTTCCTCAAATTGCTAATTCTATAAATTTGTTTCATTTACCTTTTAATGTTTTTATTCACATTTGAAGATATTCACTCCCAGTATAAAGAATGCCATCATATCTTTTCTATGTCGGGCATCCATAAAAAGTATTTATTGAATTTGTTGGAAACAAATAGAAATAAGCATAAAATGGCAATTATGATCAGGGGAACTATCCTACTTGACCATCAAAGTTACACTTACAGAGACACATAATTCATGCATACAAAATTACTTTCAGTTTCTATTTGGAGAGTTTCTTCTATCAGGAAAGTTATTTAATCTGTATGTGCCTCTGTTTGCCTCATTGATAAATGAAAATATTAATAACAATGATACAATAAGGGCATTTTGAAAATAAAATAGATAGTACACAACAAACAACAGAGAAAATGCTAAAAATCATTAAGGAGAAAAATAATCCACTGGTGTATTTTTACTATTAGGTTTATACATTTGGTTCTATGAATATTTGTTTTATGAAAGGTCCAGTATACTTACAGCCATCTTTTTCATGGAGACAAGAATGGACAAAAATTATACAGAAAATTCAAAGGAAGGTGATAGAAGGGATAAAGTATAAGGAAATTCTATTGCTTTCTGTATTGCTAAGGAAATATAAAGAAAAAAATCACTAGTCTTTGTCATGTGCTCCTTGAACATGTTACAAACTCATTATTAATGCCTTGAACCTTTGCTTTTTCCCTCCATACTTTATGTCATAATCTCAAAGATTATTAAAAATCAACCCATCTTGGTTTCATTTTTAATGTTCCATTTCTCTTGTCACCAACTCAGTATTTGACAATGTAGATTGACCTCTGCCTCCCTCTCTGTTCCTTTGCTTCCTATCAGGGGTAGGGGACCTTTTTTCTGCCAAGGGCCATTTGGACATTTATAACATCATTTGCAGACAATACAAAATAATCAACTTAAAAATTAGCCTGTTATATTTGGTCAAACTTAATTAACTCACACCTAATGCCTTGACAGGGCCAGACCAAATTATTTCACTGGCCTTATATGGCCTGTGGGCCAGACGTTCCCCACCCCTCATAATATGGCAATGTATTGATTTGTTTTGCCCTTATCCATTTCTTCTCTCACTCTTCTTTGTCAATGTCTTTTCTCCTTTCTTCCATTTCCTCCACCCCATTTTTTGGACATTCTCCAAGTATTTTACACTAGATAAATTAAACATCATATCTGAAACAACAACCCCCCTGTCTGATACGTAAAAGTAATAAAAAGAAACGTAAGCTTTTACGTCATTTTTCCCCAGTGATGGCATCAGTGCTCATGACTTCTCTCCTCAGATTTATTACTCTTTCCTTGCCTACATGATGACCAGCTGTTCAACCTCAAGTCTTTCTCTGCCCTTGTCCACATTCCACTACCCCCAAGTCCTGTGCAAGTCCTCCAACACTTTATGATACTACTTATTTGTTTTGAACATTCTCTGAATAACAGAGATGACTGTCATTCTTTGTTCTTATCTGTGACAGTCACTAGGTCCTGAGGGCTTACCTGCACAGTGTCTATAATATTCATGTCCTCTTCTTAATTAACATCACTTTACTAGGTCAAGACCATAAGCATCCAACCTGGGTGATTAATCACGCACTGAACAACTTCTCATTCTAAATCTATGCTTTCAACAATTTGTTGTCACTAATATTACATCGATTAATGTTCCTACAAATGTGCTTGTAGCATTTTATTCAAATTTTTTTGGAAAAAAAGTCTCCCAAATAAGAAGTCAATACCTTTTATAGTATTTATCTACTTATGCATATAGATTTATCTTTTATGACTTTAATTCTTACTCTGTGTTTTTATAAATTTACATTAAGATCTCCCCACTCCTGCTTATTGTTTCTTACCCCATCTTTCCCTTCATATTATTTCCCAACAATCATCTCTAATTGACATTGAACCGATAATTCAAAGCTCAGTGTATGTGTCATCTTCTCCAGTGATTGACTGATATTTTGATTTAAAATAAGATATATATTTGGTCTTTCTCCTTATTTATGGCATAAAACTCTAAAATGCTTGGAATTTTCTAGGTCATGAAAGCAACAAAGCTGTCTCTTGTTATGTTAATGAGGTGACTTTTTTACTTTACATAAGGATAGGGCTGGTTGCCAGGAGAACCAACCAGGTGATTAGAGGGTTGGAACTTCAGTCCCACCCTCAGACCTCCAGGGAAAAGAGAGGAGCTGGAGGTTGGACCAGTTGCCAATGGCGAATGGTTTAACAGTCAGGTTTATGTAATGGAGCCTCCATAAAAACACAGAACTGGGTTTAGAGAGTTCTGGGTTGTTAAATACACTGAGATTTGGGGAGAGTGGCACCCTCAGAAGCAAAGAAGCTCTACATCAATATCTTGCCCCAGGCATCTCTTCATTGGCTATTCCTGAGTTATATCTTTTGTAATAAACTAGTAGTCTAATGAGTAAAGGGATTTCCTGAGTCCTGTGAGCTGCTCTAGCAAGTTAATTGAACACAAGAAATCAGTCACGGGAACCTCTGACTTATAGCCAATTGGTCAGAAGCACAGGTAACAACTTGGGCTTGTGGCTGACATCAAATGTGGTGGTGACGGGGGAATGAGCAGTCTTGTGGGACTGAGTCTTCAATCTGTATAATCTAATGCAATCTCCAGGTAGATAGTGTCAGAATTCCGCTGAATTGTAGGACACCCAGCTAGGTGCCAGAACATTGCTTGAATGTGTGGGGAAGTTCCTCTCCACATATTGAAAATTGGGCCAGGGAACTCAGAAGAGTGATCCTATTTGATTCTCAAGGAAACATATGTAATACAACTATTTGTTGTACACAGACTCCACTATAAAACCCTGCACCTTGTCTATACTAATAAAAGGGTAATATACTAATTAGACCAGACATCTTCCGGACGTCCTTGCAGACAAAGCCACAGTGGCAGGGGCCAAGGCAGAGGCAGTTAGGGGTGATCAAGCCTGCAGGGGAGGGCAGTTAGGGGCGATCAGGTCAGCAGGGGAGCAGTTAGGGGCATCAGGCCAGCAGGCAGAGGCAGTTAGGGGCAATTGGGCAAGCAGGCAGGCAAGCGGTTAGGAGCCAGTGGTCCCAGATTGCAAGAGGGATGTCCGACTGCCAGTTTAGGCCTTGCGGGATCAGGCCTACACTGGCTGTCAGACATCCCCCAAGGGGTCCCGGATTGTAGAGGGTACAGGCCAGGCTGAGGGGCCCCCCTACCTCCCCAGCGCCCGTGCACAAATTTTGTGCTCCGGGCCTCTAGTAAGCAATAAATGTCTGATGCATGTGGGCACTCATTCATCTTTGGATTCCATGTACCTGTCATAACCATGTCCTTTAAAACAAAGCCCTTTGAAAAAGTGGCTTTTCCTTGTATTTCATGTTATATTTCTCCACGATTCTCAGGAATATTCTATAAACAGCTGAAAGAAGGGAAACATTTTTAAATTTTATTTTGTCAGTTTTTAAGGGAGTGGGTAGTTGTATCTCACAGATAGAAATGTGAAATGACAACTAGCTGTGGACAGAATGTGCCTTGCCAGGAGGCCTAAAACAAGTTACCACAAATGCAGTTTAAGAACAGTCTACAATGGTGGCAAAGCAAGATTCTGAACTTACTTTCTCCCACAGACACATTCTATCTATAGTTAAGTATGGGACATTTTCCTCTGAAAAAGACCTGGAAACTAGATGAACAGCTCCTTCACAACAAAAGATTAAAGAGTCACATTGAAACAGGTAGGACAGGCAGAGATGCAGTCTCACCAAAAACTCCAGAGTTTTGTGGCACAGAAACCCACAACTTGAAGGATCACACAAACCCAGAGCTTCTCCCTGAAGAGCACATCCCTCGGGGCCTACATGGGAGAGATGAGCCCCTGAAATGCCTGTCATTGAAAACCAACAGGGCTTACATCCAGGAGACCCAAAGGGCTTTAGGAAACTTAGATGCTTCTCTTAAAGGGATCACACTCACACTCACTCAGCTGGAGCCCAGTCCAAAGGCATCAGTTTGAAAGGTGCTTAGACTCTATTGGGAAAAGGTTTATTTGCTAATATTAAAGCATCTGACAAAGGGAAAGGGGCCCCTCTCTAGAGACAGAGGTACAGAAGGGCACCATTTTTTGCACTCTTCTTCTACCATGCTAATACTGGTGGGCATAGAAATTCCCTGTAATTTTCTGCTGCCCTGCTAAAGCCGGCAGTCATGTACAGTCCACACCGGGACCATTCTTTGATTAACTGGAGGCTGCTGTGTGTGTGTTGGGGGAGAGGGGGAGTTTGCATTCCTGGATCTTGTGGGACAAGACATTCCCACAAGACTGTAATAATCAGTTAGACAGTTCTTAGCAGGCTACTAACCCCAGGGCAGTGCACAGACAGCAAACTAAAACATACCCCCATCTATGTAAAAGGCATATTTACTTGTCTTTGAGCTTCAGCCTGAAGGTCAGGCCTCAGGTTTGCCACACATATAGAGGTTACAGAAGTGCTCTCAGGAAAAAATAGGCCACAGGACATCTTTTCATTCTCCCTCATCCCTGCAACAGCTTGCCAGTACCAACCAAAAAAGAGCATAGACACTCATCCGGAGCCTCCGTTTTTGTAACTGTCACCCAGGAGACACATCTAGAATGTCTGGAGGCTAGCAGGGTTAACAATTGCAGCTACATAGGAATGTGTATATTTTCATACTTTAAAAGCTGTTGCCTGAGGGCCTGGCTTCTACTCATCATGAAACTAGGTACTAACAGAGATTAATCCCTTTGAAACACTGACATGAGTTGGCACACCCTCAAAAACTAGAACCTGTCAAGAATAAATCTGGCTGCTTAGACAGTCACAAAAATTTGAAAGACAACCAACAGCTTGGGCTATGTTAAACCATGAAGTTCATCTCCTACACAAGGCAAATCCTTTAAGACTGGAAGAGGTAACTATTTTGCCTGATACATAGAGACAAACACAAGAATCAAGCAAAATGAAGAAACACAGAAATATCTTTCAAATGGAAGAACAAGATAAACCTCAAAAAAAATCCCAGTGAAATGGAGATAATTAATTTACCTGATAGAGATTTTACACTAATGGTCAGAAAGATGTTGACCAAACTCGGCAGAAGAATGGATGAAAACTGAACTTCAATAAAGGATAGAAAATATAAGAGAGCACTAAACAGAAGTCACAGAGCTGAAGAATATGATAACTAAACTGAAAAATACATGAGAGGAGTAGAACATCAGACTACATAAAGCAAGTAAGGATTGGTGATCTAGAAGACAGAGCAGTGGAACTCATCAAACAGCAGCAAAAATAAAAAAGAATTTTTAAAAAGTGAAGATATCTTAAGAGAATTATGAGATAATATCAAGCAGAACAAAATTCACATTATAGCAGTACCAGAAGGAGAAGAAAGAGAGAGAGTGGGGAAGAAAACTTATTTGAAGAAATAATGACTGAAATCTTTTTAACCTGGAGAAGGAGGAGTCCCAGAAAGTTCCCAAAAAAGATAAACCTAAAGATATACACACCAAGACACATTATAATTAAAATCTCAAAACTTAAAAACAAAGAAAGGCTCTTAAAAGCCACAAGAGCAAAACAACTTGTTATATACAAAGAAATCCCTGTAAAACTTTGAGCAGATTTTTCAGCAGAAACTTTATAGACCAGAAGGGAGTGACAGATCATATTCAGAGTACTGAAAGAAAAAGAAAATTCCTAACCAAAAATTACTCTGCCCAGCAAGGTAATCATTCAAAATTGAGAGAGAAAAAGTTTTCCAGACAGGAGAAAGCTAAAGGAGTTCATCACCACTAAACCAACCTTATAAAAAAATGTTAAATGGACTTATTTAAGCTAAAAAGAAAGAGCACTAATCAGTAACAAAAGAACACATGAAAGTATAAATCTCACTGGTAAATATATAATGAAGGTAGTATATTAATCACTTATAAAGCTGGTATGAAGGTTAAAAGATAAAAGTAGTAAAAGTAACTGTAACTACAATAATTAAGAAATACACAGACACAAAAGATGTAAAATGTGACATCAAAAACATAAAACTTCAGGGATGGGTAAATGTAGAGTTTTAGAATGTGCTCAAACTTAACTTGCTATCCACTGAAAATAGACTGTTATATATACAAGTCATTATATGTGAAATTCATGGTAGCTACAAATAAAAAAGTTGTAGCAGATACACAAAAGATGATGGAAAGGAATCTAAACATAACACTAAAGAAAGTAATCAAACCATAAGGGAAGAGAGCAATAAAAAAAGAAAGGAACAGAAACTACAAAACAGCCAAAAAATAATTAAAGTGGAAATAAATAAGTACATACCTATCAATAATTACTTTAAATGTAAATAGACTAAGTTCTCCAATCAAGAGACATAGAGTGGCTGAATGGATTAAAAAACTAAAGAACAAAACAAAAAACAGACCAATCTATATTGTGTCTATAAAAGACCCACTTTGGATGTAATGATACACAGAGACTAGAATGAAGGAATGGAAAAAAGATGTTTCATGCAAATGGAAGTCAAAAGAAAGCTGGTGTAGCTATATAGATCAGAAAAAGATGGACTTTAAAACAAAGATTGTAATAAAAGACAAAGGAGGGCATTACATAATAATAAAGGGGTCAATCTAACAAGGGGACAGCAGACATCTTCTTTATCCATTCATCTATCAGTGGATACCTAGGGTACTTCCATATCTTGGTAATCGTAAATAATGCTGCAATGAATATAGGGATGCATATATCTTCTTGAATTAGTGTTTTCATTTTCTTCAGATAAAAAACAGAAGTGGGATTGCTCTTTGTTTTTGAGGAGTCTTTATACTGTTTTCCATGGTGGCTGCATCAATTTGCAGTCCCACCAGCAGTGCACTAGGGTTCCCCTTTCTCCACATCCTCACCAACTTGTTACTTCTTGTCTTTTTTATAATAGCTATTTTGATTGGTGTGAGGACATATTTCAATGCAGTTTCTTTTTGTTTGTTTGTTTGTTTTTAACATAAGCAGCCATCAGTCCAAGCTCAGGCTGGCTGGCCAGTTTGAAGGGGTGGATGCACAGGGGCTGCCCAGAGGTTTGTGGGCACTCTGGGATCTCCGCATGCCCTGTGGCTCCAACCGGATCTCCCGTGGGTGTGGGTGCGGTGTCCAGAGTTGGGAGGTGGGCTGAGGACTGCAGCATCTCCAGGCTTCCTGATGGTGGGTTCTGCAGCTCCCCGACTCCACTACCCTAGATAGTCAGGGAGCACTGGGGAGTCTCCCCCATTGGCCAAGATGGCTGGGAGGTTCTTACATCGAGATTCTAAAAGCTAGAATGATAAATGGATAGGGCCCCAGCTAGGGAATGTTAGCAAGATAATGGGACAGAAAACAAGCCCTCCCCACCCAGAACTGCCAGCTTGAGCAGGAAGGGAGGATGGTCTTTAAGATGGGAGTCCACCGTTCTCCTAGGTTGAAACACCTAAATAAAATCTCTTTCCCTTTCCATCAGCACCTGTCCCACAAGTTCGGCTTTTGTTGGGACAGGCATCTGAACCTGAGTTTTCAGTTACAGTTTTGATTTGCATTTCCCTGATAATCAGTAATGTTACGCCTCTTTTCATATGTTTGTTAGCTATCTTTAAGTTTTCTGTAGAGAAATGCCTCTTCATGTCCTCTGTTCATTTTTTAACTGTTTATTTTTTTGTTGTTGTTATTGAGTTGTATGAGTTCCTTATATATTTTGGATATTAACCCCTTCTAGGACATACCATTTTCAAACATATTCTCCCATTCAGTTGGTTGGTTTTTCATTTTGTTAATGGTTTCCTTTGCAGAGCATAATTTTTTTAGTTTGATGAAGTCCCATTTGTTTATTTTTGCATTTGTTTCCCTTGAGGGGACATGTATAAAAAGATATTACTGAGACTGATGTCAAATAATTTGCCACTTGTGTTTTCTTCTCAGAGTTTTATGGTTTCAGGTCATTCATTATTAGTGCTTAGAAATGCAATATCTAGCCTTCTTTAGTCAATTATTTCTTCTTTTGAGGTTAGATGCTTGCATGATATGTATGGAATAACTTATGAGGGGGTGTAATTAAAAATGCAGCACTAAAACCTATTTTCCTGCAAATGTGGCATAACTTACTCCTAAGAGATGTAGCATAATATTAAAGCATACATTTGCTTTCAGTTGCCAGATTGCTTGAAATCTTCTTCCAACAGACATAACATGGTTAGGAAAACCATATTTTAGATTTGTCAGAAGAGATTATCATATGTCTGCTCACCACATTGTGTCTAGGTGGCCTTTGGGTTTTCAATGCTGGGAAACACTCTTCTTATATTTCAGAATTTAAGAGCTTTTGGAAACCGTAACCTCATTGCATTTTTGATGAACACGTTATACACCAGAAAATTATATGGATTAATATAGACTCAAGATATATTTAAAGACAGAGGGTTTAATGTCAAAAACATCAAGATGGTCATAGAAGATTCCATACTTCCAGCATTCTTACACAAATTGTGTATTGCAAACAAAACAAAACAAAACATTTCTTAAAGAAATATTCTAATTTTAGTTTTCTTATCTCTTAAATTTTCTTTTTTTAAAGTTTCATGGATCCTGAATTTTGTATCCTTTTTACTAAATCTTTATTTGAAATATGCTAGTAATGCCTATTTTTAAAAGTATAGAGAAAATATAATTCAAGGCTACTTATAACAAATCCTGAGAAATTTATGAAAATGGAGAGGGTATTGAATGATAACAGAAGTAGAGTTCTCTTTTATTATACCTGCAATGGTACATTTCTTCCTTGAGTTTCAGGGGGGAAATGATGATGATATTCGTGGAATAAGAAGTACTAGATTGAACAGAAGGAACTGAGTGCTGAAGCATTGCTAGTTGTTTCTCTATTTAAAAACATTTATTTATGACAGGCAATGAGACCAAAATCCATTTGCCCAAACACATCAACAGTTAGTTAAAGAGTCCTCAAAAAGAAAAAGACGCGAGTGGTTCTATCTATATGGACAGTTACTGTAGTTTAAAGATTGCCATCCAATATTTCCTCCCCATCAGAAATTATTTTAAGATGTCATTTTCACAATTGAAAAGTAACTCTACCTTCAGAAAATCATTTAAAAATAAGTTTATGCCCTAACCGGTTTGGCTCAGTGGATAGAGCGTCAGCCTGTGGACTCAAGGGTCCCAGGTTCGATTCTGGTCAAGGGCATGTACCTTGGTTGCGGGCACATCCCCAGTAGAAAGTGTGCAGGAGGCAGCTGATTGATGTTTCTCTCTCATCGATGTTTCTAACTCTCTATCCCTCTTCCTTCCTCTCTGTAAAAAAATCAATAAAATATATATGTTAAAAAATAAGTTTATGCCTATGTGTCATAATTTATGTTTCCCTACTCAAGTTTTTCTCTTATGAACTTTATATATTTTTTTAAATCTTATAAACCTGGTTTTTTTAATATAAGCAATTGATATTTACCACACAAACATTAACTTCAGCCACTAGTAACTCAATTTTTAAGTAAATTTCAGCCAGAGTTGTAAATACTAACTAATGAGGATTGTGTGCATGTTTGCATATGTGTATATGTGTTTTTGTGTGTGCACAAGTGTGTGTTTGTGCTTATGTGTGTGCCTTCAGATTTGTAAAGAATTTCAATAATCTCCCATGTTAATACTTCTGTCATCTAGTCCCAAATGTGCTGATCTACTACTGTAACATAAGTGCTAAAAATAAGTTTATAGTAGTCAATTTCTGACCCACTGACCAACTTCATTTTTAGCCTGGTATGGTTTCTTTTAGCTATTGAAAATTTATGATTTTATTTGTCTAGCCTAATAACTAAGCTAAAAAGATTAGGACAACTCTGTAGAGAATTCAGTAAGTAATGCTTGGAAATAACTTTGCATTCTCCTTTTCTACGTTGAACAAGAGTAAGGGGTTCAGGTTTTACAAAAAGCTTTTAAGACACACACATATATATAAATCTTAGCTCAGAGAGTGATTTTTTCATATTGTTGGAAAAATATAAAATATTTTAGACCAAATGTTATGGACAAAATATGTTTAATAAACCAAGTATTTTATTAGAGCTTAGATTGGAAATGTTGATGTTTCCTTAGTTTTTGTGAGTGACTGCATGGATAATTTTGACAAGATAAGGGATGATAGGGAAAAAATAGCAAATTATTACAGATTTTATATAATTGATAGCAGTTTCTAAATTTGTGACCTAAACTTTGTATCTCTGAGTGTCAGATAAGTATCTCACTTTTTATTTCAAAAGTTCTTCAGAAGTATTCTTTCAAGGACTCTTTACCAGTAGAATATGTTTTTAAAATTTACATGGAATATTTAACACTAAGAGGCAGAGAATAATTTATAGCTAGACATCCCTAATTTCAAGTCAGGTGCCTTCCAGATGCATCTGTGCACCAAATGCAAATGCAAAGCATTTCATTGTATAGTAAATCATCGATTGAGGAATAAATGGAAGACTTATTTCTAATAGTTACTTTTTCTGTTCCCATTTAAATATATAACATGGGATGGGAGCGAAATTATAGTTTTGTAGTCTCTGGATTATAATTTACAAGAGCAATGATCTATATTTTAAAGAAGGACAGTCATTACTTTTCCAACTTATAGTAAAAATATTTAAAATTTTTATCTTAAAAATAAGCATTCCTACACAAGCATGGTTCTTTCCCACTGAACCTTGGCATACTCTATGTATTAACCATCCTTGCTGTTAAGTAGTGAAATTGCAATATTTCCTTATCCTTTCCTTACATAGCCTTATCTTTACCACTATCTCGAAAGCAGAAAAAAACATGTGAGATAGCTTAATGTAGCAAGTGTTGAAATAAACCCACCAGAAGAAAACAAAAGTATAAAATAATTAAAAATTGTATTGAGGAAAGAAAAAATATATATATATTGTCTGTTTTGGAATTTAAGATGGCAAATGGTTTTTTAAAGTGTTTTTTGTATTTGGAAAAATTATAGATTCACAGAAAGCTACAAAGATAGTAGACAGAAGTACCATGTGCCCTTCACTCATTTTTCCCAATGGTTACATCTTATTATATCACTGTAGTAAAATATCAAAATCAGAAAAATTAACACGAGTACAATGTGTTCCTATAGTTCTATGCCATTTTATCACATGTGTAGGTTCATGTAATGGTCACCATAATCAAGATTCAGAACTATGCCATCACCACAAAGAGCTCTTCCCTATTGCTACCCTTTTATAGTATTCTCCTGCCACCATCCATAATCTCCTGCAACCACTAATGTGTTCCCTGCCTCTATAATTTTGTCATCTCAACAATGTTACATAAATGGAATCATATTGTGTGTCATTTTTGCAGATTTTTTTTTCCACTCAGCATGATGGCCTTGAGATTCATCCAAGCTGTTGCATTATGAATAGTTCATTCCTTTTTTATTGGAATAAATGCCTAGTACTGCTAGCTCTGGGTTGTATGATAAGTGTATGTTTAGTTTTTTTAGAAAATTAAACTGTTTCTCAGAGTATCTGTACCATTTTCCATTCTTACCAGCAATGTATGAGAGCTCCGGTGTTTCTGCATCTCTGCCTCTCTCTCCCCCTTCTTTTCTTTAAATCAATTTTTTAAAAAAACATTTTTTAAAAGAAAGATATCTTATGGTCTGAACTTAAAACTATTCAGAATATTTATTTCATAGTGTTCACTTACATGGTAGTTTTTTTTCAATTTATTTTTATTTAGAAACTTTTAAATTCATGGGAAGGGGGGATGAGAGAAAAATTAAAAAATGGTAGTTAAAATCAACATGCTGTACCTAATAGTTATGAATTATATGTTCTGTTATTTTGCTCTATCAATTTCTCCATAAGATTTGATTGATTCTAGCTAATGGAAAGCTAGAATCCATAATATATATATATAGTGCACTGTAAACATTTTACATATTTCAATTCTTTAATAACTAACTGCTTGTACAGATACTAGTTTGTACATTGTGAGATAGTATTCTAACAGCACACACCTATTAGAATGTGAATAGTCATTTTTCATAAATTTGCAGTGTTTCTAAGACTGAAAACCCCAAGAAAGATAAAGCACACGCATAAAGTTATAGAGCTCCTTATAGACCTGGGGAGACCTTATATGGAGAGAATGAGAAGAAATGTTCCTAATTCTATTCAGGACTAAAATAAAAAATGCTATTTGGATGGAAGATTTCTCGAGTATTTCAAATTTGAAAGGGATAACATGTGTTAAAAAATATCCCTCTTTGAAAGATATCTGACGTAGAATTTTTCTTTTAAAGCTCTACTGAGCTAGGAAGATGGACTGGATTTCTTTTCAAGGTCACTCTAACCTCTAAGGAATCTATGTTGTCTCTTCTGTAAGAATAGCGCCTCCTCCTCTCCTGCCCCTACCTAGATCAGGCAAGGTAATTGGCATTCTGTGACTGCTTTCTTAACGCTAATACCATAATAAACAGTGCCACCTACTGACTAAATTATATTATTGACTACCTCTCAGAAGTATTAAATATTCATGGAATTGTAAATCCTATTGTGATGTTTGTTATGTATGTTTACATGAAGTTCACATTATATGTACTTACTTAAAGATATAGGGGATATAGACATAATTTGTTTTGATCTTCTTGGTATTTTTCACAGATGAGAAGATTGAGATCCAAAAAGATCAGTCAATTTGCCCCAAATCTTGACATAGTATTTTAGTGAGCACCACTGTGAACTAAACCTTAGGAATGGAAGGAAATTTAACACTTTGGAGATGGAAATCAATCTGCAAAGTTGTTCATCTACTGAGGGAAAGTCTGACAGATACGATTAATGACAAGAGTATGAAATCAATATAGCAAGGCAAGTTGGGAAACTGCTGATGTGAAGTTTTGGGAGATGGAAATGCTCATGTGCAGGCTTAGATAAAAAACATAAGAGATGGAAATGCTCATGTGCAGGCTTAGATAAAAAACATAAAAGAAGAAATACTAAGTTAAGGCTATTTTGTTTTTCTCTTTTTAACTCTGATGATTGCTACAAAAGCTTGATTTATGCTCACAAATTATATATCATAGCTTGAGAACTAAACTAAATTAGTTATATATAATCTTCAAACTTATGACAAGTAGGATAATCTTCAAACTTATGACAAGTAGGCTGAGCAAAATAGAGTCAACTGAATGAAAATGCCCCTTTTTTATTATTATGAATTAAGCCATGTTTGGTGGAACGGACGAATATTCTGTCTTCTCATTTAACATGTTGTCAGGTTGATTATTACAACAGACCCTGGTATTTTGTTGTTGTTATTGTTTTCAGGCTCATACAAGTTCATATAAAACATATGAGAATATTAGAAAATATACATCAAATTAAGGAACTTAATATTAACCAAACAAAATTAATCAGAACAGATTTCCAATCATAATACTCAAATGTTATCCTATATCTCATCTTTGAAACTTAGAAGAAACTGAAAGCTCTGAAAACCCAGGTTTGACTTTAATTTGAAACCATGTGAGCATATCAGGTTTCAGAACGTGGCTTTCTTTGTCTGCTACCCATACACCCAACACTTTTCCATGAGTCAAACTAGAGTCTTCTAAGGAACCAGAAGCCACCAGAACTAAGATGCCAATGGTAATAACATAATTCAAGCGCTGGAGAAAAGTGCTTTCATAAGGGTCATGGTGTCCCAAAGGATGTGCATGGCATTGAAAGTGATTTGGGGACTAAAGACAGGGACCCGTGCTGAGGGCATATTACAAGTCTCCACAAAGATGTCTTTTTGGCACAGGATCAGGGTAGAGCCCAGAAGTGCTGACTGCAGCAACTGGAGCAAATTTCAAAACCACACAACCATTCAACAGCACACACAGATACTTGTTCTCTGTGTATGTATATTGGGGTTTGGATAGGATTTCAAAATAGTTCACACTCAGCATCTTCGGTTTCCAGAATCTCATTCGATTGACCCCTTCTCTTTCCACAATTTGATCAGAAGACTTGGAAAGTGTGACTCCTTCTACTCCAATGAAGTTTTATGCTCTATTTGCCATCTATGCCCTTACCTTTATGTTCTGTGCCCTTTTTTACCCTACATTGGCAGAAGTTTAGACCCATTGAAATGATACTCATTTGCAGGTGATGGATGAAATCAGAATAATGCAGTACAAACCACAATGAATATTCTCCCCTCTTGCTTTTTCTCTATCATGGTCAATTTTTCCATTCTAGGCCTCCAAAACTAAGTGGCATTTACTGCATGATTAACCAATATCTGTGGGCTATTTATAAACTGCTTCATATAAATTTGGGGAGAGAGAGAGAGAGAGAGAGAAGAGAGAAGAGAGAAGAGAGAAGAGAGAAGAGAGAAGAGAGAAGAGAGAAGAGAGAAGAGAGAAGAGAGAAGAGAGAAGAGAGAAAGAGAGGCATACATTTATAGGCAATATTAACAACCAATGCAAAATATTCACTCTGAGGAGGTAGGATGCTCCATGTATTAACTCATTGCTTTATTTTTCAGCACAAATGAGTTGTAAGGAAATTTTAAAATTTAGAATGCACTATACAGGAAATTTTAAAATTTAGAATGCACTATACAACTTTCCAGAGTATTTGCCATTTTCCAGGAAATAGCACCCTGATCATAAAAGACTGTTTTCAAATTCAGACAACAAAGCAGAAGACTTTTTCACCATTAAAGTCTTGAAGTTTGCTCATTTGTTTGTTTTTAATAACTAGTGAAAACTTAGTATATGTTTGAAAAATCCTGGTCTTTTAGTGAGAAATCTCATCAAAGTGTGTGCCTGTGACATTCCAGAGAGACTAGCAATATCGAGTGTCCATTTCACATAGATCACAATCACTCATGGTTTTAAATTTATGTAAGTCATTTCCCCCCATTTCATTCTAATTACTCCTAAAAGCTGATTTTTAGTAAATCCAAAGTCAAATTATAGAAAAATCTGTTTAATTGTACACATGAAAATTCTGAAAGTGAGAGATGGGATTCTTAATGTGCTTGTTCCCCCATACGGAATAACTTCTTTACTAGACAAATTCTCTGTCATTGTCCAGGGTCATGGCTCAGATTAGCAAATGCAATTCATGAAGGTAATTCAAAGTGAAGTTAAAATATGTGAAACAATTATTTCCAGCTTTACAAATCAGGTGACTAAATGTGTGACATATAATAGGACCTAGCCAATTATCTAAGCAACAGACAGCAAAGTTCTAAAACATAAATTCTCTATTTGATTCATGTCTCCCAACTGCCACTTTTCAGAGCAAATCTTGAAAGTTATTTAAAACTACAACCAAGAACCTAGCCACTAACAAAGAGCAAAAACCAGTCCTGTGGATCTTGGATTAGGTCTAAATCCCACGGATTTGGGAAAAGGAAAATACAGGTTCTGCCCACCTGCCCCCCTCCTAATTAATCACCTTTCCCAAGTGACCTGAGGAGGAAAGAACAGAGTGAGCTGCTGCTTCAGCCCACCCTAGCTCTCTAGAACCCAAACCACTGAACTATCTGTATATCCAATTCGATAGAGATGGGTAGGTATTAACAACCTTTTCAAATTTCTCACATAGAGCTTGGAAGTAGGTTTCAATATATAGAATTGGGTGGCCCAATTAGGGTGGGTGTGCTCCAGTGTACCACCTCCACATGACCCCTCAGGAAGATACACTTTTGTTCCCAAGCACACCTAGGATAAAATCAGAGGCACTCAACGGAAGCCTTTTCAGGAGATATCTGACACTACTCAGGATGGGGCATCAGCGTAGGCTTTTCTCTTTATAATTCTTTAGTGTTTCCATCTAAAACAGCCCTGGTTTGAAAGACCTGCCTACTTCCTGACATTTCCCCTTCCTCAAGGGCTGTATTCCCTTTATATATTTCCCACCGCAATAGAAGGCCTTTTATAAATAGGATAAAAATACAATTTAATATTTTTCCAGATGACCTTTGCGAGTGAAAGGGAAAGATATGAATGACGATACTAGGATATCAGACATAATCCAGGTCTGCATGAACAAACCAGGGTATATGACACCTCATTACAAGCCTTTAGGGTTTCAAAAAAAGAAATGGAATGACTATGGTTAGGTTCAATGCTGCTTGGCCAATACCATCCCATTACTCAAAGCCCATTCCTTTATGTTTCTTTCTTCTCTTTCACTTCAAATAGCAAAGGGATCATTTGCTCTATCCAGCTGTCATATGTGTAATTAACCTATCTTACATTTATCACAAGTGCATTATACATATACTCTCTTACACAGTGTAGGAAGACATAGTAGATACAAGGTTCATGGAACTCAGGTATAATTTTTAAAAAACTCACACAAAGAAAGAATGGACTAAGTCCTTGGAATTTAAAACTCAAGTTAACTAGTGATATAAAGAAAAATTGCCAAAGCTTTGATGGAATATCATAACTGAATAAACCCTATTAGACTTATTCCTGACAAAAGATCTACTTATTGAGCCAAAAGGTAGAAATAATAGTTGACAATATAATGGCTACTAATGAGTACTACTCATATATGAACTTAGTTTTTTCTCAATTTAAGGTGCTGTTTATAAGTGTGACATAAACGATTTAAAGCAGCTTGGGTTTGACCCTAGTCAATGAACTTTATGTCTCTAAACCTTAGTCTCATCATTTTTAAAATAATATGTGCTTTTTAAGTTGTTGTAAACAAATAGAAATGCCCTTGGCATATAAGCACCAAATTTGCTATTTCATTACTCTTACTTTTAAAAACATCAGATATAGGCAGTCATTGCTTGGAGCTTGCTTCCTCTGGCAATAGATTTCAGACACAGGGAAGTAAGCACAAATGTCAGCTGATAAGAGTAAAACTTTAGTATCCAGTTGCCATGTGATTTCAGCAGTAATGAGTGAGGATGAAAATATAAAAACACATCCTTTAAGTTGCAAATGATACAGCATCTCATCCAATGGAAAATTATACCAGTCACTCTGACATTGGAGAACCATGAACTGGGGCCATGAAAACATTTCATATTTCTGTGGAGTAAGCGAACATTTGTACATATAATATTTCACTAGTTGTTGTATACTCTGGTCCACTTTTGAATTTTAAGAGTTCATTTTCTATTTTCTGGTGCTTTCATTATATCTCCGCAAGTACTGGTTAATTTTATGTTCCATTCCCAAATTTTAATGTTGGGAGAAAATCCAGGAAATCGCCATTGTATCCTCAAGAATAACTAGTAATGCTGCTTTCATGTTTCTGCGATTACTAATACAAAAAAATCTGTAAAAACCACAATACCACTGGATTATAAATTATTTTAACAAGGAATATATTATTTGTCATTTTGTAGAATAATTGAGCTGAATATTGGCATGCAAAATGAAAAGATCAACTGTTGGTTTGGGGGATTTTTGTGTGTGTTTTTTGTTTTTTTTTTTACATTTACACTTTCTGCAATCCATGTAGAAAGGAATCCACTAACACAGTAAGGAGCAGTTTCAATATAATATACTCTTGGGTTTTCAAGAGAACTAGATCTGCGTCAGATATTGGGGCTTAATTTCTGCCTCTCCTGCCTGCTAACTGTGATTTAGAGAACTTACATGGTCCTTGGTTTTATGAACTTAACGATAACAACAACAACAAAAATACCAGCCTAATAGGGCTTTAGCCTGTGAAAATTGTTTAGGAGAAGAGTTGGCTCATAGTAAGTACTCAATAAAGTTGTTATCAGATAATTTTTTAAATAGTCAGTTAAATCAAAAGGGAATAAATATCCAGACCCCTTTGCATGATGAATTAGACACTTACCTTCTGGGAGGCAGGGGCTGTGCCATATTAAGCTTTGCAACCATGGCATCTACTAGTGCCTGGCGTACAGGCCACACTCAGTAAATTAATGTAGAACAATCCTCCCCAAGACAGGCATGCCTAGTTTCTCTTGCCATTCCTTCTCAGCATCAAAGTCTTGCCTGAGAAACCCCTTCAGGGACCACCCTCTTAACATCAGCTCACCACTCCCCATCACTCTTCAAGTGCAGTATCTAATTTATTTTCTCACACCTTTTACCAGTATTGCAAATTCTTTTTCTTTATTTGTTTACCTATTTATTACTTTCAATTCTTCCCACTAGAATACAAGGTTCATGAACTCACAAAACTTATTTGTATTTTATTTGCCATAAAATAAAATGCAGAACAGTGTCAGGAGATGCTAGCTTCTACACACATATCTGCCAAATAAAGGCATTTATTTTGGAATGAAAATACAATTTTGTGAAATAAAGAAGTAAACTATAAAGAGGAGATGTTTTCCATCTTGTTACTTTTGTTGGGTTTTCAGGAAAGCAGATTTTGTGTTTGGGATGCTTATCAGAGAGTATCCTTGGGATCAATGCTTGTGGAAGGGGAGGGGAAACATCAGATTGGACAACGCAGAAACCTCGCTGTGATGTGGACCAGCAGCTTCAGCCAGCACCTCAAAGAAGCTTTGGAGCTGAAATGGTTCATCAGAGATTCCCCATGTTGCATCAAAATGGCCCAATGGCTATGTTTTTGTTTTTATGGGTTTTTTAACCTCTGTCTCAATCAGTCACTGTCTGTGGATCACCCACAAAAGGGCATGACCTTGGCAAGGGGCTCTCTTGTCTGCAGCTGAGGAGACTCTGGAAGGACAAACAGCTCCAGGCTCTGGGCAACAAGCCCTGCTTCCTGAAAGGAGGATCTTCATGTTCACCACACATTCTGAATACCTCTCTCTCTCTCTCTCTCTTTCTTACACTTCGCTCTCATTCATTCAACAAGTATCAGTGTGTGTTGGATGTGCCAGGCACAGTCCCAAGTGCTGGGAATTTAAAAATGAACAAAACAAAGTCCTTGTCCTCAAGGGGAAACATTCTAGAAAGGAAGAGGGGGAATAAACAAATAGAGTAAGTCAGGAAATGACGGGGTTATGAAAAAAATACTTCAGGTGAAGGTGAAGAAGTGACAACTTAGCTGACATCTGAAGGAAGTAAGAGAGAAAGTCAAGGTTGTTTATGGGCAAAGAGCACACCAGGAAGAAGGAGCATTGAACTGGAGGAGCTGGTGTATTCACACAGCAGGAGGGCCAATGAGGGCAGGTTGTAGGATATGAGATCAGAGAGGTAGGTGGGGGCTGACTTATTAGTCGTATTCTACTAGTAAAATTCAAATTTTGGAAACTTAGATTTTTTTTTCAGTAGTTTCCTGAATTTCTGCCCAAAAGTAAGTCTTTTATCCTGACAAGGCATATTTAGTTTGGGATTTGATGATTTCTCCTATGTATACCTTGTTCCATGGACTTATTTGGCTGTTTACAAGCAAGGGGCAAGAAAAGTCTCTGTAACCACTGATTGTAATTTTACTTCACAGCTGAAGTCCCCCAGATGTTTGCTCTGTTTTCCACTTTCCTGAGGGAGGTTTTTGGATGCATCTGTTTGCCGAATTAATGTTTTACATTTCATTTTCCTTTCCTTAGAGGATTTCTGTTCTTTTGAGAGGTTTTACTTTTAATTGCTTTTTCTTTATATTCTTAGTATTGGTTATTTGAGATGAAGGTTACATCTAGCCCGGTGCACAGCATCTTATAAGACTTGTCTCAAGAGCAAAACTACTGCCAAACAAAAAAGACCATGTTATGTTATGCACTCTAATCAGAGGGGAAAATGAACCATTCTTCCTAATGTTTTTAGAGAAACCAGGTGGTTTTATCATAAGTATTCTACTTTAACATATGTAAGCCATTATGCATCACAAAGGAGACAGGCAAACACGATCAAAGTTATACTCTTCAATTTGTATCACTCAGGAACAGGAAGGACAGAAGACAGGATAGAATCAGGTATCCCCAGAGCCCTGAGGAAGCTCATCCACTGAATTACAAAGTCAAACACCTATCCCCAGCACGTACAGCAGCCCAACAAGGACAAACCTGAGCCAGCCTCACTAGAACAGCTTCTCTAGCATCTGAGTTCACAACAGTACGTTCAGTTTGTCCTGATAGCCTCCCAAGGATGGTTCTGGGAGCAATGGCAACTCCTATTTATACTTTACCTGAAACCTTCAACTTTCCACCAGTGCCAATGGGAGTGTAGAATTACTCTCATTGAAGGAATTGAGATCAGGAAAGCCATAGAAAATGAGGAGAAACATTGCACAGGATTGAGCTGAATTAAGAACTGCAGGATAATTTCTTGTCAACCAATATATTTGTCTCCCTGAAGGTAGGGAAAATGTATCCTGAAATACTGTTTCCTCCTTATCTCCCTTTCATAAAGGGAAGGACAAAATAAAATCTATCTTTCTTTGAGGGCAGAGTAAGCACTGTCTGAGACATCCTCAAGGATCCCGAGATGAGCTGGAGAAGAGTCAGGATCCATGTAAAGGCAATGAAGTCTTCAGCAGCTGCCCTACAAGTAGACTTCTAGCTGCTTCATTTGACATCTTATCTTTGTTCTCCTATGAAGAGTTCTTTGCAAATGACTGAAGTTATTCTATTCAGTAAAGAACAAAATTTATTAAAAGGATGCCAAGGACATGGAATCATGGGGACAAATTGTTGCCACTGTAATTAGCTAGTTAATATTAATAAAGAAGAGAAAGCAAAGGGGAGGCCAGACATTATTAAGCATGGTCATCTGGGCAGCTTCAACAGGAAGCTACAGCTTCATGCTGCTTCCCAGGGAACCACCGGTCCATTCCCAGCAGATCACTGGGGGAGGGAATCGAACAAAGGGGGAGATGGGCACATTCACATTGAAGTCAGGGTGACCTGGGGAAGGTGCTTGCCTGTCAGTCTAGCCTGGGAAACAATGGATCAGCTAGGAGTGGACCCTGTCAGAAGCCTGTGAAATCTTAGAAGGTTAAAGTCTCCAGAAAAAGAGTTATCTCACTCTTGTCTGCTCTTGCTCTCTCTTGCTCCATGACCCACACTTGCCTGTGCATTCGCCTGTTCTCTCTCCATGGCCATGTGGCCTTAAGCAGCCCCATGGCCCGTGGCCACACAGACCCACACGCAATGGACTGCAGCTGGAAACACAAGCTAAGCTAGCCAGATGCTGCACTGGACTGGACTTTAATATGGAACAGAAACTGTGGGCAGTGGCTTTAATTCCAGCCCCGTTGAAGACAAGATTGGATTTTTTCCATGGCGAGATGGACAAAGATGGAACCTTGGAGGGGAACACCCTTAATTTTACACCATCAATAAAGCTTTCCATGACACCCCACCCTTCCTTGGGGACCGCAGGAAACTCTTTTCCTTGTAGCACCCTAAGAACTCCACTTTCACCAATAACAAAAAGAACAAACTTTGGGAAGCATAGAGACCTGAATCTTTGGATCTAGCCTCAAGATCTCAGGAACCACCTCTTCGGAGAGCTGCAATTGGAAGACTCAGATGTAATCGCTTTTCTCCTTCATTTGTCTCCTCTCAGAACACAAACTTCCACACTGAAAGTGTGATTGGCCTGGCTTGAAAAACACATCAACCACTGTACAGTGGGATGAAGGATGGGGGGTGAAGGGGGTACTATGATTGCCATTCAAGCAAAATCATGTGAAATTGGAGCGAGCCAGACATACGCTTAAAGAAAGGATGCTGAGAAGATCAAAACCAGATGGGTCCATTATAATTTGGGAGCTGACAGTGCTCATGTTTTCTATCATGATAACAAGGGAGGTTGGAGGAAGGGGGATAGGAGGAAGGGAGAGGAAAATGAACAATTAAAAATGTCAGGAATTTCAAAAGATGTTGGATTTGCAACATAAGGCACTACTGCAAATTCCTGGCACACAACTATTTGAAACAAAGAACATAACAAATGACGTATCTATTTTTCTTTGAAATAAAACATTGAGATGGTTTGGTGTCATGGAAAATTTTCTTGAAACTTATTCTTGTAACACTGTTTAATTATGTAGTCTGTGCCTATTTTTCCCCTTTTCCATGTTTTACAATTCCAAACTCAATACTTAAACTGGATTAATGGCAAAAATAAAGACTAGGTCTTTTAGGAAAGTTTTTTTTCCATTACTACAGAGTTAATTGACTAGTAAGCCATCTTCATTCCTCCTCAAAGACAGATAACACATGGGATGCATTTGCAAGCTCCTTATTGAAAGCCACTAGTGAATTCAAGTGTCATCAGTCATTCTACCCTGACCCAGAACTTTTAAAAATTCTGTTTTTATTAGCCTTGTGCCAGTTAAAATAGGACTCATACAACTTTGTTCAAAGATTTACTTTATATCAGTTTAAGAAAAAAATTTTTAATATATTTTTTATTGATTTCATAGAGGAAGGGAGAGGGAGAGACAGAAACATCAATGATGAGAGACAATCATTGATCGGCTGCCTCCTGCATGCCCTCTACTGGGGGTTGAGCCCATAACCCGGGCATGTGCCGTTGACCGGAATCGAACCTGGGACCCTCCAACCCACAGGCTGACACTCTATCCACTGAGCCAAACCAGCTAGGGCAGTTTAAGAAAAAAATTTTTAACCTAATTTGATGTTTTTATTTAACTTTTTTCATTGTTCTTGTTTTTACATGCAAAATATATTAACATCTTGACCAGCCCTATTGCTACCTTTTTATAAGAATTGCAACTCATGGGAATAAACATAAAAGTTTGTCAATAAGATAGTGATTAAGTAAACTATAATTTATGCATATGTGGAATACTATACAGAAGTTAAAAAGAATGAGGCAGCTCCATCTGTACACAGATACAACTGCTTTTTGATATTATTTGACTTCTTAATGGGAATAAATTACTAGTACAATTAAAAATAAATTTTAAAATCTTAAAAAATCATTACTAAAGGGGTTAAAATAAACTAGTAAAAAATGTGAATAGTGGCCTTCATTACCACAAATTCTCAGTTAATTCAAGCTCACTCTAATAAAAATGCACATGTTGTCTTCATAATTAAATTAAGTTTTTAGAGGTAAAGACTTAATTTCTCAGTTTCATGTTTTGCCCCTTTAGCATTGAGTACACTGCCATGGTCCGGGTGAGGTTAGTCCTCCAACGATCAATGCTTACTTGCGTTCTACTTATTTGATAATTAATTGTGCCTTATTGTATTCTAGAAGTTTTAGTTCCCATTGAGAGAACACAGTATTTTCAAAAAACATACCATAAAAATTAATGGCAAACTCGTAATGAGCAACTACTATGAGCTAGGCACAACAATAAGTACATAAATATTATCTCATCATCTTAACAAGCCAGTGAGGCATGTCAGGTATTCCCAATCCTTTGTAAATTTAGGGTCACCTGGGGAACCTTTTAATAAGAGATTATCAATTGATAAATGATGAACCCCGAGTATCACTTTTGTTTGAAAGCCCCCCTCTGATTAAAGAGGCTTGATAACCAGTGAAGTAGGGATTATCACTACCCCGTTTGACACAAGGAAAGCATGGCTCAGAGACTAACTCAGCAAATATACAAGGAGGCCAACCCCGCTCCAAAACTTAAGTTCTTAAACTATGTAGTGAGAGAAGCATCTTTTGGTCTAGAAACATCTCGATTCAAGTGTTAATAAGTATTGTCCTTGGGTAAATAACTTAACCCATTTAGTCCTCAAGTTCACTCAGCTATAAAATGGGCATTACAGTGACCACTTCACCATGCTTTTGTGAGGGTTAGAGAAAATGAAATGAATGCAACACAGTGCCAGCAACATGGCAGCTGCTCAGTAAATGGTAATTGGTATTTCTAGTACTGAGGCATCAGTATTACCAGCAACCACTAGTAGATGGGTAAAGGAAATATCCACCTTGCCAGGATTTGCTTATCGCCTCTTTGCTGTGAGGTGCTGCTATTTTTCTAGCACATAAATATCTCATTAGCAGAATATAATCTATATATATAAAAGCCTAATATGCAAAGTGTCCCCTCGGGAGTTCGACCACTCACTATGACGTGTGCTGACCACCAGGGGGCAGCGCAGAATGAAGGAAGGCCCAGCCAGCGACCGGCAGCCAGGGAAGGGAGGCCCCAGCTGCCAGCCAGCAGCTGCTAGGGACCCTACCCGTGCATGAATTTCATGCACTGGGCCTCTAGTATTATTATAATTTAGTTGCTACTTATCCTAACGTGGGATCTTGAAAATACCTCTTTGAATTCCTAATATTTAGGTATGAAGTGGCAAGCATTATATTCAGAACACGGTTTTAGACAAAGTCTGAGATTCTAAGTGAAACCTGTAGCTCATCTTGTGGAAAGTGTCTTCTGGAAACATTATGAGTTATATGACACATGTACTACATTACCCACTGATGTAACTGGCATTTCCTTGCTTTTATTGGTTTCAGTCTGACCTTTTATGAAACTGCTCCCTTTGTTTTCATTAATTTATTTGAAAGATAATGTGGTCTGAGAATAGACCTGGAGCCAAGGAAAGCTATAGTTCCAATCCCAGCTCTACAGTTGACTCTCATGGTGGTCCTTAAAAATTAACTCTAAGATTTATACAGAGTGAATCAAATTAGCATTAATAGTAACATTCTGAGAAATGTAAAAATATGAAGATCACAAACAAATGAAATGTTTATTTTTGGTGCCATATTTCAAAATGGCAATAGCATCTTGGAAGAACAGTTAGTCCGAAAGAACTGTACAGTCTTTCTAGCAATAAAAGAATAGACAAATATCTGCTCATTGAGAAAAAATTCTTCTTTGGATGTGTATGGAAATAGAGAGGTATATGTGGCTTACGCAACAAGGACAGTTTTAAAGCACAGCATGGTAGATGAAGCTGGCCTTCATCAGTCTTATTTGAACTGAAGCACTGATTCATTGAGTAGCATGAGTACGCTTAACTGCAGTGTCTTGTTTAGTTTCAGTAAAGTTTAGGAAAAATTGGCTGGTAAAAAGGATTTTCTTGACTTCACACCAGTATAAAAACATTATATGCTGATATTTTAGTATCACATTCCTGCAGTTGTTATATGCACAGACATTGATGTTCACCTGATAAAATGAAAAAAAAATATTCATGATGTAGCTCAAATATACCCAAAATTAAAGCATATTATTCCAAGTCATTATGATACTGTTGTAATAACCTGGTTATTAATTAACAGGAAAGGAGCCTTGGCTGGTGTGGCTCAGTTGAGCGTCATCCTGTGCACCAAAAGGTCACTGGTTCAATTGCAGGTCAGGGCACATGCCCAGGTTGCAGGATCGATCCAAGGTTGGGGTTGAGTGTGGGAAGCAACCAATCAATGTTTCTCTCCCATATTGATGTTTCTCTGTCTCTCTCCCTCTCCCTTTCTCTCTCTCTAAAAAATCAATAAAAGACATATTTAAAAAATAATAATAATTAACAAGGAAGGAGCAAAGGGAAGGCCAGATAAAATAGGCATGCCATTTGTGCTAGAAAGCTGCAGTTTAGCACTCTCCAACTCCGTTCCCCTCAGATCCTAGGGGAAAGGACTGGCTAAAGAAAGAATAGCTGCATGCCCCGTAAGATCTGAATGATGTAGGAAAGGTGATTACTTGTCAGTCACACAGGTCATTGGACAAAAGAGGCGTGGCTACTGCAAGGGTGCAAAACCTGAATACGTAAGCTCTTGAAGGAAGGGAGTTCTCTTTCTTGGCCCTCTTCCCCCACTTTCTTGCTGCTCACCCCCTGACTCCTGGATTGCAGGCCTCTCATGCGCTGCACTCCCCAACATGGCCACAGCCATGTGGACTCCCCCCCCCCCCACACACACACAAATGGAATAATGGACTAGAACTAGCCTGATGCTCTGCGGGACTCAGCTCCACCGTGGAACGGAAACTCTGGACCCTGGCTTTGCTTCTAACTCTGCTGAACCCCCAGCTGCACCTTTTCTAGGACTGGTTAAAGGGAGATGGGACTTTGCAAACCGAGGGATGTAACCCCACACAAATAAAAGTCACTCATTCCCCCACTTCCACCAGTGGACACCCCGCTGTCATCAACAAATATGCCTTTATCAATGAGTTAAAATGGTAATCAAGGAACACATGCAAATAAATTCCTAATCATTCTAAATATTTAGTATTTTATCATCAATTTACAGAGAGAAAAATACCATACTTTCAAAGTTTTTACCTAATTAATAAGTTTACCTTTGTGAAATCAAGTAGTTTAAAATTTAGTTAACGTTATTTGCCTTCATTTAATAAAGACCTTACATTAAGACTAGTACCAAATTATTGTGTGGGTTTTTTGTTTGTTTTTTACTTATTAAACTTAGATTCCACATTATTTCTAAAATGTCAATGTTAAGCCTCCCTCCCATCCTTTTCCATCTCCCCATACTGCAACTCAAATTGCTCCAAGCATATGAACTAGCTTTGTAAAACAGTGTTTTGCTGAGAACAAATGACAATAATTTAAACATAGATTAAATTTCACTTTCTAATCTTAAGGGCTTTTTTTAAAAATAGAAATTTGTTTGGAAAGCAATAATTTGGTGTTTACTGAACCTCAAACATTCAGAAGGAATCTTTGATCTCTTGTTCACTCTCATAAATCTCTCAGCAACAAACCATATTTTGGTAACATAAAAAATCAGGGTCTCAACTCTCCCCCTCACTGCTCAGAGAGTTTTCTCCATGTTAGAGCTTTTTAAAAATTTTTTCCATCTAAAACCCCACAATATTCCTGGAGTTAATTATCATTACGCTTTATTCTTTAGGATAAGCAAGAATGGAAAATTAAAAGAAAAAAATTTAAAGGAAATGGAAAAGATATTTTTAAATATAACGATGGTAATTTCATTTGGTAAATTCAATTCATACTTAAAAATAATTTCCCATTCATCTTCTTTTGTGGGTTCTTTTGAGTCTGTATGAAAGATCAGCTAATTTTTTGCATTCCTTTCTCTGACATGAGTCTTAAGTTTTCCACTGCAGAACTGATTAAATACATTAAAATACCATCACAATATTTCCTGATAATTTTAGAGAAAACCAAAACCAAAACAAAACTTTCTGTAAACTATATTATACAAATAATAAACAACATGATTTATATTTCTTTCTCCTGTCTATTTGTTCTCTGGGAAACTCTCCCCCATTTATCTTCCTCTAAATTGAGAATCTCGGGACAAAACTCCCTCATTCTCACTACGTCTGTCCCCAGAAATACTGGCAGTAGGTCCGTAGAGCAATTGAAGCACACCCGAGGGAGGATTATAGAGCAAGAATCATATTTAATGTGTGACTACTTTTATTAGTCTCATTATTTTGAGTCAAACAGATATAGGAAATCAAATTATCACTTAGATAGAAAACACAAACTTTTTTTTTTTTTTTACTTTTGGCTGCATTCAAGAGTATCACCCAACTATATATTTGCATCCAATTTGAGAATTTTTCTTATAATGTTTTTGAGGAGTTTGTAGCCATTAGCTAAGAATTTTATCCAGATTTTCATGTTTAAAAGTAACTAAAAGTTATTCAGATAATAAATAGGCATCAGTTCAAATCAGCAATTTGTTTTGAAGACAATTGTTCATGAAACTATTTCATGTCTGTTTTTCAATTGTGATGAAATAGCACCTAAGTATATGTTGTGAAAAATCTTAAATTGTTAATATTAATAAGTATTGCATTCTAGGATTGTATCATAAGTATAGAAATAAAGAAACGTAAATAATGATAATGGTATACATATTTTAAGAGTGGCATTGTTCTATTTCAGTATTTTTAAAATATCATGCTTCATGGCTTCTATCTTATCAATTTTATTTTTGTAATGTATCAGTGTCAATATGTCCATTCCAGAAGAAAAAAATCACATGAAAGATATATTTCCCAACCAGTGTATATTTGGCCCTAACTTAAAAAAAAAATAAAATAAAATAGGGGAGGAAGTGCGTAGGTTTTGCATAAATATACACAGGACAAACGAAACATTTCTGTGATGAAGCAAATTGTTTGCATGTGTGGCCTTATCATTATAGCCAAAATGGCTTACTCAGTCAAACATGTGAGCAGAATCTGGCTCTTGCTCAAGAAATTATCCCAACCCCTGTTGTACTGCCCACAACACCTCGCAACTCCACTAGAATAATTAAACGCTACAGGCTGGTATGTGGCAGGTACTGTGCTTGGCTCTATTCAAGACTTTGCAGGTGGATGCCAGGGAAAGATTCCCAGGGCAGCACATATAAGTAGTTACAAAACAAAATAGAGTAAAGCATAATTTATGAAGTTCCTGGGGATTCAAAGGTCAAAGCGATTCTGCCCAGTTTAAGGGGGTGAAGAGATCATAGAAAAGGGTTTCTTGGGAAAGTCTTTCAAAATACAGAGGATCACAAGTGGTGGAGGTGGTGGAGGAGAAGGCAAGAGACAGGAAACCAGGAAGAAGAGGTGGGCAGTGAGAATTTAAAGGTAGGCTAGGGATAAGGAATAGGATTAGTAATTTGTACCTTCATTTCTTAAGTAAGACTTGAGCCCATTAAACCATAAGCAAGTTTGCTATGCCATGCTAAGAACACTCATTAACAATTAAACATGAAAATCTCTTCCATATGACTGGATACAGCTCCTTAACTTAGTTCAGTGGAGCATTCAACATCAATGTAATTTGATGGCATTACTAGAACTGATTTTCTTGTTTTAGATATTTTTGAAACTGAACACTTTGTTTTCTATATATGCAATGATTTGAAGTGTAACCTATCAGGGTGATCAATATTCCAATGGGCCATTTCTATGTCATGAAATGCATGAGTGGTGTCTATAGCAAATAACTTGTTTATTCAGAGAGGTAAATGTTTTGGCATTTTATAGATCAAAAATTCCAATATTCTCATCAGCATTTTCATGTTTCTCTCCACATTTTTATATTATTTAGGAGTCAAAACTAATCTAGTAACACTTACTAATACTTTATAGGAATAGTAATTCATATGTGATTTTCCTGCTCTGGGGATTTTATCTGAACCTAGGTCTACTCCATTTACTCAGAGGGAAAGTAAATTTTATCAAATATAAAAGAAAACCACAAATTAAAATGTGGCTGCTACAATAATTCAAAGATTTTAAAAAATTTAATCTTTATTATAGTTTTTATAGAGTCATGTTACTATTCTTATTATTTATGAGAAAACTGGTGCTCATTAAGGTAAAGTAATTTGCCCACAAGCTAGTTACCCACCAGCATGACTACTGATCAAATGAAGGTCTATTATTTTCCAAAACACACATTCTTTTCATTATATTACAATGTCTTTCTGAAAGAAAAGAAAGACATCAAGTAAGACATTAATCATCAAATTACAGGGTTTATTTATATAAATACAGATATAAATTATTTCTGGGATTTATTAATTAATTCTTTTTCTTATTCCTTTTAGGTCGAACCTAACAGTGAAATTTAAGGTCTCACACAGGCATCGCCTATGGCATAAACAAAAGAAAGCATTTTATGTGTATTCACTCATAAATACACAATCATTTGTATCTTGAAATTGATAAAATGCTAAATATTTTACATCAATAGGGATATAAATTCAGCAGTTAGGGGATTGGAACATCCAACATTTTTTTCCCCAAATTTGAAATTCTTTTATTTTAAGGAATTTTCTCCATAATTTAAAAAACATGTTTTGTTGAAAAGATAATAAGGAAATTTAATCCAAATATTTTGGATTCATTTATACTCAGGCTCATCAAAAAGCTATTTCTTTGCTACAGGCTATGATGAAGAAAACTATTTTTGAAGACTGAATAAATAAAGCATTTTGATTTTTTTCATAAATACAATGATTAATGGAGTGTAAATTAATTCAATACTTTGAGCATTTAAGGTTAATGTAAAGTCTAGGAACTATAGGTAACACACATGTAAGGCAAAAACACAGAAACAAGAAACAAAGGGAAAAAGGAAAGATGAAGTAAAAGATGAAGAAAGGAAGGGAGAAGAGGTGTGAGGAAAGGAGAGGGGGAGGGAAGAAAGGAATAAGAAAAGGGAAGGTAAATATCTGATATTTTCATATTGTTTTACCATTTTAAAGATACTTTTCACATATACTACCTCACATTTCATTTACTTTTTAGGTATACTACTTCACATTTCTGAATTCTATTGTATAGCTAAATAAAGACATTCACATTGTTTATATGAGGTGCCTAAGGTCACACGGGTAGTTAATAAGTAAAGATAGCCACATTAAAATATTTCTGTATCAATTTGGAGCATAAATTGTGGAATAGCTGTGATTTATTCATATCTTCTATGCAAAGGCAGGGCCTTATCTCTCTACGAGTGGCTCTCAAACTTTGGCATGTGCAAGACTAACCTGGAGGTCTTATCAAAGCACAGAATTTCTATTGGAGAGGTCTGAGGTGAGGCCTAAGAATTTGCATCTCTCTCAAATTTTCAGGTGATGCAGGTGCTGCTGCCCTGAGGACCACCTTTGAGAACTGCCCATATAACCAGTCCTCTGGATGGTTGGTTTCTGAGCATGTGGCCTCTGTGCTGGAGGTCATGTATCAGCCACTACTTCTCACATCATGTCTGAGCTGGGACTATAAATAGGAAGTTACATGTGAAATGAAATCCCATTTTCCTTCTTGAGTTTTAGACTTCCCCACACCAGGGAAGTTTCCTTTAAAATTGACCAGAGTGTTATAGCCAGAACATGAACAATCCAACAACCAACATGTACCCCCTACCTCCAATTCCCTGCTTTAGTGGCCCCTTCTGCTTTCCATGGTCACCCAAGCAGTGTCATTTCAAGGACTCAAAGTAATACCTAACTTGCCTCTCAGTCAAGCTGACTGAAATTCTTCCAAGCAAGATTTATTCCTATACATTGAGGTTTTCCCTAACATTTCCCTTGTCCAATTATAAAAAAAAAGTCCAATAATTTCTTTCAATAATTACTACAAAGTAATTATTGGCTTTCAGTTCACCAAGTGAGGAAGAGACTGCAGGAGTGGAAGGCAGTTCATGGGAAGAGAAAAGTAAGTCAGAGCCTAGGCAGGAGTGGGAAGGGAGGTGATGACAGGAGGGGCAAGAGGGCGTGGGCAGTCAGAGAAACGTGGCCACTGGGTCTGGGATGTGTGTGAGAAGGGAAAGTGCAATAATAAGTGAGGTTAGCTTGCCCTCATGGCCGAGTCCCCACTGACAGAAGAAATATTCATGGTTGCAGTGCTCCTCCACCCTCCTAACCATAAAGTGATGGCTGACATGGCCTTCAGTGAGTCAGACTAATTTTTTCCAGGGTAAGAGAGAAGTCTCAAGAAAAGAGTTTATTGATGGTCTCAGGACATCTTCAGAAAAGTATAATCTATAGTAAATCTGAGTATTAATAACATTCTGAAATCATTTTAATAAAAAATATGATAAGACTTTGGAAGTGCATGAACATCTCTGAGACTTCTTTAAGAAGTTCTGCAAGAAAGGAGAGTCAGTTTTACCTTCTAAAAAGCTCCCATGCTATTTTCTTAATCTGTAACGTTAAATAACAAACAAAGACTCAAATTCCTCCTGATTCAGGGTAAAGTGAGGAAGCTGTGACTGGGCAGCTCACGGTCATTTATTATTCTTCAGTATCTCCCAGTGAAAAAATATTTGGATGAATGACCGTGCACCTGCAAAAGATATTTCACACATTCCTCTTTGGACATTTTGTTATTTTTCTCTGAGCTGATATCCTTTCCATTTTATGCAGGAAAGATCATTAAGCATTTCAAACGCATAAACATTTCACAATCAAAACTTTTTAGTTACTTCAGTTATAATACTGTTATTATGGGCCTATAAATCTAAAATGCGGTTAATTTCTCTCCTTAGTACCTGTCAGCTACAATTTAGGAGAAGTACCTTTTTGTGTCTACCCTAAGGGCCCAATTAGGTAGGAAGGAGAATTGTTCTTTATCATATGCAATGCCCCCAAGTCTCTTAGCTCACAAATCACAGAAAGGCAATGTGGTTGCATTATTTTCTGGGGACTCGGGGGATATTCTCAAAGCACTTTTGCCAAATGCATTAAAGTCATCAATGTGCATCCTTCCTAGAAGTTTATTCTTATAATTGCATGTAGCTAATGCTTTTTGGATCGGAAATCATTTTTATAAGCAACGTAGAATCTGATCATCTGGACAACTCTATGAAGTGATTCCATTTTGTGGGTAGAAAAACCGTGGTTCAGGAACATGAAGGGACTTGCTTTAATCAACTAGTCAGGAGGTGCTGGCAGGAGGTTTGGAGACACCACAGGCTCCAAGGTTGGGCCTTTGCACTTTACCTTCTTGCCTTCTAACAGAAGCACAGTTCTAAGATGCTTAACTCAACAGTCACCAGCATGCAGAGAAGGGAAGTCACTCTGAGAAGCACGGAGCTGGCTTTGTGGCATCACACTAATTTCCAGAATCATCCTTTTCTTCCTCCTCCTTCTCCTCCTCTTCCTCCTCCTCTGCATCATCATTGTCCTCCTCTTTCTTTTCCTAGCCCAAGCCTAAATTGAACATCACAGTTGCTAGTTAAGGACAAATTCATTCACCTAGCCCAGTGGTCGGCAAACTGCTCGCAAGCCACATGCGGCTCTTTGGCCCCTTGAGTGTGGCTCTTCCTAAGCCTTAGGAGTACCCTAATTAAGTTAATAACAATGTACCGACCTATATAGTTTAAGTTTAAAAAATTTGGCTCTCAAAAGAAATTTCAATCGTTGTACCGTTGATATTTGGCTCTGTTGACTAATGAGTTTGCCGACCACTGACCTAGCCCAATGAGTCATGTCAATTTCTCCCTCAAGCAGGACCTGAGAACTCTGAGTTCTGCATGGGACCTGGGACATGGTGTTTCTGACCCTCCCTCCCCCAAGGAGACACAGAAAGGGTGTTTTATCAATGACACTCAAGAAATCTGGTTCCGTTCCTCTAGGTACAGATGCAAGGGCCTAGATGTTGCTATCAATCATTTCCATTTATAAAACTTTCTGTGCTCTAAACAAAAATGTTCAAATATTTAAGGATAAGTTCAACCCCATAAATAGAAGTGTTATGGGCTGTCAGGCACATTGTCATCTCATTAACCATATGATGGCCCAGAGAGATGAGCTCTCTCTTCCACCTGCATCCTCGACCCTCTAATATCTCAGAAATGCAACGCCCAATGGAGTATGTTGGCAGCAAGGTGGGGGGGCGGAGGAGTGGGGACTCCTACAGCAGGACAGACGCAAGGAACCAGAAGCATGATTTTTTTCATACTTTAGACCGATGATAGAGTAACTATCAGTCAAAGTCTTTAAACAGAACATTTCTGTCTCTTTCACTTTTTGTAAATAAAAGCCTTAGAATTCTTTCTTATTTCACTGTTCCCTTTAAGTTTCGCTCGTATGCGACCCAGGGTAGGATGAATAAAATCATAGTATAGCCTCTCCCTCCAACTTTCCACCTCAATCTCTAAGCCTGTCTAATGAAATTATATTTTAGGGAAGATGGTATTAACCTAATGCAGGTCTCTCCTGGAAAAAATGTGCCTGCATTATTACTCCATGACTCTGAACTGAAAGCATTTTTCATTGACAAAAGAAAAAGAAGCACATTGTGAAACATATTATTAAAAAAATAATAACATCTTAGATTCATGGTAGGAAAGCAGTCTACAGCAAAATACTACTACAACAACACAGGAATGTATGTCTAAATAAGTGTTGGGTTGTGTCTGGAGAGTAAACTAAAAGCCATTTGAAGGTAGGGCCAAGTTTTCCCTTCTTTTAATCTTCCTCTGTGCTTACATGGCTCCTTATCGCTGAAGAATATGCAATAACATTTTTATTTGTTTTTTTTTATTGGCCTTTTTGGTTTTTCTCCAGCTGGCAATATAGCCCCCATCACTAATCCCAGTGCAAGTGAAAATTTGAGACAGTGATCGACCCGAGGCTGAGGTAACAAATACAGGTGTCGACCCAGGTGCATCCCAAGGCTGTCCTAGCTCTACAGGGATGCCTTGTGGTCAATCAATATTTGCTGAGATGAAACTAGGATGCTAATATGATGTACAGGTCAGGTATTCATTGGAGTCAATTACAAAATGAGCAGATTATTATTCATACAGGGTGTGCTTGCTGGGAAAACACCTAAGCTTCAAGGCTTGGAGACAGGTGTTTTTGCATCCAATCTCTCTGGAACCTTCTTTTTTGGTTGTTTGGGGAAGACAAAGGCCCTTCCACATTTAGGTAACTGGCTTAAAATGCACAGCTCTAAAGAGAGGAGGAAAAAATGTTACGACCCAGATGCCCCTGAGTAGCCAGTTGGATTTCTCTCTCTTTTTTTAAAAATATATTTTATTGATTTTTTACAGAGAGGAAGGGAGAGGGATAGAGAGTTAGAAACATCGATGAGAGAGAAACATCGATCAGCTGCCTCCTGCACTTGGTTGTTTGGGGAAGACAAAGGCCCTTCCACATTTAGGTAGCTGGCTTAAAATGCACAGCTCTAAAGAGAGGAGGAAAAAATCTATCCACTGAGCCAAACCGGTTATGGCTGGATTTCTCTTGATAGTATTCTTCCTCCTTGGAATCACATCGGCTTATAACTGTCTTACATTATGACTCTGGATGTGAAGTTGTGTTGCTTCACCATCTGATTATCCTTTCCTTAAGAGGAGAGATTGTGCTGTATTCATGTTATACCCCTTAAAGCACTCAGCATACTGACAAGTTCCTAATAAATGTTTAATAAATATTTGTTCACTATCATAGCCTGGATTCCCTAGAAAAAAATAGCCTCGTGCAAAATATCATGTGTGAATACTTCATTGGGAGGGGAGTGCACTCACAGGGAAGCAGGAATTCAGAAAAAGAGGAGTGAGGCAGGGAGGGAGCAAGAACAAATATAAAGTGTGCATAAACCAACTGGCCACTGCTTGATGTCAAACAGCACTAGTGTTTGATCTTCCAAAATTGTCATTAGAGAGACCATATGAACAACTATACCACAGGACAGTCCATCTAAGGGGTAAGAATTTTTTCAATTATTCCTATCTTTCATTAGCCAAAGGTTAATGTAATGGCTCCATAGGCCATTCACTCCCCTGCCCTTCCAAGTTGCATGTGCCCAGGCTCTGAGTATGTCTACAGCACCTCCCACTGACAGCCATAAGCAAACAGGAACCTGATTGGAGCCCACACAGAGCTAGTCACCATAGTATCAGTTGGGGAGGGACAGGTGGCCAAGGGCCTCACAAACAGTGAAAGCAAGAGAACCTCAGGTGGAACTGAAGCGGTATCTAATACTTGGGTCAGAGTTGCTAGAATTCTTAGACTAGGGACTGGCTGAAAAGCAAGATTCCAATAAACTGTTTTTGAGGTTTACTGGGCAAATGTCAATCAACTATATTTGTACCATACTATCAAGGTACTGTTTTGGTACCTTTTTATTACAAATGTCCTTAACATTTAAAACAATGCCATGAACACTCTATATGAACCATATGTGCTGTGAAATATATGTGCTGGAAAAATGACACAACATAGAACTGTGGTCAAGTTTGTCAACTGAACACCACAGTTGAATCACACTGCTAAAGGTACAAATTCTCATTCTTCCTCAGATTTTCCCAACTGTGCAAAACAGTAAAAAATCTATGAGAATTTGCATGCAAGCATAGATAACCATAGTGAGACAGCACGTGTATTTCGTACAGGTAAATAGGGAGCTTCTATTCTGACCCAGACAAGTGCTAAAAATGCTTGCAAGTTGCTCACACTTAGGAGAATGGGTAGATATTTATACAATTGTAACTGAGTGTTAGAATCTCCACACTGAATACAAACTCAGTGGAGGGAATGCTTAGCTAGGCCTTGGAAAATAAGAGGTTTCAAGAAGGAGGTACATTTAGGTGAGGCTTTAAAGAATAAACAGAAACTTACTAGGAGAAAGAGAAAGGGAGTAACATCATAGGCAGAAGCAAAAGCGGAGAAAAAGTCTCCTGTTGAGTAAACATTATCCCCACTGAATAAGAAACATCTACCCCTCTAGGAACTTTATTTTCATACAGTGTCAGGGATTTCGATTTTCTTTCACTCTACCCTAGCACTGGAATTTGAATTTCGGCTGAGGGATAGAGAACGATTCAACCTTAAAAAAGTGTTAGAGCCCTGGCCGGTTTGGCTCAGTGGATAGATCGTCGGCCTGGGGACTGAAGGGTCCCAGGTTCGATTCCAGTGAAGGGCATGTACCTTGGTTGCAGGCACATCCCCAGTGGGGAGTGTGCAGGAGGCAGCTGATCGATGTTTCTCTCTCATCGATGTTTCTAACTTTCTATCCCTCTCCTTCTCCCTTCCTCCCTGTAAAAAATCAATAGAATATATTTTTTTTTAAAAAAGTGTTAGAATGAAAGCCAGAGAGGACACTGGTGCTTAGGTCCCCAGGGCACAGCGCACCCAGGTGAGACCCTCCTTTGACTCCTGCTTCTTTGCCTTGGGGGATGAAGCCCTCCCCCTTTGTCTAGTTTTCCAGGAGACCTGAGTTATTTCCATCATTTCAGGTGCTGGGGGATGCATGGTGAGCAAAATGAAGGCAAAGCAGTGTGAGAAAATCCTAATGGAGTTGGACAACTGGGATGGATTCTACCCACCCCTCCCAACTAATTACAACCCACCTATGGTCCTTCACTCTTCTTTAATGGTTATTTTAAAATATGGTGAATTACAAAAAGCATAACAATTTTAAATGACATTCTTTTCCTTTCTGCTTTTCTCAAACTAGTAAACACACAGGGTGGGACAAAGTATGTTTACAGTTGTGAGTACATGAAACAATTTATTCTTGTATCGTTATTTATTCATTATTGTATTATTTTCCATACAAACAACTGTGAACCCACTTTTGCCAACTTTATCTGTTGCTTTTTTCTTTTCTTGTTTTGGTTTATGAGCATTGGTTTGTATACCCAGTGATTTAAAAATCCGTAGAACAGTATTAAATTCTTCACCACACAGGTTCACTAATTAGTGGCATCGTAAAGAAAAAAGGGAAAGAAGTTAAATTTTTATGTGAGGAAACTCTACAAAAAATTTATGAAAATTAATACATATATATTTTAAGTATTCACTTATATATTGCCTTTCCCATTTAAAAATATTATGCTTTAACTTAGAAAAACTTGGCACAATTTTTTTTGAAAAAAGCAATATACTATGCAATCCCAAATATTCCTTTTCTGTGGGAAGAGGAACTGGAATCCTAAAATAGGCTGCATTTTACATTTTACTGATTCTGAACACTCATGTAGTATGTTGGCAATGTCTACTAAAGGGAGTAATAATTTATTTCTTATAGCTTAGAAATGCCATAATATTTAAACTCTACAGCTAAATTTTTGTGGTAAATATCAACTACCTTTGGAATATATCATTTTTCTAAAATACCAAATGACAAAAATTAAGCTCAAGAAAGAAATGCAGCTTTTTTTTCTTAGACTGTGAACCATTTTTTACTTTTTGGTGTTTAGACACATACCTAACATGTATCACAATGATTTAATGTTAAATCGATCCTGCAAAAGGTACAAATCAATATAATAATGAAAACCCAGACCATCTCTTTCTCCACTGATTGACATAGACAATCCAACTTCCCTTTTTATTCAGAATGCCTCACTCATAATTGTGTTTGCCAGCATATTACAAGGGGGTAATACAGGGGGGGTGGGGGGGTTGAGGGGGGGCAGATTATCTTGAAAACCGCTAGATCACTTCAGCTACTACAGAATGCAGCAGCAGCTCACTTGCTTGCTTGCTCGGCCAGATGGATCATATTAGTGTCTGTGCACTAGGGCTTACACTGGCTACCAGGGTGTTTCTGGATGCAGTTCAAAGTGTTGCCTTTGATCTATGAAGCTGTATACATTTTAAGCCAGAAACTATTTATCCTAAAATCACCCACAGTGGGCAATCTGAAACAGGGAACCATTGTTGAAGCTGCTAGCATCATAATTCAAAGTTAGTCCTTTTCTCAATCAAGTCCACCAAGTTGCCATTACCTGGAACACTCAGCTGCACTTGACTGAATGGTCTAATGTAGAAGATAAAGGTATAGCTTTTCTGTAACATAATATTTCGTGTATTTAAAATAAAGTGAAATGCTTTGTATATTTGATTTGAATTTTAATATAATATACATCTAGACTAAGATATATAATTCTTTTTAAAAGGAAACAGAATATCTTTTCAAAATTCTGTATAATGTTTTATACGCACAGATTTACTATTATTATTTTAGATCCCCCAAATTAAAAATAAATTAATTGAAATAGTTTGTGGTATGTGCTTTGTTTTGTTTTAAAGAAAAAGTGAGATAAGCAACAAAACCCCAAAATGAACTAAAATCACCCATCATTCTACCACCCAGTTATTCTAGAAGTTTTATAATGGCCCTGAATTCAGCAAAGGGCTATGTACCCACCATTAAGTAATTAAAAGGCGTTCTTTAGCTATTTATTTATTTATTCATCAAATAAAATACAGTGCTATAGACTCAGTTAAAGAAACATAAGATTTGGAACCTGATCTGAATTAAGAGGAATCATATGAATAATTAATTACAATAAATTAACTATCCTATATAATAAAAGGATAATATGCAAATTGACCAAACTGCAGAACAACCAGTTACTATGATGTGCACTGCCCACCAGGGGACAGATGCTCAATGCAGGAGCTGCCCCCTGGTGGTCAGTGCATTCCCACAAGCTGGGCTCACTGCTGGCGAGCACAGAGGTGGTGGTGGGAGCCTCTCCCGCCTCTGTGGCAGCACTAAGGATGTTGGACTGCTGGCTTAAGCCCCCTCCCTCCCCCCAGTGCATGAATTTCATGCACCAAGCCTCTAGTAGTGTTATAATTGTAATATCTGAAGAATTTATAAAGAACAGTAGTGGCCCAGAGGACAGTAACTAACTCAGTCTGGAGCAGGACATCAAAGTCCAATTTAAGGAAACAATGAAACTGAAGCTAGATCTTGAAGAATGAATTGAACCATCAGGCAGACAGGGGTGGAAGGAAGAGGAAAAAGCACTAACTCTGGGGCCAGATTGCTTGGGTTCAAATCCTGGCTCTACCATGACATGCTATCTGAGTGAACTTCTATGAGTTATTCTATCACTCTGTGTTTCAATTCCTTTATTCCTGCAAAATGGGGATAATAGTATTGATTTCAGAGTTGTGTGGGGATTAAATGAGTTACGCTATATAATGTCCTTAGAATAGCATTAGCTATTATTATAGAGATATGTGAAATATCAGGGATATTTGAGGAATTGCAAGTGCTAGGGCCCTTGAGTACAGAGAAAGAGCTGGGGAACTGCAGAAAATGAGGCTATAGAGTGAGTGGGGGTAAAATCATGAACAAGCTTAATTGCATGCCATGCTAAGGGGTTTGGACTTTATTCTATGGGCAAAGGAGGACCAATGAACTTTTTAAGGCAGAGGAGGGATATAATACTACCTGCATATCAGCAAAAGAATTTTAGTGGCAATGGAGAGAATGAACCATTAGGGGAAAGAGATTAGAGGTGGAAGTTAATAGTTCACAAATTGCTACCACAATCATGTATTAACACATTGGATGCGGGAAACGTATTTATATGTTTTACGTTGACTGGTAAACACAATTTTCCAGTGAGTTTTCCAGTATTTGTCTGTTTAAAATTTAAGAAAAATAATTCAGTATACATTTTATAGTGAATCTCAAAAAGTTTCATTGAAAAAAAAATATGTAAAAGTAAAGTTATCGTAATTTTACTGAATGTTGCCATTTGCGCAAAAAATTAAGCAAAAACGGCCCGCATACAATTAACAGCACTAAGGAAGCCCTGACTGCATTTTTCAAGTTTTTAATGAAAATTTTAAAAAGTTTAATATGAATGTTACCAACATAACACGGACAAACAAAATAAAGAACAGTCACATCAATGCCATTTATATTCTTCCTTTCCTATACAACGCTGCATATATCTTTAAAGCTTAATTTGCGTCTCACCTCCTTGAGGTCTCCTCTAATGATTCCAGAGCTATGGCCACGGCTATCCCTCATTTAAATCTCTAGAGAACTGAGCAAAGCTGTAGATCTAAATATATTTAGAAACTGGCAGGAATAGCTTTTGATTAATTAATAACAGGAGAGTTGTATAGGATAAATTGTGCTGAAGGGAGGATGGGATGTCTTCTGGAAAGGAGGAATCAGAAGTTAAGAAGGCACGGGGAGAGAGAGAAACCTGGAATTTTAATGAAATAAGCAGACCAACTTTACTAGAATCAGAGACTGTGTTAGGAGCTCACAGGAGTAAATATGAGCATAATTTAAACATGAAAAAATAAATGTGCCAATGTAATGTTTTCTTTCGCTAGTTCACAGGCAGGCAAAACATCAGTTGTGTTTTGGATTGTTTTGGCTTTTGGTTCTCTGTGTATTTGCACATTTGCCAATCTACCCTATATAAATTATATTTTTTTAAAAATTTTGGATCAAATTAGAAATTTATTTCACTACACACTTCTTTTTTTCAGTTCACCCTTTAAATCAGTTGATAAGTTCACCTTTTAAACTCTGATAGTAGTTACAGAAAAAATAATCCATATTTTTCTCATTTATCTCTACTGCAACTATTGCCAGAGGTTAGAGCCATTTCATGTGTAAAATATATGTATGTAACTTTTTTCTTTTAAAATATGAAATCTCCTTCTCAGACCTAATAAATATGAACATTGACCCAAGGGCTCCAGTCTTTTAAATAACACTTTGAATAACACTTCTAAATAACACGTCTAGTCTATATTAAAAATTAACTGCAAACTCTAAAAGAAATTCTACACCAGGGAAATGTAGAAAGAAAAATCTCTGGTGAGTAACAAGGGGTGGGACTACTGAGTGGCGATACATCTCTGAATGAGAAGTTATAATAAACCAGCTGCCTGATCTGGTATAGGTTTTTTCAGGCTAAGGCTGGGTAGTGGAAAATGTTAAGGCGAAATTTTCCATTCATCTCACATACTTCACTGCTTAGAAATATGAACCACCTGTAACAGGAGCCCCAGGGGATTAACAAAAGTCGTGCAGATTACCCATTAATGACTCAGACCCCCTCCTGTTTGAAATCCAGCCCCCCTTTTCCCCTCTCTGAACATTTCATGATCTCCTCCACTAATTATTTGGAATTCGTTTGTAATAAATGCCTTATGTTCCCCTACTGAGGCACGCTTGTTCACTAACATTTCACTTTTTCTGTGTGATGTGAGCACCACAATAGAATTCCAAATGTAGAAAAGATAAACTTTTGGTTGAGTTGTGTTTGTTTTAGAAAAGGAGAGGAAATAAAAGTGTTTATTTGGGCTGGCCTGAATGGTCCGGTCATTGCCTTTTCTCCAGGGATTCTTTCATATTCTACTTTACTACAGACGGGAAATACATTTTTTAATTTTGGGGGGGAAATCTAACTTGTCATTGGACTGAGTATACAAAGCTTTAAATAATTTATTTAAAGATACCATTCTATTGTTTATTTAGTCAACACACACAAACACACGCACACATTTGGACGCAGGCTTCAGCAGAGTTACTGAGCATCTGTCTTTGGGCTGGAGCACCATGCCAGTATTTTCAGAGACCAGCATTCTCAGAGAAAGTTACATACATATATTTACATCACTGGAGTGTTTCTTAGAAATACCTAGTATCTGTATGTTTTAAGTGCACTGAATTTGTTTCATGTTCAGGAAATAATTTTATAAAATATATTTCCATTTCCGCTAAAAGATCTTTTGGTCGCGGCTCTATCAACTTCTGGGCAGTTTAGTTACACGGAGGACATTTGACAATAACCAACAGATGTTCACTTGTCACAAATGGTAGAGTGGTGTGCTATTTGTGGTAGAGGCCAGGAGATCTGCTAAACATCTTACAATATCCAGGAAATTCCCCTGGAAAACAACAACAACATTCTCTGGGTGCTCTCCCTCCCTGGAGCATGGCCCCTAGCCTTTTCCCTGTCCCTTTCCTTTCTGACTTACCCCCAGGCCATTAAAAAACAAACAATCAAATAAAATAACATTATCTGGCTACAAATGTCAATAGTGTTGAGATTGAGAATGCTGATCTAGACAGAGTGACTTACTATCTCTGAACTTCCATGTAATAGTGTGTGAAAAGCAACCTATTCATGCTACATACATGCTTCTGTTTTTCTTCTCCTGTTAGGAGGTATGGACTATCTATTACATTAGAAATTCCTCAACATCTTTAGAGAAGCACAACTTCTAAGAGCTCAGAAAGCCATCTCATGGATAGACAATGACTCTTTCAAAATGGAGCAGAATAGCTAACTATCTGGATACAGAAGAGTTTTTTTTGTTGTTGTTGTTTTGTTTTTGGATTTTTAGAAGAGTTTTTTAAAGCAACATTGAGAAAACACGTTCAGTGGATGCTGAAGTTGGCACCCACCAAATCTTGCTGCACATATCCAAGAAGTAAGGTACTGAAGAGGTTACCATCATGTTTACTAAAATGGCCAAGAATTAAAATAGTAATAGTATTGGAGAGAGTAGCAGTGAATCAGGAACTAAAAATTACTGAGAAATTTGACAAGGGATCCAGGTATTGGTAAATAACCGAAATGGTATTGGTAAATAACCGAAATAATCCGAAATGATTAGGGACAGTGGCTTAATGAATGGGATTCTACTTATGTATAACCATTTATTTATTTGAGAGGGCATGTAGGGATACAGGTTTGTTTCTTGTCTTGTTTGTTGTTGTTGTTTGTTCTGAATTACTTACGAGGATGAATTAAGCAAAGGCTTCTATTTTATTAAGATTCACCATTGTTTACCTATTAAAGGACAAGATAATAAGTAAGATTCCTTTTTCAGTTCTAGTATTCACTAGAGAAACAAGACACTGAGGCACACTACTCAATTTTAAACTGAGATTGCTCAAACTTGATCCTTATAGTGTCTCCTAACCTTTCCCACAGCAGTCTCTTAATGACAGAAATCCCTAGTACATGCGTTGGTTTTGCTAGGCAAACACATCTACCCGATTTCCTTTGATGATACCAGTCCCTCTCTCTGCGGAATGTCCTCTTCTAGTCCTATCGTTGTGAATCTGCCAATCATAGTTTCCAGCCTATGGTTGAGAGGGGTATATGTGACCCAGGTATGGCCACTGTAATTGCCAAACAGTAGGTGCCTGACCAAGGAAAAGTTATTCAGCAATTTTCTCTGGATTTTTTTTTTCGTTTTGGTATGGAAATACATATATATATATATATATATATATATATATATATATATATATATAAATATATAAAAGCTGCATTTCAAGAAAGAGTGAAAAGAGAAACAAATACCAGCACTACCACTATGTGATGGAAGCCCTTCTGCAATGGAAGTAAATAAGGCTGAAGACAAAGAAGAACACATCTGAATGAACTTTCATAGCTTTTATCTCCTAGGAAAATTCCCATTTCATATAATTTGCCTTATCTCTGTTCATAAACTTAGTAGTAATAGTCCCTTATTAACATGTGAATGTCTGTAGGACCTGAAATGATGTTCATTCTCTTCGTTCTGATATTGGTATTCTCTCTCTCTCTCTGTCTCTTTTCCTCTGATTAGTTTGGTTTGAGGTTTCAGTTTATTGACCCTAGGTCTTCTTAAAATTTTTTATGGTTTTACTGTGTATTTTATTTTATTGATCTCTGTTATTACCTCTATTATTTCTTCCTTTCTGTTCAATTTAGATTGAATTTTGTTTTTCCAATTTCTTTAACAAGAAGCTAAGATCATTAATTTTAATAATTCCTGATTTCATTATTCAGTTTTAGCTGCATCTCACAATTTTAAAAAGAATTTATTACCCAGCCAGTGTGGCTCAGTGGTTGTTCATCGACCTATGAACCAGGAGGTCATGGTTTGATTTCCAGTTGGGGCACATGCCCAGGTTGTGTGCTCGATCCCAAATGTGCAGGAGGCAGCCATCAATGATTCTCTCTCATCATTGATGTTTCTATCTCTCTCTTCCCTCTCCCTTCCTCTCTGAAATCAATAAAAATATATTTTTTAAAAAATGTTCAGAATGTTTTCTAATTTGCTTTGTAATATCTTCTTTGATTCATGGGCTATTCATACATGTATTGTTTATCTACAAATATTTGGAGATCTTCTAGATATCTTATTGATACCTATTTTAATTCAATGGTGGTCAAAAAGCATAATTTATATGACTTGAATCCTTTAAAGTTTATTAAGACTTGTTTGCTGACTCAGAACTTATTCTACTATAGTAAATGTTTCACCTGTACTTGAAAAAAAGTGTATTATGGTGTTGTTGGGTGGATTAGTTGATGTCATTTAGATTAAATTAGTAGTGTTTTTCAGGTCTTTTCTAACCTTGTTTTTCTCTCTACTTGTTCTTTCATTGAGAAAGAAGTGTATGAATTTGTTACTATAATTGTACATTTGTCTGTTTCTCCTTTCAGTTGCATTATTTCTTTATATCATGTATTTTGAAGATCTATTATGTGCCTACATATTTAGGATAGTTATGTCTTCTTGATGAATTGACCGTTTTGTTATTGTTAAATAACATTTTTTATCCTTAGAAATATTCCTTGCTCAGATATCCATATTGACTGATATCACCAGAATCCTCCCAGCTTCCCTATGTCCCTAAACAAGTCAAGTTTATTCTTCAATTAACATTGTTCACTCATTGGTTCTCTGAAAGACTTTTCCCTAGGAGGTTGACAAAATTGGTATTTAATAAATATAATATTTTCGAGGAATTTGGTAAAATAGTTATTTTAAAAAACCACAATTTATTATGTAGGACATTGTGACTTCTGCAAGACACTTCATAAAATCTCTCCTGATATTCCAAGAGCGACAGATTCCTGAATCTGGTGATAATAGTTATATGTAGCCACATCTGATGGACTGACTTAACAAACAAGCGCTGATGATTGGACTGCTGCCCTTTAGGAGGACGCATTTCTGCTGTTGCGACCACGTCTCCACCCTTTGCCAGGCAAATGTTCGACATTTGGTCAACACTTGTATGCCGAAAGAGTTGACTTGACTATTGATGTTGTAGATGATATAAGACTAGAAGAGAGAGTTAACAGAGGAGATGTTGAAATCAGAACTCAAAATATTCTCAACAGGCTGACAGCATGAGCCAGAAAAAATAAGGATAAGCTGAAAAGCTAGAAACACGAGGTTCTACATTTGTGTTAAAAAAAATTAACCTCGCACATACAGGATTAGCAGCAATTCATGTGAAAGGATTTGGCAGTTAGAGTTGACTGCAAGGTCAGGATGAACTTGCAGCATGACTTAGTTGTTAAAATAGTAGAGACAGCCTTAGGCTGCATGAAGAGAAGTTGTGTCAAGGACGAGAGAAGGGAAGTTTCTATTGTATTCTGTCCTGATCAAAGCCATCCGTAGCATGTCTATTTTTTTGATGCCACAATTTATTCTTATATTATTGAGTAGCTACAATGTTTCATTTAAGACTGAGACTGTAGTAATCCAAATTTATATCAAGTGGAAATTCTACTCTCACAGATGTCACAGTGGACTAAGAGGAAACTAACTTGTATATAAATAATTAACATATAAGAAAGAAAAAGATACAACCTTTAGGGTAGATAGCAATAAAAAATAATGCAGATGCTTGGGATGCATCTATATGCAGGTACTGATCACTACAGATTATAGAAATCAAAGAACTTGGACTTCACTATGTAGGCAACGGGGCAGCCATTGGAAATGTTTGCATTGGGGAACAATATAATCAAAGCTGTGTTTCAAGAAAGAAAGAAAATAGAAAAAAATACCCAGAAATTTACACATTAGTCCATATGATTGATCCTCACTGTGTTGTGGCTGTGGGACTTAGCCATTTGAGGCAGAGCCAGGAAAAATGAATGGAAATTGCGAGGAGACAGATTTTGATGTAATATATTGAATTTCTTTCCATCATGTTGTTCAAGATGAAAGAACTATTGGTAAGGAAATGACCAATCTTTTCACTGAGAGTTCAAGCAAAGAGTAGATGGCCATGTCTTAAGCCCTGCATGAGCCAATACAGTGGTTGATCTTGGGGTTTCTTTCCAGTCTTAGAGGTCTTGGAAGTCTGTGTTTCCATGGCATAGTAATATGCTGATTAATTAACCTGGTGAGCAAAATTACTTGAGTGTTTTGTAGCTTCAAATATGTTCTTTCTATCATCTAAAAATATCACTATGTACTTACAAAAAATTTTTTAATACACGATCATATTAAGGACTTGTTCTAACTTTTATTATCACACTAGAGGCCCAGTGCATGAACATTCATGCACTCGGGGCGGGGGGTGGGGGGTCCCTCAGCACAGCCTGCGCCCTCTCACAGTCCAGGACCCCTTGGGGGATGTCCACCTGCCGGCTTAGGCCAGCTCCCCAGGGGATTGGGCCTCAGCTGGCAGTCAGACATCCCTCTGGCAGCCCGGGAGCCCTCAGGGGATGTCCAACTGACTGCCTAGGGCAGTGGTTCTCAACCTCCTGGCCCTTTAAATACAGTTCCTCATGTTGTGACACAACCATAAAATTATTTTTGTTGCTACTTCATAACTGTAATGTTGCTACTGTTATGAATCGTAATGTAAATATCTGATATGCAGGATGGTCTTAGGTGACCCCTGTGAAAGGGTCGTTTGACGACCAAAGGGGTTGCGGCCCACAGGTTGAGAACCACTGGCCTAGGGGAAAAGGTCTAAGCCGCAGTCAGACATCCTTGGCACCGCCTCTCCCACCACTGCTGCACTCACAGTGATCAGCCCTGCTTGTGGCTGAGCAGAGCTCCCCCTGTGGAAGGGCACTGACCACCAGGGGGCAGCTCCTGCATTGAGCGTCTGCCCCCTGGTGGTCAGTGTGTGTCATAGTGACTGGTCGTTCCCGGTCCTTTTGCCTTAGGGTCAATTTGCATATTACCCTTTTATTATACAGGATTGTTTAATTTTAACTCATTATTCATTATGTTTTGATCAAATAATTTTGTTCATTAATTTTCTTGATAGTTCCAATTGATCTTCCCAAATGTAAAATGAGCTTTAAGGTCTTCCTTTCAAAATATACACCCCTAACGATAAAAATTATTAACTACAAGTATATGCGGTTTTGAATTATCAGTTAATACAATCAATGGGGTAAATCTGTATCCTATGTTCTTTCTATGTTAAACATACACGTAATAACAGAAGTATAGCAATGGTAATTTGGTAATTCCTAATTGAGGAGTTTAATGTCAAGAACAATGATGAAATATATTAATAGTTTATATCACAAATTATCGTTCTGATTTTTTAACATTTTTTAACAAAGCAATGTTTTTTCAAGTTTTTGTTAGCCTTATGTTCATTCTCAATATTGTCTATAAAATACCAAAGTATTGGCAATAAAAACACTGCCACTTTTATACTAGAGAAAATAAGGAATCAATCACCATGTTGTCACGGGAAGGAAACAACCATGAAACAACAGGAAAGGGGACCCCAGCACGGCTTGTGGTGATACATTACACTGTGGCCAGCACATGCAACTAAATCAACAGTGGCCTGATGAATGGCTCCTCCACATAACACTGCAGAATGAAGCATTGCAAGTTTTCATTAGGGAGTGGTTTTAGTACACCCAGAGGCACAGTGAGAGGAAGAACTTATATGAGAAGTTTCTGTCTTTAAAAAATATCTTGACTATACTTGGTTTAATACTTATTAATAGAAAACTTACTCAGAAAATTAGACTTCTACTTGTGCCTTAGTTATAAAGAAAAATAAACAATTGCCAGTTGAAGTAAAATTTATGTTGTCTTCCAGAATCACATAGTACCAGAAAATATGACTTTGCTAGAAAAAGCGAATGTTACTAAGGATACTTGTGACATCTTTTACTGACAAATGAAAATTAGGTTCAGATAATGTTAGATAACAAAACAGGTAAACACGACTGTGAAATTGCCAGCAATTCCCTATTTATAGGAGTGACTGAAAGTTTGATTTTTTCTTTTTAGATTTCATTTCTTTCACATTTTTCAAACTTTTATTTTTAAAACAGTGTCACAATTAGCCCTCATCTTCTGCAGCAAGAGTACCAATCCCAATGGTGGGAGATTCTATTATCTATTTCCTTGTTTTTGATGACCTTGACCATTTTGAGGAGTTCAGTAGTCAGGTATTTTTTAGAAGGTCCCTAAATTGAGATTTGTCTGATATTTTCTCTAAGGTAAAACTGGAATTAGGAGGAAGAACACAGAAGTAAAGTGCAATTTTCATCACATATCAAGGGTACATACTATCAACATGACTTACCATGTTTGATGCTAACCTCGACTATATAGCTAACATAGTTTGTCAAGTTTCTCCACTATAAAATTACTTTTTCTCTCTTTTCATACTTTTTTGAGAGGAAGTCACTATGTGCAACCCACACTGAAAGAAGTGAGGAGTTACGCTTTCTTTTCCAAATCATTCTAAAATTAATCACAAATTTCCTAAGAAGGCTTCAGCAACATAATGGCTGTACCTCAGCACTAGCCATCACCTTTGACACAGAGGTAACATCACATCAGCCAATGCTGTCATATTTGGGTTCTCTCCCAGCTCTCACCCACCGGCTTCCAAGAACATCTGTGACCCCAGGACCTGGGTCCAAAGAGACATGAATGTGCTGAATGAGTTTATCTAGCAGAATAGATGCCAAAATTGTACAACTCATTAGTTATACTTCTCATCTTTAGCTCTTTCCTTTTGCTTAGTTGGCTAAAATGTATCTCCCTCTTAAATTAATTCTGCATTCTCTCTCTTTCCAGTATTCTTTTTTTACTCTGTCTTATTTCATAATTGTTTTATTCCCAAGTTTCCTTTTACAGATTACTTCCAATGACTTAGAAAAAATCTAATTAGATAAACCTTAAGCAACATCATGTTGATTGTGTCCTACTTACATACACTGCTGATCATACTCCTATGTATCATGTGCTAAAGTTAAATTCCCTTGAGCAAAGAGTAAAACAGCAACTATTTCCATGGTAACACCATTACATTTAATTTTTTTTAAATGCACACTTTTGTTTATATAATACTAATGGAACGAAAGATTCCAAAAGCCTCAAAGACATCAGTTTTTTTGCATTTTCTTTCAAAAATACGTACTGGATATATGATCCCCATACTCTGTCTGAACTAGATGCTGGGGATGAAAAGGAATGGATCCTGACATCAGGGAACTTCCAGCTAGTAGGCAGCAGTTAGCTATCCACAGGGTATAATTGAAAGTTATCATCAACAAATAGTTTTTCTGCATTTATTCTGAAATTTCAATCATTGCTGTAATTCTTTTTTTGTAAAGGTTATATTAAAAGGTGACCTAACACTAAAAATTAGAGAATCACAAATTAAATGATGTATTTTTTAAGCCTGATTGAAAATTATTTAAAAGATAGGAAATATGCAATGTTGTTAGGATGTGGTTCTATTATGAATTGATTGCCTATGATCTTTGAATGTTTTGAATTAAGTTGTTAACTTTATTTGTTTGTGGGAGCTCTTCATCTATTTGGCTTTTGGTTCTTTTACCTATCATAAATTTCAGATGTTTTCTGATATTTACTTGTATTTTTACATATTCATAACATGTTTTCTATTCTAAAACTTTTAATTTTAGATGGCCAAATTTATTCATATTTTCCTACAGGATTCTTCCTTTCATATTCTTTTAAAATTCTTACTAAAATATTAAGTAGAAATATTAAAATTAACACTGTATAAACAACATTATTCTAGTTTTGTTCAAAGGAAATAAACATAAAAATAAGAAGGAAGAACATTGTATTTCTCAAATTTACCCAAGTTTTTTTTAGTTAAAGTGCATTATTATTACAATCAGAATAAGTTATAAATGTAACATATTTTTAATGTACAGATGTATCTCAAAGAGAAAAATGCATGAATCCTCTAGCAACCACCCTCATTTCAGCATGAAAGCCAGAATCCCTGGAAACACAACTTAGGTGAATTTTAAGAAAATAACGAGAGGGTTCCATTTTTCTTTTGCAATAGATATCCCTCCTCTGCCAAGACTGGTAGAACTGGTATAGTCTGGACAAAAAAGGAAGTACATTGAACAGCTGGGAAGTAAAAAGAATGAAGAAGAAATGAAATGTTGAGTAAATGCCACATCATTTCCTTTATTCATATATGAATGAAGGTCCACTAGTTCAATAGTAACAGATTGGAAAGGCAATAGGGATTTGGAAGTTAATCTCGTTTCCTTTAAAAGACACTAAATGTCTCTGAGTCTATAAAATGCAACCTTCTAGATTATAGGTATTTTTTTTTAAATTGAGAGTTTTAAATTAGTGTCATTTGACAAAAAAACAAACAAAAACTTAGCAAAATGGAAAGAGAAACGCTGCCTGGACAGAGCAAGGAAGGTTTCAAAAGAACTCCGAGCAAGAACAGATTGTACTTAGGAGGCTTAGGAATTATCTTCAGACCAGGGGACAGCTATGTGTGCTAAGCGTGTGACTCCACTCAGCCGGCGGGGTCACCCTGGCAGTGAAGTGGCTGGCACGGGGCCAGCAGCATCAGGAGGTGGACTCTGAAGCAATCGCAGCTTCCCTTTTATTCACTGTGTGATCGTTTAGCCTCTCCAAGTGGCAATGTCCTGGTTTATAAACTGGGGATAACACCAGTGTCAACATAGGCGATAACGAACTACGAGAAGTGTTTGAGATGAAACCTGTTAGGAAGGCTCCACAGCTCTTGCCTCACCACACAATGTGTTTCTTGTTTAAAAATTGCCCGGGCTTTCCTGTAACCACCTCACCACTGATCTTCCTTCCCATCTCCAAACATTGGCCCTAAGCCCACTAAGCAAAAGGTCCACAGTTGTGCCCCTGCTAAGCGAAGGAAATTCTGACGTGGAGAGCTGACACAGATCTGCAAATTCACTGCAAAATGACAGGCCCTGGTCATTAAAACAACAATAATATCAATAAATCTATTAGCAGTCGTTATTTATTGCGATGGTTCTGTGAGCCAAGACTGTGTTAATTGCATCTAACAGATTAAATCCCTTCTTCCAACAGACTGTGAGGTAGGTGTGGTTACCCCACTTTGTAGATCAGCTGAGACCCAGAGAAGTTAAGGAACCTGTCTAGATTCACTGGGTTAGTGAGTCCTCAGGGAATTCAGAAGCTGCCAGGAATTTCAGAGTTTTCTCTGTATACTCAAGGTACTCCCCACCACATTCTGTCACTTTTACAAAGTTGTCTTCCAACTTTTGGCTTGAATAGCTCCTAAAAGAATTCTTAAAACATTTCTCCTCCCTGGAACATTTATAAATTAACATCTGTATTTCTCCAAAGTTTAAATAGTTATAAATGTAGTAATTTCTAATGCAGTTTAAATTTAGATATTTAAAAATAAAACTCTTTCACCACTTTAATTTATCCCATGCATCATGTACTGTAGTGTTTTAACACCAATCATTATTCATTTTTAATGGTTAAATTTTTTGTTACTATTTGACCTCTTCCCTTTCTCTATGCGAAGTCATATTTCCATTCAACTTTCTCCACATAATGATTATCCTATTGTAATAATATATCTTTACACTTAAATCACTCAACACACTTTGCTGTATTTGAACTTTTTTATATAGTTTTCTACCACTTCAGGCTCTACGACTTAAAACAGTTTCTTCAGATTTATTTTTTCAAATATTTTTGTTATACAATTGACCAAAACACTGTAAGTACAAAGCACATGTTGACAGTTAATACATTGAAAGTACAATTTATGAGGAATACATTGTTTAATAACATGGATAGAGCTTCTTTCTAACTGGTTGATGAATTCATGAATAAATATTACTTGTTGTTAGAATGAGTCAGAACTTAGCAAAAATAGCAAAAAAAAAAAAGGAGAAAGTTGGCCACTTTAGGGTGTGGCTTACCAAAGGTGCATTAGTCATTGTTAAATTAATAAAAATCTAATATGAATTAATAAATAAAAAGAAGAGTGATGAGGAGTGACAGTGGGCAAAAGACTTTTGCCCATGATTTTTTTAAAAACGGTAAAGAAATAGTTTCACCTACAAGTAGGAAAAAAATGTTAAAGAAAATATAGAATATTATTTTTTATATTTTTAACTTTTATATATTTTAACTTATAGGTTAATTAAACTTAATTTTCTCAGGTTTGTAGATTTAACACTGATTCATCAGAATTAAATTTGAAACCTTTAATTGAAATTTAACCTTGAATTTAAATTTCTCTTCCATGAAAATTATGTAACTGACAGACACACAGACGGCACCTTGATAAAGAGCACTTTTCAGACACTGATCTTTTTCTTTGTCTCCATGAAGTTGCTTTTTTTGTTTTGTTTTGTTTTGTCTCTCTTTCTCTTTCTTTGGGACAATATTCCATGGCAATATTAGGGAATAGAATGTCTTCTCTTTAAAGTGGAAGAATGGTAGAGGTGAGAGGAGAGGTGGAAAACAGAACCCACATAATACCCCTGACCAGAAACTAAGTCCCTAAAACTCTCCATGTCAATGAAACTCTTGGAAAGTCTTCGGATACCTCAGGAGCACTCGTGCCCAAGTTGGAGAGCTGCTGACATGATACTAAACATGTTTGAATAGGAGAGTGAAAAGAACACCTACGTTAGAACCAATCAGATGTGGGCTCAAATCCTACTGCTGCTGATCCCAACTTGTGTGACCTTCAGCACATTCCTTAAACTCTGAGTCTCAGGTTTCTAAGGTGTAAAAATGAAAATCATAATTCTGAATACCAAGGAGAGTATAAATGAGCCCAATGTGTGTAAATCCCATAATGTAGTGCCTACAAAAATGCACTCAAGAGATATAAATTTACTCTTAACAAGTTTCTGCACTTCCTAATAGAGATATTAGTACTTTTTCTACAGGACCTGTTGAATATTAAAAAGGCAATTTCAATTTTGTTTTTATTCCCAACCCAGAGAGTCAGAAATTTTTATTTATCAAGAAGTTTGAGTATACAATTCAATAAATGTTTATTGAGTGTTTATTATGTGCCAGGCACTGTTCTTAGGTGACTGAGTTGCAAAAATAAATAGGAAAGTGTTCCTGGTCTCAAGTAACTCACAATTTGGCCATATAGATTAATGTTTCTACTAACCATGAGTTAACTAGTTATTGTATTTAAGATATTTTACTGACCTATGAGAGAACAATTTCAGTAAGAAGATGAGAAGAGATTCTGGATTCTGATAATGTGAGGAATAAATGGGAAGTAAGTTAAGTGAAGATAGAGTATATGGACTATGTCATCAAGAAATTTAAATCAAAATGGAAGAGAATGATGGTTGAGCAGAAGGCAGAGTAAAAAGATGTGAGAAATGCTAATACGTTTCTAGACCTAGAAAGAGGGACTGGTACCTAAGGTAGATAATCAACATTGTGGAGGCAAAGGTGAAGGTGAATGATGTGTCTGAGTCCTACAGGTGCTTGGAAACAATGGCATTAGAGCAAACATATAATAAAATACAAGAATCCTATATAATAAAAAGGTAATATGCAAGTTGACCCTAACGGTGGAACGACTAGTCACTATGATGCGCACTGACCACCAGGGGGCAGATGCTCAACGCAGGATCTGCCCCCTTGTGGTCAGTGCGCTCCCATAGGGGGAGCTCCACTCAGCCACAAGCCGGGCTGATGGCTGCAAGCGTAGCGACGTTGGCAGGAGCCTCTCCTGCCTTCACAGCAGCACTAAGGATGTATGACTGCCAGCTTAGGTCTGCTTCCCCCGGGGGGGCGCCTAAGCCAGCAGGTGGACATCCCCTGAGAGGTCCCGGACTGCGAGAGGGCGCAGGCTGGGCTGAGGGACCCCCCCAAGTGCATGAATTTTTGTGCACCAGGCCTTTAGTGGAAAATAAGTAAAAAGGTGCACAGTAGAAAAAGTAAATGTTGCTTATTGGGACTAGATCCCTGATGTCAAATCACAGCTGATATCCATCTATCAATGAGGAGGCATCCTGCTTCTGCCATCCTTATCCCAGATCCATCTGAAATACCACCTCTCACAGTGCACTGAGTTTGAAATTAAAGCTTTAATCATTAATAGAAACAAATGATAAAAACAAGAAGTTAATCAAAATAATAAAATCAGCAATTCTTTATATTGATTTTTTTTTTTAGATTTTTCCCTAACCAATGAAATTCATAAATCAGGGTTTACAGATTATAACACTTGAAATCTCTCTACCTCTAGTACTTCTTTACAGATTATATATTCCTCACCTGCAATTCCTTCTTATGCTTTCTTGTACAAACAAGCCAAAGATACATAACCACAAAATCTTAACCCATATCTTCATGATTTTCTAGAAGTATAAAAGAATGAACCTGTCTGGGATGGGGGTGGGGGGTTCCTAACATAAAAGAAAAGCCTGGATTTTTAAAAGTACATTATGTGCTATGACTCACGTATTCTGTCCTTAATGCAGCAGATTTTAAGAAAGTTACTGATCCATTATGCATGAGAAATGGGAGGATAGAGGATGTGCATGGCGAATTTTATAGATCCCTGTAGAAAAACGTTTAAATTATGTGCTGTAGACTTAAAATTTTACCAGATGTCCAGACATTCTTTTGTTATTTCTTCATGAGAAATTCTTTTTAAAATCTACCAAAAGTAATTCATGTCATTGTTCTCCCTAAATGAAACATGTATGCTTAAATCTAGAATTAAAGATAAATGAGAATTAAATGTATATCTAAGTAAAACTGAGTAATTTTCACGTTTGAAAATATTACCAACATACTGTTTAACAACAATATTCAAAATAACCTCTTTTTAGATGGTGATGTCTGGATCTGAAAAAAACATGAGGTATGTTTATCATCAAATTCTCCCTTTTAATGTTGTACATTAGTTAATAAACTAAAGGTAAGTTAAGTGAGGAAAATTTAATTTTATATTTAATAATAAAATAATAGTTTAACATGAATTGTTGATTTTACTCTTTAACATGCACTGGGTCAAATATTTAATATATACCATATCATGTAGTCCCTTCAACTACCCTGCTATATTATTCCTATTTTATATATGGGGAAATGGATTCTTGGAAAATAAAAGTGATTTGTATAAGGTCAAAAAGATAAGTGGCAGGGCTGAATTTTGAACTTAAGTGTTCTGAATCTAAAGTCCAAACTCCAATCTAAAGTCTAAGCTTTATTTTTTAAACGTCCAGAAGTAAAGAATTATAGTTCATGTGAAGAACTCACAGTGTGCACTAAAAAAAAAAAAAAAAATGACACAGAGGTAGCAGCAACCTCTTGATGAACTCATAGGGACCTCTTATATGGCTCATGTTGTACAAGAATTCAGTGAAAACATTCTCAATGTGAGCTATAAAAACGCTTTAAGTTGTGCTCTGTAGCCAAATGGATTACAATCAGCCAGCTTACAAAGAGCAGCATCGATGTGCTATAGCCCTGTCCCATTTCAGTAAATACAGAGGTCAGAAAGAGAAGGAGATGGTTTCCACATGAGCAAAGAGTTTGTTTCCTGCAACACGATGTTAAACCCTTTCTGGGCAGCCAACGTGGCTTTTCACAAACTTTTACAAACCATAAAGGGAAGAGTAATTAAGTGCCAAAAGACGACTCAGAAATCTCCAAATTTACAAGAAATTCCTTGATTCACAGCTTCATTGCTAGTGTAACTAATATTTGCTAAGCACAATTCTTTGCCTAGGGTTCTGGTGACTTACATTGGACAATCAGGTGTGAATTTTATAGATTAAAAAACTAAGATTCCATAATAACTGTAGAGATAAAATTTAATCCCCCATCTGACTGTGCTTATCTGCTACACCAATTCCAGCCCATGAAGAACTTGAGACACTGCTAGGAGAAGGGACCCTCTGCATAGGATTAAAGAACATGTAAATCAAGAACATCCAGAGCAGAGACTAGGCAGAATAGAGCTTTAACTATTTAGTCCAGTGCATGTTACAGAATAATCAGCAATTAATATCAAACTAGTGAGTTTTTTGAATATAAAAATTAACATATGTGGAATCTAAAAAACATAATTACCCAACAGAAACAAATTAATAAATACAGAAAACAAATTGATAGCTACCAGATGGGAGGAGTTTTAGAGGGATGTATTAAAAGATGTTATGAAGTAAAATAGCCAGTTATAAAATTAAGGGGCTGTAAAGTACAGCATAAAGGATATGGTTAGCCTGGCCGACGTGGCTAGTGGTTGAGCATTGACCTATGAACCAGGAGGTCACCATTCGATTCCCGGTCAGGGCACATGCCTAGATTGCAGGCTCAATCCCAGTGTGAGGCATGTAAGAGGTAGTCAATCAATGACTCTTTCTCATTGATGTTTCTCTCTCTTCCTCTCTGAAATAAATAAAAATAAATATAAAAAGTGCCTTTCTGAAATTCTAAATATTTATTTGAAAAACTCACCTGGCCCTTAAAATAAATTTCCCTTTTATAAATCATGAATGAAAGAATAATCTAAAAGCTTAATTTAATTATTTTGAAAAGCAAAGTCCTCTAGAGCTTAGTTAAACCCAAACTTTAAAATATTGATTTTTGTTGTCACTAATATATAACCACCATAAATAATATCTATTGTTTTGTCCATATTGTGATTTAAGTAAAAGTGGGAGACATTTTATATCTGTCAAAACTATCAATTAGATTTTATAAATATACTTTCTCAACTGTGTGAATATCCTTTATTATAATGTATGTAAAATTTGTAAGTAAAGCTAAAATAGATTATGAAAAATCTCAGATTATTTCTTATTAGATAATGTCTCATCTTCAAAATTTACTTCAAACTTTTTTCATTTGATTTAAATCTATATGTGTTGCTCAGAAACACACACACACACACACACACACACACACACACACACAGCATATCCAAAGAGAATATCTGACAACATGTGATACAGCATTTTGAACATGATTTTGACATTTCTTACAAAAGTTAGAATATACTGCAAAGTATATATCATAACTATTACTTATAAACCCAGGGCAAACTTATGGGAAAATAATATTCTCAGCAGTTTAATTTGTATTACATTTATTCATGTTTACTTGCTTCTGTACACTTAAGCACACTAATGCTAATAATAAAATTAATGTTGGCAAGAGAAGCCATGCTAAAAACTTTCCTAAGACATTAATTCCCTCTTATCTTTTGGAATGCATAATCCGTAAATTTTACTGACATTGCGAATCAATCATAAGTGCTTAGAATGCCAAATGAGTGTATGCTTTGCAGCTAAGTGTACAATAATGGGAAAGATGAAAAACACTACTGCACCCCTGGGGTTGGTGGGAACACTTATCTAATTACACAGCTCATCAGCCCCTGCCAGCTAAAAGGGCAACAGCCAGGTGGAGCATCTTAATTTGCCATGTAATTCCTTATCAGGTATGTTAAAAAATATTTTATTAAGCATCTTGATTTGCCACATAGTTATATATCTGGAATGCTTAAAATATTTTATTAAATATGTCAAATATCAGCTATTAAACTACCCAGGAAATGCATGTTTTTAGCCTTGTTTTGTAGCAATAAATTTAGTCAGTATGCCCTGAGCGGTTTGGCTCAGTGGATAGAGCGTCGGCCTGCGGACTGAAAGGTCCCAGGTTCGATTCTGGTCAAGGGCATGTACCTTGGTTGCAGGCACATCCCCAATAGGGGGTGTGCAGGAGGCAGCTGATCGATGTTTCTCTCTCATCGATGTTTCTAACTCTCTATCCCTCTCCCTTCCTCTCTGTAAAAAAAATCAATAAAATATAGTTTTGTAGCAATAAATTTAGTCAGTAAATATGTACACTTTTTTTTAAATGACAAACTGATAGTGCTCAAGAGTAAATTTCAGCAAAGATCTTCTTTGACATTTGCAGTAATTTTGACCCCTCTCTGTATGGCATAGTTTTTAATAACTCAGCTCTCAAACAATTATATAACCATTGGCACACCCAAAAGAGTGCCGGTCCTTTTCACACAGAGAGAATAATGCATACAAGTTTTCAAAGTTAAAATAAGAAGTATTCTTTTTTAAAAAATCTCTCCTTTATCAGTATCTGCCATTTATCAAGATCCAGGAACTGTAAAGCTATACCCTCACAGTGAATAAGTTAGCCACTGATTATATTTCAGCATATTTTTGATGAAGTTCTGGAATAAACTACCAATTTTTTTCATTAGAGTGAATCTCAGACAGAAGTCACTGGAAAATAGCTCCTTTGTGGTTCCAATTGGCTGTCTCCTGTTTTTTGCTCATTTAATTACTGATTGATCCTTCTCTTGTCCCATGTTAGATTGTTTCCACACTGTATAAGAAACACTAGTCTTCAAAAACAACTGGATGAGAAAAAAATCTAGAGCTATTTTTGGCATATTTGAATAAATAACCAATTTGAAGAAGTATCACTCATTCATTCATTTGACGAAGTCTTATTGGATATTAATTAAGAAATTTGAAGACATTCCCAAGACACTAAAAATTGCATAGAGGATTGAAAATGCACCTTTTCATGGATCTCCAACATTGATTGAAAATGTTTCTACATTATGCCAGAACTGGTTTGGCTCAGTGGATAGAGCGTCAGCCTGCGGACTGAAAGGTCCCAGGTTCAATTCCGGTCAAGGGCATGTACCTGGGTTGCGGGCACATCCCCAGTAGGAGATGTGCAGGAGGCAGCTGGTCGATGTTTCTCTCTCATCGATGTTTCTAACTCTCTATCTCTCTCCCTTCCTCTCTGTAAAAAATCAATAAAATATATATTAAAAAAAAAGAAAATGTTTCTACATTATTTTATTGTATAACATGAAACTAGAGATTAGGTCCTTATGCTTATTGGTCTCATGCAGCAATAAAATATGCACCAAAATCTAAACAGTACCTGGCTGTAATCAGCTCATTCTAATGATACAGAATGTACTTACATATACGTAAAAACACAAAATATTTAAAAATTAAAACACAATAACTTCAGAGGTAACATGTGGACTCTTCAGGGTCCATAGACTTTGTATGGGGAAGACTGTAAGAGTTATATATGAATAAATAAAAACTCAAACATAATGAGGTAATAACCAAAAAGCAAAATGGCCTCATAGTTTAGAAGGGAATCACCCAATGGGCACCTACATATTATTATAGACTGTATTTCCCTAATTCAGCTCAAAAAGAGGTGCAGCAGAAATGATGTAAAAAATATCTGACCTAAAAGTGAACTGAAAATAGAACTTTTAAACTGAAAAATAAATTAAAAAGAGGAATGCTGAATTGAAGTAGACTGCATATGTTGAAAAAAACCTGAGTAGTGATGACTCAGTAAGTTTCTGAAAGCAGATTCTATACTAAAACAGGGGCATGGATAGTTTAGATTTAAGTAAGAATTAATGCAAGAAGGATGATTATGACCTGTCACTGAATGTGGCTAAAAAATTCCCTTGCTTGGATGTCATTAACATGTGAGCATGTCGTATATCATGGTTTTTGAATGTAAAAAAATTACTTTTGAAGGTTAAAATTCTATTAATAACTATCCTGAGGAAACAGGCAAAACTGGAGTATCTGGGTATCCTACCATTTAATGATTTAAAAAGACTATAGGATGAGCTGATTTGGAGGTGGGAGATATTGGACATGAGGAACTAAGTTTTGGATATATTAAGCTTAATAGGCCTGTGAGATATCTTAAGGAGAGATTGCATAAAGGTCATTGGGCACAGGTTACTGCATTCAGAGGAGAGTTTTGGATGGGAGATAAAACTTTTAGTGTCAACCAAAGAACTTATACATGTATATGCATAATCCATGGACAGACAATAGTGTGGTGAAGGCCTGGGGAAGTGGGGGGAGAGGGGTGGTGGTGGGGGTCAATGGGGGAAAGAAAGGAAACATCTGTAATATTTTCAACAAAAAGATAAACTAAAAAACAACTTTAAGTGTCATCAGTGCTTGTAGTCTAATGTCTTGAGACTGGATGAGAGCAAAAGGAAATGAGTATAGCTAGATAAGAGAAGAACTGAAAGAACTGACTTTGAGCCACTCTGATATTTAGAAGACAGGTGCATGGGGGCAAGTCATCGAAAAAGGATATAGAAAGAACTCTGAGATTAACCAAAGATCTTATATGCATCTATGCATTACCTATGGACACAGACAATAAGGTGGTAAAGGCCTGGGGTGGGGCGAGAACTGGGTGGAAAGGGGCAATGGAGAGGAAAAAGGGGAACACCAGTAATATTCTAAACAATAGTTTTTTTAAAAAAGAACTCTGATCCATTTAGGTATAAATTTCTGCCTCATGTAGATATAACCCATGATATATTTGAAAATTGCTAAGAGAGTAGATCTTTAAAGTTCTCATCACAAGAAAAAAAATTTATAGCTATATATGGTGACACATGTTAACTAGACTTATTGTGCTGATCATTTCACAATATATACAAATATTGAATCATTATGTTATATACCTGAAACTAACATAATGTTGTATGTCAAATATACCTCATTAAAAATGGGGGAATCAGGAACATGCCTGAGACCTTCTGTCATTACTTCTTTCCAGTAATGTAGTGCAGTTCCAGCCAATGCAAAAAATACAAGAATAAAATAAGATGTGTAAGAATTACAATAGCATGGCATTGGCAAATGGGTATCAAATAAATCAGTCCAGTCTTAGACATAAATTTATTTATATATGGCATATCTATAATAATAAAAGCATAATAGGCTAATTAGACCAGATGTCCTTCTGGACGTCCTTCTGTCCTTCCGGACAAAGCCGGGGCTGTGAGGGAAGCCCAGGTCCCGGTTACCTGCCAGCGGCCAGAGGGAGGGAAGCCTAGGTACCGGGTGCCAGAGGGAAGCTGGTGCCGGCAGTCAGGGGAAGGAAGGCCTACTCTTACACGAATTTTGTGCATTGGACCTCTAGTCGTATATAATAAAAGGCTAATATGCAAATCGACCAAATGACAAAACGACCAATCGCTATGAGGTGCACTGACCACCAGGGGGCAGACGCTCAATGCAGGAACTGCCCCCTGGTGGTCAGTGTGCTCCCAAAGGGGGAGCGCCACTCAGCCAGAAGCCAGGCTCACGGCTGGCAAGAGCCGCGGCAGTGGCAGGAGCCTCTCCCACCTCCGTAGCAGTGCTAAGGATGTCCAACTGACAGCTGAGGCCTGAGCATGTCTAAGCCATCAGTTGGACATCCCCCAAGGGCTCCCGGACTGCAATAGGGCACAGGTCCAGCTGAGGGACACCCACCCCCTGCCCGAGTGCATGCAATTTTGTACACCAGGCCTCTAGTTGCTATATAACAGAGCGTGAAAAGGGTAAACTATGAAAAAGTAGCGCTAGGCTATCCATATAGAAAAGTTATAAAAATTATATATATATTTAAAAGAATATGCCTCTAACTTGTTTTTAAATTTTAGCACCTGAGTTTTTCTAATACTAAAATATTATTTCCTTTTCAAATACATTTAAAAAATGGTGAACCTTGCCCTAACTGGTTTGGCTCAGTGGATAGAGCATCGGCCTGCGGACTCAAGGGTCCCAGGTTCGATTCCGGTCAAGGGCATGTACCTTGGTTGCGGGCACATACCCAGTAGGGAGTGTGCAGGAGGCAGCTGAATCGATGTTTCTCTCTCATCAATGTTTCTAACTCCCTATCCCTCTCCCTTCCTCTCTGTAAAAAATCAATAAAATATATTTTTTAAAAAATGGTGAACCTTAAACCACTTCTTAAAATGTAATCAAATTCTATTTATTCACACAGCAAAAGAATCAAGAAACTGCCACCTCAATTATGACAATCCCCTCATAAACCTTCCTCTGGTGTTCCACAAATGGATTTTTAAATAGAATACATCACAGCCTGTGCCCTGACTCTACTCAAGATGAATATTATAATCACTAATAGAAGGCTGCCAAACCCAAGTTCCCATGGGGTAGGAGATGGTAAGAAACATAATAAACCTTTGTAAAATTATTTGTATAAAATTCACCAGGACAATGTCAAGATGGATCACTAGGCCCAGTATGGACAATATCATCATCCATCAGGCTACTTCTTAGTAAAACAAAAATAGAAGTTTTTTGGAACCAAATCAAAGATGATATTTTTAAATTAAAATGATTTAACAGAAGAACAATCAAGGCCTTAAATTATAAATGCCCATCCTTCAAACCTCCCTCAAAATAAGCGTCTCTGTTTAACTGTTTTTTTTATGATTGAAAATTAGTGTTACTTCCACTAAAAATCTATCAGACTTTTATTACATTGTTCTGTGATAAAAAGCACTTCTTAACAGACATGGGGAAAGCTGGATTGAATGTTTTTAAGATTTAGTTTTGAAGGAATTAGGAGAGACTCATTTTTCCTAAGGTCCCTAGTGTCCAAATGTTTTTATAAAATGTACAAAAATTTTATAAAAACATACTTTTGTACTTGAGACGTTTTTATAATAAATCTAAGAATAACCAAGAAAGAAATTTCAATGTTATACCAAACTGTAGCTGTAAAACCAAATTGCTTACAAGACATTTTGTTTTAAACACCTAAAAGACAGCTTCTCCGGGGGAAAAAAGACCAAAGTTGCCATCTTCTAAATGACAAGTATCCTCCGTATTTCCACCCACTACAGTTCTCTTGTTTACAATATTAACCATCTTTTCTTTTTCCCATTACCTTTTATCTAACCAAATACTATTTTTGACAAGATTTTTTTTACCAGTGCAACTCTGCACAAGAAACATTATATAAAATATTGGTTTTTTTCTCATAGATCCCAGAGAACCACATCATTTAAACTAATAGAGACAAACCCATTAGGGGTTTTTAAGAAATTCCATTAGCAATGAACAAAGCATACAAAAGCCCTACACACAGGGAGCTTGTGTTCTACTTGGGGAGACAAAAAAATCAATAAATCATAGTTGATTTTAAGGAATAACTTCTGAAAAGAAAAATAAAGGACAGATGATACTGAATATTGGTGATGGCAAGCAATTTTAAACTGGGTAGGCAGGACAGGGCTCACAGTAGGGATGAAACGGTGAGAGAGAGGGCTGTGGGGATACCTGAGGGAGAAGTTTCCGGGTGAAAGGAACAGCAAATCCAAAGAGTTTTGAGGAACGGAGAGGAGGTCAGTGTAGCTAGAGCAAGGGGGGTTAGAAGAAATCAGTGTGAGGTGAGCTTCGAAAGCAATGGGGGCAGGAACTTGTGAAACCTGTGGGAATTTCAGAACTTTGGCTTTTCCTCTGAGTACCGTGTGCAGGCACTGGAAGGTTCCCAACAAAGCACAAGATCTGGTTTACTTCTGACTGCTATACTGAGTACAGTCTACAGGGTTCAAGGGTAGGAGCCAGACCCTAGGACAGGCGTGATGGTGGAGGCTCAGAGCAGGGTGTGAGCAGTCACAGTGGTGAGAAGTGGCACAGCTCTAGACCTATTTTGACAGTGGAGACAACGGGATTTAATAGAAGATGATACAGATGTGCCCAAAAGAGAGGAATCGTGGAGCCATTGCCTGAGATGGGGCTGACTGCGTAAAGCAGGTTTGGGGGTGGGATCGGGTTCAGTCGTAGACATATTACATTTTGCATGGCTATCAGATATTCAAGTAGAGGTATTGAAGGAGTCTGAGATTTTAAGGAAGAGAGATCATCAGGGCATGAGGGTAGATATAGAAGAAAACTAAGAGTTAAGCCTTCAGGATCTCCGATATCAAGTTCTCTGGGAAGTGAAGGACATATTTCTAGAATTTCTATTTGGTTCTTTTAAATAGGCCCTTTCTTTTCTTCAAAGTTTGCTCTCTGATTCTTTTTTTCTGGTCCTTAATCATCCTAAACGTACATTTTTATATGAGCTTTCAGATTGTTTTCTTATTATCAGAAGTTTTGGACCCTCTAACTCTACCATGGGAGAGTCTTTTCTAAATGGTGGCATATTTGCTCTGCCACCACTCCAGGGCAGACGCGGGTGGATATCTGGGTGGTGGAGGACAGGGGCTGTCACTTCCTTTTTGTGTCTCTCTATACCAGGGGTGGGCAAACTTTTTGACTCGAGGGCCACAATGGGTTCTTAAACTGGACGGGAGGGCCGGAACAAAAGCATGGATGGAGTGTTTGTGTGAACTAATATAAATTCAACGTAAACATCATTACATAAAAGGGTACGGTCTTTTTTTTTTTTTTTAGTTTTATTCATTTCAAATGGGCCGAATCTGGCCCGCGGGCCGTAGTTTGCCCACGGCTGCTCTATACTGTTTCCTACAGTAAAAATAAAAGTTTGTAGTGATAAGAAAGACAAAGCACATATGAGTTTTAAAATGTTCCCTGTAAAATATGCGTAACATTTTAGTCTACATGACACAGAATTATCCAAGTGTCTGAAACAAAAGATGTATTTTTTCCTGTGCAGATTACAGTTGAAAATATGTGCATGGGTCACTTCAGTGGTACAGGAACATCAATGGGACTTTTAAAGGAAACTAAAGCAGCTTTCAATTTTACCTTCCTACTCAGTTGTGTGAATAATAAACTATGTGTTAATGTTATTTCATGCCTTAATAAAAATGAAATATTTCTCAGTCATCTTGGGCTATAAGAGACAAACTTTCAAAATTTAAAAATAGCTCAGTTGACTCTATTTTTAAATCTGCTTGTTGAATGCAGTCAAAATATGTACTACCTACAAAGAACACTTCCTTTCTTCCATTTCATTTTTAAGGTATCTGAGAGAATTTATTAGATAAAGAGATGGCAATAAAGAAAGCTATTGCAGGAATGTTTCCACTTAAAAAGTTCTTCCTGGCTGACATATATTTCTGTGTAAAGTTGGGGGGGGCGTCTTTCATCTCTGTCAAATCTTTGATCCTAACAAAAAGAAACATGCCAGATGAAGGCAATGAAAGGAATGCTTTTTATGAAGTCCTTTCTTTTTGAAGATTGTTAAATGTTGAAAAGTTGCCCCCTTCATTGTACCTGTGCTTGAATCTTAATATGGCTTACTTCACATTTACAGAAATGAAAATGCAAATAAATAGAACCTAAGTAATAATCTGAGTCGACTGAATGTAAAATGAAGTTTTAAGTTGCTACACTCATAAATGCAGCCATAGCACAATGGGAATTTTCCAGAGGCAATGGGGAGGGGAAAGCAGAAGAAAAGCTTGCTGAGGCTGTATTTACACAGGCAAATAAAGTAGAAAGTGAAGATACTCTCTGGGGAATGTGGTCTCTGTGATGGTATCTCAGCCATGCAATTCCTGCCACCCCCACTCTAGCCCCCTGCCCCTTGCCCTCTCTAATCACCACTGTCATTTCAGTGATGTGTCACAGGGAGCTTTCATGCAGAAATGCCCTAACTCCCATGTTTATAGTTTCTAAAGAGGCTTCAACAGAATCCTGTGATTTCACCAATTATCTACTACAGTTTCCCTACCTAGAGGCAGAGAAAGAGTGTGAGGAACCCAGGCCTTCAGCTTCTGTCAGCAGATGTCGAGTCCTATTCTTTGCAGAAAAGACTAGTCTGCCAAGAGTTTATCCCGTTAGATGTGTAGAAAAGTCTAGCAAAATAAGTTTAGATGGTTTCAGTTCTCTGAAGTTATTCAAAAGTACTTTAACTTCTTGAAGCACTGCAGCCAGAAGGAGGTGGTATGGTTCAAAACACTCTTGCCAGAGTTACACGCTCGAAGGGCCAGGGGTGTTTACAGCTACAGATGGCATGAGGGATCAGTACATCACATTCTTGTCTCCTCTCTGTCTCCTCTACCAGAGGATTAGTACAGAAAAGTTCTATAAAAGTAACATCCACGAACGTTTCCAACTGCACCTGAGCTGCTGCTCATCTGCTCCCGGGTTTGCTTTTCTTTGGGAGCACAATTGAAAACAAACCGAATTTCTTAGCAATACTAACATAACCCTGTAACTAGTAAGAGCATGAAAGGAGCTGCATTTCCATTTTCCCTGATTACGTTGTACTTTCCAGGAAGGAGATGCGGCTTTTGAAGGTGGGGGCAACAGGAGGATGGACAATGTTTCACCTGCACCTCATTGGCTTTGAAAGTTCTTCAGTAACAAATTGCTTTTTGTTTCCACAATAAATAAAGTCATTATGTTAGGTATTAAAATACACTTCCTATTAAGATACAAAGAAGGCAAAATTTTCTTGCCAGTTTCTGGTTGACAATCTCTACTGTTCTTCTGTAAATTCAACAGACATGCTGTAAGAAGAAGAGTGGTTGGTAGTAGGGATTAAGACATTTCTTTAATAAAGAACTTTAGAAACTTACACTTTTAAAGACTTAATTTACATTTAGGGGGGAAATTAGCTGCTAAAATTAATAAGGAGATGAATTAGTGGGAAGATACCATGCATTTATGGAGAACTTTTTCCTAATAGGCTTAAGATGAATTAAAAAATTTAATTATGATTCCTTGTAAAGTAAAGATGTATGCATTATATTTGATGGACTACAGACCAGAATTATAAAACAAAGAGAGATTTAATAACTTCAAAAAGGTTACTGGCAAGTGTTTCACACCATGGAAACTGATATGTGATATCTCTGGCATTCTACACAGTTTCATGTTCATTAGGTTATGTATGATTAATTTTGATATGAACAAATCTTGGACTCAAACGATATTTATAAAAACAATTAATAGACTTGACCTTAAATGTTCCTAGAGTAAGAAAAATAGCCTTCTGTTAGCCAAATATGGCAGTGGCTAGGTGGGCGTGCTACTGATTTTACCAGGAGACTCTTCCCCGAAATATTGCGTCACCATTCTGGAACACAGGCTGCTGCCCTCTTTAATTATGTGTTTGGATGGCAAGCAACTTTCTGGAATTAGAGAAGTAAGAGTTCAGCATCCAGCCTCTGAATTGAACTGGATGACCTTACCTTATAAAGGAATGGCAAAAAAGGCACTGACCGCAGGCCCGGCTGCTGGATCCCAAGACGTGTTTGTGGGCAGCCGTGCTGGATACTGTTGAGAAGTGTGTGTTCTTCTTTATAATCATCTTTTTTAAAGGTCAGAAAATAGAAGAAGAGGAGAGAAGAAATAAGAGGCTTGGAGTTGTTGTTGTTGATTGTGATACTGACCACTTTATCTTGGGAAATTCGTTGAGCTAAGATCGAGGCCTAGTGGTGAATGGAGATCAGAGAAGCAAGATGGCTCCCAGGAGAGATTCAGAAAATGCAGATTAGTCAGCCTAATCAAGCCTGTGATGTATCAGTTATGTGAATTGTAAACTGTACTGGTTAAGTACACTCGAATAGCATGCACCTGTGCCCCATGTTTGAGCGTCTTAGTAGCTTAAATTGTAACCATATTGATTTTTGTTTTGTGCCCACATAACTGAATCCCAGAATCATGCAATAGGAAATTTCTAATACAATTAAAAGTCATTAATATGGCAAGGAGTTATCTTTATTGTCAAGTTTCTATATTTTTTCCAAAATCAGTTTCAGCCCAACTTCCCTTAGTGGTTTGGAGAATGCAAACAAAGCAAGCTGAGACGCTGTGTTGTCGCCAACTCTATTCCCACAGGTGGGTTTAAGTTAGTGCTACACGGTCCAAATTGCTAAAGAATTGGCAGCTGTAATGTTGCAGTCCGAAGCTCATTCCAGCAATTCTAAGAGGGAGCAACACGGCAAGATTTGTTTTAAAGAATGTGGATTCCTTTACTAATAATTTAGAATTTATGTGTAGGAGGGCTCTTATACAAACCTTTTGCCTAATAGATAAGGAATCTCAGTGCCAGACAGGTTGTTTGATTTGTCCGAGGACACACAGTTAATTATGTGGAATGAGAGAGCCAAAAACTCCAGTTTCTTGGCTGATAGCCAGGTGTTTGTGATGGAAGACTTTGTATAGTTGCTGTTTCACTTTTTGATAAGTTGTAGTCATGATATCCTTTTCCTGCTTACTATTATAAAGTTCATTTCAAGATTCTCGGTTGAATGTAGAAATATTGGGGTGGAAAAATGGACAGTTTTGAAACAAAGAAGTGAGCTAGGTAGGTAGTCTCATAGTTGTGGACTGGAGTTTGCTTTACCCCTTAGGGTCTATTTTCTCCTTTAGAAAATAAGAACCACAGCCTACCTATCTCAACGGGTGGTCACATGCCCGAAATTCAATCATTTAGGTGAAAACATTTTACAAATTATAAAGCACCTCAAGTATAGGCCATCGTCACCACAGTGTAGCACTCAGCTTTTTGAAGATCTCCACGTTGGGTTCTTCACCGGTGAGAGATAATAGCTCTAGTACAGAGAGTTGCTTAGAGTGAAGTCATTGGTTGGGAAAAAGCAAATTCAAGCCACAGTGCTTTCCTGGCCAGGAGATTCAAAACTCAGAATGACTAATACGCCACGGGCAGGACCTTGAGGCAAGCAGACCCTCTCATAAACAGAGAACATTTTTACCCCTAGAGTAAGGTGTCGAAATAATTGCGATTATCCACTTGACCATCACTTTACAAAGTAATTAAGGCAGGTATTTCTGATGATTTTTATTATCTAAGAGAAAAAATATATGGTGGTGCATCTTATAAAAAATACTGTTTGGGTCTCAAGCATTGTTACATAGGAACTTTTCTCTAATGTAATATTTTTAAAGTATTTATTTTGTGTTCTTTAGAACCTCTACAGTGTTGTATAAATGATGAAAATGGTGTTTAAAATCATTTAGAGGGAATAATAACTTTCAGTTATTATTACATAACTTGTCCTTGTGTAACTTTTTATATTATGAAGGTATTTTGAAAGTCTTGAATTAGATTTATAATCAGTTTATCTTTACCAGATAGTTCTTTTTGGAAGGTATGACAGACTAAATTAATTAAAGGAAGGAAGGAAGGAAGGAAGGAAGGAAGGAAGGAAGGAAGGAAGGAAGGAAGGAAGAAGGAAGGAAAAAAGGAGAAAAGAAAAAAAAGAAGAGAAGAGAAGAGGAAGAGAAGAGAAGAGAAGAGAAGAGAAGAGAAGAGAAGAGAAGAAAGAGAAAAGAAAACCTTGGAATGAAGTAGTCAATAATTACAGGGTGGGCAAAAGTAGGTTTATAGTTGTGAGTACATAAACAATTTATTCTTGTATTATTATTTATTAATTATTGTATTATTTTCTCATATCCTATTTGCTTCTTTAGTTATGTAACTTTAATCATGTAACTTCAAAAAATAAAATTAAAATATTGCTTTCATTTTATATTAATTAAATTTCTGTTTAGTGATTTGTATGTAGGGAGTGTAGCATCAGGCTGAGTGATTTTGACAAAAGGAGTGAAATTCTATAAATTAGAGTTATTTTAATTTATCATTAAACCAATACCATTTAAAAAAACTAATATTCCTAAAAGAAACAAAACCATTTAAAATGCTGGATTTGATTTATGTTTGCATTAATTTTACTTACAGGCTTTAATTTTTCCCAAATTGATGACAACTACAATATAAATCTCATCTACATCAAGGATTTTTTATATATATATTTTTTGGCTGACAAGTGAAAACAATATACCTTTTCAATGGCAAACAGAAATGTGATCAATCACAAGAAAGGAAACACCATTCTTTATATCGAAAATGCTGAAGATTAAATTTTGGTGAAGAAGATTTAGAGCAGTGATGGCGAACCTTTTGAGCTCGGCGTGTCAGCATTTTGAAAAACCCTAACTTAACTCTGGTGCCGTGTCACATATAGAAATTTTTTGATATTTGCAACCATAGTAAAACAAATACTTATATTTTTGATATTTATTTTATATATTTAAATGCCATTTAACAAAGAAAAATCAACCAAAAAAATGAGTTCGCGTGTCACCTCTGACACGCCTGTCATAGGTTAGCCATCACTGATTTAGAGTAAGCTATGCCATAAACTCAGAATCTCATCAATCCCTGACAACAGGATCACAGGACTATTTCTAAGACAGGGAGTATCTGTAGTAATCTATTTCAGAAGGGAAAAGAAGACTAAAGAAAAAAGGCCTTGAAAATAATAGGGGGGGGGGGAATTAAAGAGAAACAGACTTAAGCTACCAGAAGTCTCCATGGGGCAGTAAAAAAAAGGTCACTTTTTCTCTGATTGGCTAAAAAGTACCACATTTTTCAGACTTCAAACAGTTTTATATGATTTCTTCCTAGTTTATTTCCCAACAATGAACTATATATTTAGCTTGTTAAATATCATAGTAAAGATGTGCAGGAAATACAATTAAACCTTAAGTTTTCATGAAGCTGCCGACAAGAAAATTGCACCAGTTTGTTTTTATTGAAATGGTGAGTTAACAGGCACCAGCCAAATGCTAAAATTAAACATTCTGGAATAGTGGAATGTCATTAGCTTTAGTAGGTTGAATTTTCAGTCACTTTATCATATTATGTTCCAAATACATTTCAGTCTACTAGACATGTAAGGCCAAGTTTATGTTCTCTTCTTTGAGAAGTTTGTTCTTTTTTGGGAAGAGGAGTATTTCTTTGTAACTGTCTTTTGGGGTGGGGTGAGATAGACTATTTATTATAGTGTGCTTTTCTTTTAGTTTGGGGGTTTTTTGTTTTGTTTGTTTGTTTGTTTTTGCCATATGGAAAAGTAAAAGAGAAAATAGATGTAACATATTACTAAGGATTTCTAGGTATTTTTAGATAAAACCCTGTTTATTTGCATGCTTTGAGTAGTTCTTCCCATGAATCCTTAAGCACTTTAAGAGCAAAGCAATTTTAATGGCATTCCCACTCCCCCTACCCCCCCACCCCCACCCCCAAAAAGCTGGCAAGTGTATTTAATGCCCTGGGGGGGAAAAGTTCTCTAAATTTGTGGGGGGTTTTTGTTTTTTTATTGATTTTTTACAGAGAGGAAGAGAGAGGGATAGAGAGTTAGAAACATCGATGAGAGAGAAACATCGATCAGCTGCCTCCTGCACATCTCCTACTGGGGATGTGCCCACAACCAAGGTACATGCCCCTGACCGGAATCGAACCTGGGACCTTTTAGTCTGCAGGCCGACGCTCCATCCACTGAGCCAAACTGGTTTCGGCTCTAAATTTGTTTTAAATGTCCTTCAGTTGTGCTTAAGGAATATTTCAAAATGGCAGAATATGTATAAGCTAACAGAAAGAAAACAAATAAAAATGTTTTGAAAGGAACTTCTTGCTACAAAAATGGAACCTTAAAAATCCTTAATAATTTTTTAAATATATTTACTAAGCTACAGAAGCAGTTGGGGCCATTTGAAATGTTAAGCTGGTACCTGGCTAGTTTGACTAAGTGGATAGAATGTCAACTTGTGGACTGAAGAGTCTTGGGTTTGATTTGGGTCAAGGATACATATCCTGGTTGCAGCCTCAATCCCAGGCCCTAGTTGGGGTGTGTATGGGAGGCAACCTAGGTACTAGTATATGCAGAAGAAGGACTTTTTCAGATGGCAACCACTCAGTTACCCCTCTCTGCCTCAAAAAATCCTTAAAATTAAACTTCAGAACTAATTAGCTGAGTTAAGGTAACAAATTTAGCATTTGCTTTATCAGGATACCTAACGACATTCAGTAAGTAATAAAGTTAGCTACATGTAGACCCAGGTTTGAGTCTTGGTTCTATCATTTACTGAGTGGTGGCAGGGGAGGTGATCCTAGGATGGAGGAACTTTAGACACACAACTTCATGTATTCAACACATTTTTGCTGCAGAGTTATCAGGCTTTCATCTATTTGATAGAAATAATAATTTCCACATCTTAACATTAATGTGAGGATCAAATGAATTAATGAATATAAAGTACTTAGTAGAGTACCTAATAGCTCTATAGCTCAATATAGGGCAGCTACTATCCTATCTAATAATAGACAAACATGGTAATTGACCATACTTTCGCTACACCTCCCATTGGCTAATCAGCACGATATGCAAATTAACCACCAACAAAGATGGCGGATAATTTGCATACTGCAGGCAGGGTGGGTCAGCGCCATCCTGCCTGCACCACCGCCATCCGGACCTGCTATTTGCCACCCGGGGCAGTGGGGCAGGACAGCGCCATCCCGCTTGCCCTGCCGCCATCCGGGCCTGCTATCTGCGACCCAGGGCGGCGGGCGTTCTGTATGCAACCCAACCCAGGGCGGCGGGGCGGGACAGCGTGGCTCCTCTGTCACCCCAGCTTCCTCATCACAACTCCCTTGGGGGCCTAAGCCTTTAGTCGGACATCCCTCGAGGGCTCCCTGGCTGCCAGAAGGATGTCTGACTGCAAGCTTAGGCCTGATACCCTGGGGAGTAGGCCTAAGTCAACAGGTGGACATCCCCCAAGGGGTCCTGGACTGCAAATGGGTGCAGGACAGGCTGAGGGACTCCCCCCACCCCACCCCACCCCCCAGTGCACAAATTTTTGTGCACCGGGCCTCTAGTTCATATATATAAAAGCCTAAGCGACCATCCGACCATTCGACCATCTGACCAGTAGCTATGACACAGACTGACCACTATGGGGCAGACACTCAATGCAGGAGCTGCTGAGCAACAGCAACTTTGCAGAGTGCCCTCTCGCATTCCGCGACCCCTCAGGGGATGTTGGAGAGCTGGTTTTGGCCAGATCCCCGAAGGTCAGGCCAAGGGACCTCACCTGCCGGAGGGAACCCACTCACTCCGCAGACACCCTTCGAGCCCCGGAGCTGTCCCAGGTGCAGCCAGCTGGTGAGGGACCTCAGGAGGTTGGCTCCAGGCCATGTCCAGCCCCTTTTGCCCAGTTCCACCCCAATGGCCACAATCTAATTAATTTCTTTTCAATGTGCACGAATCCATGCACCAGGCTTCTAGTTATAATAATAAGTGCAGATAGGTAATAAAACCTTACCCTGGGGGATCTATTGTCCAAATGGACACATGCCAACAACCATAGACAAAGAGTTAGTTTACACTGTGGTTAAACAATTCAGGCTCATAAGATGAGGTTCTTAAATTTCCTTTAGATATTTGTATTATCTTAATATCTTGCTCATATTATATCCCCCAATTTAATATCCAATAAATAAAACAATATACTGTAGCCCTAACTGGTTTTGCTCAGTGGATGGAGCATTGGTCTGCGGACTGAAAGGTCCCAGGTTCAATTCCGGTCAAGGGCATGTACCTTGGTGGCGGGCACATACCCAGTGGGGAGTGTACAGGAGGCAGCTGATCAATGTTTCTCTCTCATTGATGTTTATAACTCTCTATCCCTCTCTCTTCCTCTCTGTAAAAAATCAATAAAATATTTTTTTAAAAAACACAATATACTGTATATTATTATAAGTGTGTATACCAAGTCTACAACTGGATATATGAGTCCAGAGAACTGTGGTATAGTTCAGGGCAAGAGCTGTAAAAGTGGGATTTATCAGCATATAAAGCCATGATGATATTATCTAAGGATTAAATATACTTGGAGAAAAGAAAGAGCCACCGGACTGAATACTAGAGTACATGGGCATTGAGAGGCAACATGGAGGAAGTTAAGCTGGCTGAAGAATCTGAGATGGTACTGAGGCAGTAGGGGGGGAAAAAACCACAAGGAAAATGCATAGAGATGAAAATGGCAGTCTTTTCTATCAAGTGTAACTGAAAGCACAGGCACCACTGAATTTAGTGACAGTAAAGTTATCATTGATATTGAGAAGGTCATTTTTAGAGGAGGGCTAGAGAGGAGAAAAAGCAGAGATAGAGAACATTGATAACTGTCAGTAGGTTTTGCATTAAAGGGAAGGGAAGACATTGGAGACGTGAGGGTCCAGAAAGTTGGTTGTTGTTTTTTTAAGACTATAATTCCAGTGGGAAAACTCCAGTAGAGAGACATTGTTCATAAAGGAGAAAAGGGCCAAATTGTCTGAGCTAAGCCCTTGAGAAGGAGAGCAGCATGAGCAGACAGGTTGGGAGGAAAGGCAGAAAGAATGTGCAAAGACACAGGCAGGTTTCCCATTTGCCAGTGAGAGGGAGGCATGCCCATCAGACGGCTCCAGTGTTCTTTGAGAAGCATGAGGAGAGTCAGCAGATGAATAGAAAAGAGGAAAATGGGGCAAATCATGAAATGCTGGTGTTGCAGAAGGGAAAGTGAACACCCCAGGGAAACTTCATAGAATTGCCAGGCAGTATGGAGTGCCCATTTGAAAAATATTGTGAATTTAATGTGAAACCAGTTAGTTGAGTTGTATATTTCTTTTCCAGTAATGTTCGATTACTTTGATTTAACTAGGAGTAATCGCACGCATTCTTAAATTGGGGTTGTGGAGTTATCAGAACAAAGAAATTTGACAGTGAGAGAAACAGGAAGGTTAAGAGACTCTGCATAACCCTCTTCTTTCCCTAACACATCAGAGTAAAACAATGACCAGGGAGGGACCTTTTGCTTCAAATCCATTGCTAAATGCAGTATGAAGGGACTCATCTTCCTAGAGGCTGGGCTATTTGTGCATGACCTCCACAACTTCCAGTGGAAGAAGGGCATGGTAGGGAGTGGTCTGTCGCCCTAAAGTTTCTGCCTGGCTTCGGGTCCTGCTTTCCTGTATTGTCAGCAGTCATCTGACCATGAACACTGTTATCTCAGGTATTTCCTAGTGGGATATTAACAACTTATCTCTCACCCTGCTCAAATGAAAACTTGGTTGTTATATATGTCTTAAGCCTCACACAATTCCTGTACAAGAGAGAGCTGGCCCTGTTTTCCTGGTGACAGGAATCGGTGTGACAAAATTTCAGACACCAAGATTTGATAGGAGCTAGAGAATCGTGACCAACAAATAACATTGTCCTCAATCTTACCCTCTCAAAGGCTCACTGTGGGGGTCATTACATTTCTGATCTGTAAACCAGCAAGAGATGCATTCTATTCAGGTTGATGATCTATCTTTAGAGCTTGCTGGAATTTTTGGCTCTTCTAAGCTCACCATGTGAAATGGTTCAGTCATCTTTGACAATGTTATCATCCAACATGCACATGACCTTTGCTTAATACTACTAGCCAGTACTAAAATATAATACTGGGCTCTAAGATCAGTTTCTCCAGACTCTCAAAAAAACAGGGATCTGCACATCTAATTAGTTTTCTTCCGTAGCATTATTTGGTTATTGGTGTTATAAGTAACAATATTTATCATAGCTAATACTTACTGAGGACCATCCTAAACATTTTATGGGGTTGAACTCATTTAGTCCTTGCAGCATCTTTAATAGAAGGGTACTATTATCATTCCCATTTTAAAGATAAAGAAGCTGAGTCACAGATGAAGGCAACATGTAGAAGAGCTGCAATTTGAATCCTTGCATCCTGGCCCCAGAAGGTAGTAATAATTGTATGATATGTCCCAATAATTTACTGGGTTTAAATAAGAGAAATCATTTCTTTATTAGATTTTTGTCATCCTATTTCTACTAAAAGTTTGTTTTAGATTGCCCTGTATTTAAAACATCTTAAATCTGATCATTTTGCTTAAGAAAGTTGTGTTTCCACAAAAAGGAATCAGACTAGCTGACCTAAATAGAATTCTCTAAATCCTTTTTCCTCTATCAGATTCAGAGGGGAAAAATGCAGTTTGAACTATATGAAATTGCTATTCTTTTACCTTTTTGACTAACAAAAATGGCAATTTTGCGTGGCTCCACTTAATACAAAGGGGAAGCTACAACTCCATATTCAGTTTTGCTCTCTGCTTTCAGTATCATAATGATTTTACTGGCATTTGCATTCTCCTTCCTGGCCTCCCTTGTGTCGGGAACAAACACCATCTCTGGGTGAGAGAGCAAGCAGGGACCAGGGGCATAACTGAGAGACAGGCAGAATCATTTCCTTTAACTTAGTCCATGATGTCTGAGGCTTCCTGACCTTGGCCTCATTTGCCCTCTGAGCTCCAGTCCAAGTGCTCAATAATGCAAGCTGTGACTCGCCTCAGAAAGTAGATTCCATCCAAGCTTTTATTATTTTACTGTTTGTTTGTTTTTCAAAGAATCTCCTCTTGAAACCTAACAGCAAAATACTGTCTTTCTGATTGAAAAGTTAATTAATTATAATGGTTCTGAAAACTGAGTCAGACATTCAGGAATCATAACATCTACACTGTGCTCAAGTCCTCATTCCTCCCACAGAATTTTTCAATGCTAAAAACAGCGTCAATGCCAGTATTCCTGGCAAACACGTCGCTAATTTACAATCAGACGAATCCAGCTAATGTGTTTACTGAGTGTGAACAAGGAAGGCTATCACATCCAGAAGTTCCAAAATAGTTTTCTTTCTTTAGAAAACGTGTATCTTCTCAGAACAAGCAGCCGTTCTCTCATGTGTTTTAGTCTGTGCCATTGGCCACCGCTGAGTCAGAACAGAGGTGACTTCTGGGCTATGGCAAGTGTCGCAGTCTGGATGTCCTCACCACATGGAAAAGTTGACAGAATGGCCATTTAACAATTTGCCCGCAAGCCTATAGAAGGCACGAGAAGTGTCACGCAGAAGATAAATGGTCGGGTCAGAGAACAGAAACATGGTTGTTATCACTGACACAGACCATTCTTCCTGTCAGCGAAATATTACCAACTTGTCTTTCACCGTGAGGTGATATGTCGAGATACAAATAAAACAATGTAATTTCTATCCACTTCAGAAAGAGATAAGTGTGGACACCTAAAAATGACACCAGTAAGAAGCAGATTGCAGAATAGCTAATGACACTTGGTTTTATAATCCCCTCCCTCCCAAATTTCTAACAGTAGCTAACAAAATTAGTGTCACTAGATAGAAAGATGTATCTTCCTTTCTTTTTATTGAATTTATTGGGGTGACACTGGTTAACAAAATGATATAGGTTTCAGGTGCACAATTCTATTACACAACATCTGTATAATATATTGTGTACCTCAAGTCAAGTCTCTATCCATCACCATTTATTCCCACTGTGATATCTCACTGTGCTAGACACTGGCAATGTCAAGATGAGTGAAAAATGGCCCACATGTTTGTCTATTAGTTAATTCTAATAGTTGAACACCTATATATAGTGCTTTGTTATTATGCCTACAAAATAATTTATATTTCAAAACCAAAAAGTGTGCTAGGATTATATTTCCTTTTCACGGTCCATGTCCTAACCCATGCACCACTCAAAGAGGACTATTGCTAGCATCAAAATCAATTGTATTTTCTTCCCTAATATTCTATACCACATTCTAATTTGCTTAGTATTTTAACCATGACAGACTCACACAACTTTTTTTCCCCCCTGGAGTTCAGCTCTTTTCCCTCTTGGGGAAAGAATCATCTATCTTCACAATATTCTAGAATTTTTCAGTCCCTTAATCTTGCGGTGTATTGTCCCTGAGTCTACCAGTCCTCTTTTTCAACCTGAGCTAGCTGTGTTGTAGATAGCTTGCACAGCTTACATGCAAACATTTCTCTTCCTGGTTTCTGATTTAGATTATTTCCTGCATCTCATATCTTCTAATTTCATGGTTTTCTCCCACACCTTACTAGAGTAACATCTTAAACAATTTCTCAATGAAAACATGCATAGATGGGAAGCCATCTCAAATCTTGCATGTCTAAAAATATTTCTATTTGGCCTTCACACTCAGTTGACAAGTTGGGCTGATAATAGAATCATAAGATCAAACTCTCTTCCCCTCTGAACTTCAGAAGCACCCTGCTTTGTTTACTCACCAACCCCATCCTCCCACCCACTGATTAAAAGCAGGGTTTCTCCTTCTTTGCCCCTATATTCCTTTTCTTCATCATTTTTCTGGTATATTTTGGAATTTTGTCTCTATTATGTGTGTATGGAAAATGTATGATGATGTAATTTCATGTATCCTGGCCAGGCAATGGAAAGCATTTTCAGTCAGAAGACATTTCCTTTCTTCAGCTCTGGGAAATTTCATTTTATTATTTCTTTGATCATTTGCTTCCTTTCACATCTGTGTTCTCTCTTCTGGGACTCCTATCTATCTAGTGAGATGTTCAAACACTGGGACTTTTGGAGTAATTCTCTATTTCTCTTATCTCTTTTCATATTTTCTATCTGTGTCTTCCTATATATTAGAATAATTCGTTAACTTTATCTCCTAGCTCTTCTGATAAACTATATTTTGGCAAATTTTCTTTCTTTAAATTTCCAAGAACCCCTTTTATTTTCTCTAACTATTCTTTTATTATTATTATTTTCTTCTATTATATGAATATAATAACTTTTGAATTTCCCTAAATATAAATCATAATTGCTAATATTCTCTTCATTCCCCGGAATTATCTCTGCTTAGTCTGGGTTATAGTGTTTGTTAATTTTGATCTTTTATGCTGCTGGTTTTACTCACATGCCTAACGATCTCTAAACGTCCCTTTATTTTTAACAACAAATGAATAGGCTGATGATTCAAGGTAGCTGGGTGGTTTCCTCTGCTGTTGAATTTCTATATCTATTTTTGAAAGGGAAGGAAGACAGAGCTCTGAGTCATTGGGCAAAGCTGGTCACGGAGTAAGTTTCAAGTTGGAGAGTGCAGATGAGAAGTCTGCCTAAAGGTTTGGGTCCCCAGATGTCAACGTAAACAAGGTTTTTATTTAGACACTAAAACCCACCTCAGGCAACCTCAGCTGTTCCTCAGAAAATGTGTTCAATTGCTCTAGAGAGAGCCGTTTGCTGTATTTTTTTGCATGTGGGTAAATCCCTGCTGCTTGTCATGTAGCTCATAAGCATAGGCAGGAGGAAGGAGCAGGACGAGAAGAGCAGTTCCATGGAGGTACATGCCTCCAATGGTTCTGACTTAAACTCCGCTCCTCACCCCCAGGAGAAAGGCTCCTCCTTCCCCTGAAGCCTTGACACAGTTTCTCTTGCTGTGTGTAGTCATCCATTCACTTCCATCTGCTTTCTGCTGTTCAGAAATGTGCTCTATTGTGGCCTTGCTGAAGATGATGTGTGGTGGGAAAATACATTCTGCCACACTAGTAAATACTACAGAAATAGCTGCTGCTCAATTTCAGCACAGTATGAAATGGAGCAGGTATGGAATAAGGGGAGGGTTACAGACAAAACCAACTCATTTCAGCTTTATTCAGAAGACATTTATTGAGAACATAAGCTTTCCTACTGCTGAATTTTTGCCCATGTATTTGCTACCCTTTATTATGTGTTCTTTATATTATTTAAGACCTTTAAACTTTGGAAATATGCCAACTCTTCAACTCAAGAAATACTTAGTGTGCTTACAATTTTTACACCATCTTCTCTCCAACTCAAAAATGAGTATTCCTTAATTTAAACACACAACCCATCTTGTAGCTTTTTATCTATTAATAATATTGTACCTCATATGTCCTGATTGTAGATCTATGGAGTAAGGGAAAAGTCTTCCACATTTTTATATACACTTAACACCCAACACTTAAACAAGTATTTTTTGGATTAATACAGTTGCTTCAGAAACTCGGGTCCTAATTTTATATCTTTTAGTAAGATATGAATTCCTCTGGTATATTTACTTTTGTTTTACCCAGAATTCTAAAAAAATGTGGTTATATCATTTCTCAACCAACAGAATAGAAGTGCAGAGAAGGGATAGCACTCTTTCCTAGACTGAAGGAAAAAAATTACTTAAGGAGCCAATCAATAAGCAAAAGACCAAAAAATGTACATATATATCAAGAACACGACCTGAACTTTAAATGCATGATAGTATTAGTCTATTTAGAATATTCAGCTTAGGACAAGCAAGCTTTAGTAATTTCTAACAGTTTCTCTATATTCTGCCCAATATGAGACTCAATATTCATAACCACAACAGTATGACATTATGACCAAGCATAGGAATCTGGGGGTCCAAATGCTTAGATTCAAACTGTGGTTCCTCTATTTAATTACTGCATGGCTTTGCGATGTTGTTTTTCCTATTTAAACTTTGGTATCCCTGTATTTAAGGAGAGAATAATAATGTTTATGGCTCTTAAAAAGTTGGGGAAACTCAACAAATGTTAGTTAATACTATGTGTTAGTCTTCTACACAAAAATTATTCTAGATACTTTCTTTTTTTAAAAAAAAGTATGGGCAACACTTTAGAATGATTTCCATCTAAAATAAAAACAAAACAAACAGAAAATGAGGGGAAATTGATGTTTATGTAACACCTATCATTTTTAAGCAGCTATTATGTCTCAAGCACTACAAGAATTATATACACTGAGTGGCCAGATTATTATGACCACCTGACATTTGTAGGCAAATTAGCTATAATTTCACGCTGAAGTTGCTAGAGGGCCAGACCATTATAAATAGGGGAGCAGGTTGTTTACCATGACAGTAGAAGTGATTTTTTTCTGAAGATATGGGTAAACGCGATTTAACAGCCTTTGAACATGGGATATATATACAGTATAAATTTTCTCATCAAAAATAACACTATCTGTTATTTTTATCTTTCTTTTATATATAATGAAGCTATGGCTCAAAGATAATTCCCATCTATTTTTTTTAATCATACAAGTGACATTTATTGAGATTCTACTATTTATCAAATACTAGCATAAGAAAAAGAGCCCATGAGCCTGGATCATCTTCTAGAAACAGCCATTTATTTTAAAAATTCATTTAAGGGATGAGTTTTTCCACTATCTAAGTGATTTATTATTTTATATAATTACAAAATATAAATTTTCAATGTAATAAATTGATGTACTCATATTTACTAAAACATGGTCAATAAATGTTCAAAAGATATCTACATGTGAGGAAAACATGTGAAAAGGAAAACATAAAAAGGATGAAATAAACCTAATCCCTTCAAATACAAGTATTTTAATATGCAGGTCAAATCACATATACTCTGTAAGTGTCCAATTTGTTCTGTTAAGCATTGATTTTATAGCATTAAATATTTCCTAAAATAGCATATCTTGAAATCTCTGTGATTATCCAAGAATTTTTTGGTAATGTTTTCCTAATAGGATCTAACTATATAAATATAGCACCGTTTTGTTTTGTTTTTCAGGAAAGGACTAATTCACCCCCTTCCCCTGTCCTTTTAGTTCTGGGCATTTTGTTATTTGCTGTCATCATTGTCATCTTTAAATTTGGCAGCTTTGGAATTATATAGGCAAAAGGCTAGATCCCAATGTCATTTTAATGGAACATTTAGTAAATATCATTATTTATTGGCGTACTTGCATGCACTTCAAAAACTGTGGTTATTTGTCAGCTCTTGAAGGTTGCTTTGATTGGGCTGAAGGTTTGAGATGTGATTCAAGTGGTTTCATTTTCTAATTCCCACTGAGGGAGCAGTTTCCTGGCTTCAGTGCTCTCCTGGCAGAAAATGATGGATTCAAAACAGAGATATTTGGTCCAGGCATTTTAAAGGTTTATCCATATCCATTACTCTATCATCCCATATCCAAACCATCACTGACAATGTGGCAGAAACCACATTACCTTGAAGTTAATAATCCAAAGTTCTTTTACTGGCACTGATATTCCTTAACTTTGGGGCCTGGTGAGGCATTTAACTCTTGAGTATCTCAGTTTCATCTGTCATTTAGGTTATCAAATATCCACCTTGCAAAGGTAAAATAAATAAAATTAAACGATGTGTATTCAAGCATTTGTTGTTTTTTCTGAAATTCACACTTCCCTGGCTGTCCTGTATTTCCATTTGCTAAATCTGGAAAGCCTAGATGGGGGTCAATGGTTTGAGCTAGAATTGAGGAGGTCAGTGGATTGTTACATTTTATTTTATTTTATTTTTAAATATATTTTTTATTAATTTCAGAGAGGAAGGGAGAGGGAGAGATAGATAGAAACATCAATGATGAAGGAGAATCATTGATTGGCTGCCTCCTGCACACCCCACACTGGGGATCAAGCCCGCAACTGGACATGTGCCCTGATGGGGAATGGAACTGTGACCTCGGTTCATAGGTCGATGCTCAACCACTGAGCCACACCAGCCAGGCTATGCAAGCAGTTTTCAATTTTTAAGGTACATCATTATGCTGGTATAAATCAAAGACTAACTCTACAAAATGGTATCCAATTGTACCCAACTCTGTGTTATTTAAACAGGTTCCTCATTTCTTACCAGGCCCTCCTCCTGGTACATCAATAAGCTTTATAGTCATAAGACTCTTCAGAGTTTTCAGTCCAAACTCATAGCCCAATGCTCTCTCAGCACTCCCCAGTCATCTTTTTGTTAAAAAATAGGATTTATTTAGTGCTTTACAGTATATAAATCTTTATATTATCGAACTGAATTCAGATAACAACCCAATAAGCTACCTATGGAAAAAGGTATCTTGTTTTGTTATTGTGGCTGTTGCATTATCGTTAATGTCTCATCTCCTTTTGCAAACATTTAAATTAATAGAAATTCAAACCCACATTTTTCAAATGCAAAAAACTAAGACTCAGAAAGGCTAATTGCAAAAAGAAGAAATATATATTTATTTGTAAATCCATGAGTAAGTTCTGGTCTCTTAACTATATATTTTAAGTTTTCCTACTGGATGATCATCTTTTCTCTTTGTAATCATTCTTATTGATATTCTCCTCATCTGTATTTACTTGTTCTACACTTAGGTAGAATTTCAGTAACTAAACTACAAATTTTAAAAATTATAAATCTCTCAGTTATTTATTTATTTTCCTATTCCCAGAGAAATACAATATAATATGATAAGGCAAAATAGATGACATGACAGTTAGATGAGGAGTAAAGAGCCAATGTTTCATATTAAAGTAACAAAGGCAACCAATTTAAGTATTTCCCATAAAATTATAAATAATAAAATGTTTAATTCGGAATTAAGCTGCTTTCTAAAGGCATATTGAGATAAATATTTTCTGTTTCATTATTTTGTTGGAAGTATTTTAGCTCGTAGAATATCAATTATGATGTTTCATATAGGAAATGAAGTGAGTTTGTTCCAATTTTTCTCTTTTCATCTCATTTTTGACATCCTTCTGGCATATGATATTCTGTTCTCCCTGCATAATTTTACAAAGAAAGGAAGAAATTGAAAAGCCCAGTATTTCCAGATGCAGTAAATCAGCACCATGAGGAATTTAGGTTATTGTCACCTATTGTCCCTGGTTTTGATATTTTTTCCTTTTTCTATCTGCATGTCCTTCAACACCTATTACATTTCCCTACACCTGCTAAGGTCTCTTAGTAGGACAAATAGTAGGTGAGTCAAACAAGACCAAAACTGCAGACTCATCAGCCATTTTCCATACATTATATACTAAATCTGCTGATAATTGAAATGCGGGTGGAGTTTTTCCCCCACATGTGTAAAAGGACAAATACATTGATGCCAAATACACATTTTGCTGATAAGGAAACTGGCTCAGAAAAGAAGGAGATTATAAAGAAATTATATCACTAGGTAGAAAATTATATGGAAAGTCAACTCTCACCAAGTGTACCATTTTGTGGTTCTGTTTTAATGGAACAAGACAAAACAACCTTCAGTTGAGTTTCCACTTAATATTTCATTTCTTGTTACTAAGGCATTGGATCTGTGCATAGGAAAATTCATAACTAGAAAATAAAGAGCTAGACCAGTATCCAAATGTAGATATTGACTTAGATTATTCACATTAATCCAAATGGAAATAAAGAAGGGAAAGCCTGAAAAACTATTTAATTATATGACCACTAAACACTGGGAAGGTAAAAAATAGACCATGAAAAAGAATCAATCTTAGTTCTTCAAAAATTTTTAAATTATTACATTTTAAATATCAAATTATGCCTCCCTGTTATTTATGATTTATACCCAAATTTTTCTTTTTCCTTAAGAGAGAAAATAATATTTAATAAGAACATTAATTAATACAGCCAACTCTCCCTGCTATTTCTTATTACTTGGATAAGAATATGGCTATAAAGAGTCAAGTAATAATTTGGTTCTTGAAAGAGACTTCTTTGATATCACCAACTTCCCCTACTGCAAATGGAATCTTTGAAGTTAGGTCTAGTCCTGAAGAGATCTCCTTTGGTGGAGAAGAATTTGACAAATCAAAGTTTGGCCATTTATTTGCCAAATGCAAGTTCAAGCACCAGAAGAACATCAGGAAGGACAAGAAGATTAGCTTTACCTCCACAAAGTTTGTACATTTTGCATACAAATTATTTTTCCCAACATTCAATGCTGTATAAATTGACTTGTTTCATGCAGAGAATGATTTTTATACATCCATCCATCCTGAAATCAATGGAAGGTCTTTGGAGATGTCAAATGAAAAGAGGCACAACTGTGACATAAACCTGTTGGTAGTACTAACTTTACCTGCTGAATTCAGAAACTTCTATATATATATTTTTTTAATGACAAGAAGTCAAACTAGAGCATAAATTCTTTTCAGGCTCTTTATTATGGTATAGAGGTTCCTGTCTAGCTTGTATGGCTATAATTCTGAAAATATTTAGGAGTTGTTCCTCTTAGATGTCAAACATAATGTTCTCTGATGCTAGAGCTGATGGCAAAGTAATAACTGCTGTTTTCAGGCATAAAATACCTATAACTTTCCACCCCCAAACACACACAAAAAATATACTGTTAACCAGCTTAACATTTTTGTTCAAATTAGGAATGTAAGATGGCAACAACCACAGATAAGAACTTGTTGACAAATTTGAGTTCACAGGCATACAAATTAGTTTGTTTGACATTACTGCCAATAGCATTCTTAAAATGTATGCTGCTGATAAATACAGGCAAGGTGACAGTATTAAAATAATCTATAAGAAGGAACGATATTTTTTAAAATTAAATTTATTGGTCAACATGAACGTGTAGGTTTCAGATGTGGGTTTCTATGTTACAAAGTCTGTATATTGCACCATGTGCCCATCACCCAAGAAAGGATGATGTTAAACACACATTTCATGAGGTTGAGAAATACAAAGCAGGGAGATCAAGATATCTGCTAAGAAACTCACATAGATCCCTTTACAATAAGGCCATGTTAGAGATGAGAAACTAATAAGTTATAATCTATCCTATCTAATAAAAGAGAAACATGGTAATTAGCCGTACCTCCGCTACCCTGCCCATTGGCTAATCAGGGTGATATGCAAATTAACTGCCAACCAAGATGGCAGCCGGCAGCCAGGCAGCTGACGCGAACAGGGAGGCTTGCTTGCTCCAGTGACGGAGGAAGCCAGGTTCCCCGCCTGCCTTGCCGGCCTCTCAGCTGCTCTCTAAGAAACTATGTTACAAATATAGAAGCTAAACAAAACCCCAGAAACATGCTTTAGTCAGCCGGGCTTCAGCCAGCAGGACCGCAACATTGCTTCAAATACAGAAGGTAAACAAAGGCCAGAAACCTGCTTTCAGCAGCGGAGGCCTCATAGCTGGAGCCGAGCCTCAGAGCTAAAGCTGGCCCAGAATTTAAAAAAAAGAGAAAAAGGAGCGGTTGGGAGCTTCAGTCACCCGCCAGCCTGAAAACGGCCCTCAGCCCCTCACCCAGACTGGCCAGGCACCCCAGTGGGGACCCCCACCCTGAAGGGGTTGTGACCAGATGCAAACAGCCATCATCCCCTCACCCGGGCTGGCCAGGCACCCAAGCGGGACCCCCACCCTGATCCAGGACACCCTTCAGGGCAAACCAGCCGGCCCCCACCCATGCACCAGGCCTCTATCCTATATAGTAAAAGGGTAATATGCCTCCCAGCACCAGGATCAGCAGAGCCGCGAGGCCTCCCAACACCGGGATCAGCATGACAGGGGGCAGCGACCAAACCCCCTGATCGCCCTGCGGCTCTGTGTGTGACAGGGGGCGGGGCCACAACCTCCCTATCCGCCCTGCTCTGTTTGTAACAGGGGAAGGTGCCCCAACCCCCTGATCGGCCCTGCTCTGTATGTGACAGGGTAGAGCCATAACCTCCCCATCAGCCCTGCCCTGAGTGTGACAGTGGCGGCGCCCCAACCCCCTGATCGGCCCTGCTCTGTGGGTGATAGAGGGCGGTGCCCCAACCCCCCCCCCCCCCACGGGCTCTGCTCTGTGTGTGACGGGGTAGAGCCATAACCTCCCCATCGGGCCTGGCCTGAGGGTGACAGGGTGCAACGCCCCAACCCCCTGATCTGCCCTGCTCTGTGTGTGAAAGGGGGAGGTACCCCCAACTCCCCTATTGGCCCTACTTCTGTGAGATGACAGGGGGGAGCGCCCCAACCCCCTAATCGGCCTCTGCTCTGTG